>NC_088098.1:13631191-13939513 GCF_036370855.1 Dromaius novaehollandiae | reverse complement strand
CAGATCAAGCACTGTCAGCGATACAGAGCCGCATGCTTATGCCGGGCTCTGCTGACTCGCTGGGAATGTTCTGCTCTTAAAGAGTTCTCTATTGCCTTCTAAGAAAGATTAAAAAATAAAATAAAAGTTAGTAGTGCTGTTATCTAGGCTTATGTATCATTCCAAATTGCCAGGCCATTTTTCAGTATTTAGAGGGTTATGCATTATTTTATCAACATTTTTCTAAAATCCCACAAAATTTATTTGCACTGGATGGAGGTGATCAGGGGCTGGCAATACAGGAGAACAGTGACATGTTTTAAATTCTGAGGAGATGAACAGCAAGTGCCTTTACTCCTTAGAGCCACACTAGAAAAGAAGCAGGAAAGTACTGGCATAGCAAAAGCCAGATGGCTCTGGAAGCGCACCAGCATGCACAAATGCGGAGGTTCATTTCTCCCATTGCATAGGCCTGTGCATTTAATGACTGTATTTAGGAGCACAGGTATCAAAATGCAGACAGAAACCCTTTGCTTGAATATTTCTGACTCAGGAAACATCAAAAGAAAACCTGATCAAAGAGGCATAGATAAATGTCTGTAATATTACCTTGACTGATCTCCTTCTGCACCTCCGACATACACATTACATGCCACCTGAGTGCACCCCTGTGCCTTGAGCAGATCTAATGTATATTCATATACACTTGCAGATTCTCAGATCTTATTTTTCCCTAATATTTCTCCATTAAATATCTATTTATTCCAACCAGCATTCAGGTTGCATTTGTTATTCTTGAAAAATCCCTGGATTAGCAGAACACAGGATGGAAAAGCCTTGTTGCCTGCGTGCTCTCAGCAGAATAGGTTTTCCCCAGTGTCTGCCATGCACATGCTACAAGAATGGGTTGCTCATTCATTCGTTTAATCGCCTGTTAACTGGGCTTGCTACCTAGGATCTTGACTTTGCCATGGGGAAAAAGGGGCCCTGTGGTCTCCTGAGGCTGCTTGCAATTTAGCAGTCCCCAGGGCTAACCCGTGCCTGCCGCTTGGACTCACCCTTGCCCCAGGGGAGGCAAAACTGAAAATGAATGCCGAGCCTTTTTCCCTGTCTGCAATACTCTAATAAATCAGTTAGGGCCGCAGATGGGAAAGTCTGCACGCTGTTGAGGAGCCCCGTGCTAAACCAAAGCCAGAGGCAGGCATATGTCATGCAGCTGCTTCCCTTCAGCAGTTGGTGGGGAGCTGGGGACCGCTGGGACACTCTCAACAGCTTTAATACGTGAGGGAAAGTTCACATTTCACCTAGTGTACCCATCGTTAGCAGGGTCGGTCCTGGCTTCTCACAGACTCCTCCTGCACTCATGTAAATGACGTCTCCGCTAGAGCACCGGAGAGGTGCCAAAGCCTGTCTCTTTGAATCACTGCGTGGTCCAGTCGCTGGGCAAGTTTTGTCAGAAAACATCCCCGTCGGCGCTGCTCTCCCACTAACCGCTCCTGCCCAGGCGAGCTGCCTTCCCCGAGGATTGTCCCAGAGCTGCGGCGGGGCGCGCCCCGCGTGGGAGCCTCGCTGGCACCGGCTCTGACGAGACCCTGGGGACCAGCCTCGCTTTGCAGATTGCTTGAGCATTTCGTCGTTTGCTCTGGGTGTGATTAATGCTCCCTCCCCTCCGCGTTTCTGCCCGTACCTGTCTTCCCTCAGCAGGAGGCAAGACGAACAGTCCGGGAAAGGTGTTTCTGTTTGCATGGCCACACTGACTGGCTCCAAGATACACAGGCTGTCACTCAAGGTGATCGCTGGCTGAAAAACCCGCTATTGAGCCCATTTCGGGGACCCTGTTCTATGCCACCACGCAGGTCTGTCTCCAGCGGTGGTGTTACAAGACAACCCTGGGAAGCTCAGAAAGAATGTTTAAACTAGGTAGATTAGGATAACTTCTATCTCTATTTTCTGAAAAGAAGCATTCTTTAATCAAGGGCATCCTAGAACTGCTAAAGCCCTAAAAGAAACATTAAATCAAAATGTTTTATTTCTAGGTATGTATTGCCAATTTGGCAAAAGAATAGCAGGTCCATGTATCCCTAACTGAAGACCTTGGGACTTGAACTGTAAATTATTGAACTGAAGCTGTCTAGAGGTAGCCACTTAGATAAAACTTGCTTAGCATGAGTAGCTAAATTTGCTGAAGCCTTAGGCCGCACTCCTAGTTCAGTGAGAAAGGGCCCCAGAGCTGGTGCAAGCTGGAAAGATAAGGGAGTTACAAGCAGTTTACACTCCTGTGCCTCACACTCCGAAAGGGAGGATGTCAAGGCTTTGAAATAAGGCCTGCTTGGGTGCCAGGACCTTGGGAAAGAAAGCCCCCTCTCACTGCTGAAACAGTGTTAATTAGGGGGTCTGGACTATCTCCCCCTCATCAGGACCTTGGGAGATAACACCTACTGTCACTGCTGGGGCAGTGTTCATTGCTGGAATTACCATCACCTCCTCAGGACCTTGAGAGACAGGGGTGGGACCTGGGGAATGAAGAAATCACTAACCAATCAATGTAAAAGGGAAAGTTGCAAACCTGGTAATTTGGTTGTATAAATGCTACTTGAAAAGTTGGAGGGGTGTGCCTGATTTGTGGGAAACCACCGAGCACCCAGGCTTGCGCAACTCTGAAATAAATAAGCAAATGTCTCTCCTGAGTGTGTAATTATTGGTTTATTGCACACCGGGAAACGAATCCGCTTTTCGGGCAACAGTGGCTGTGGTTCAGCCAGGGCACATGCTGCGGTGACACTGGCCATGGCGGGCCCATGGCTCTGCCCTTGCTCTTCCACACCCATCGGGAGCAATCAAGGATTACACCTTTTTGCAAGGTCTGCACACTGGGTAGCTTGGCCCCCAGCCATAGCAGCTGGCCAAAGTGTCTCAAGATTGCCCAGGTTTTGACAACCAAAGCCAAGAAAAATTGCTTTGGTCTCTGATTCCAGCTGGCAGCATTTGGGCAGCTCCACAGCGGAGGTGGGCATTGGGCAAGGCTTTGCTCCTCACCTTCTGCCCCAGGGCGTTACGGAGATTTCCAGCCCAGTTCTCTGCTGAGCATCACCTCTTCACAGCAGCCAAGGGAGCGCTAATGTGTCCTCACCAGTAGCAACCTCATTTTAATTAGAAGGTGAATATTAATCAAAAATCAAAGTCTGAACTCCCTAGCTCCAAAATTCCACCGTTTCCCAGGTTTAAATTCCTATTTTAATCTTCTCTCACACCAGATAATGGAATTTCAGCCAGGCAGTGGCAGCGTCTTTTTATTTCTGTTGCAAAGTTCCTGGAACAGTTTCAGAAGCTGTGAAAATAATCACACTAGGCATTAACTCAAGAGCCGGCAGCTAGCTCCATAGGTAGGCAGCTGGCTCCGCTACCTCCATGGATGCGGGAACGTGGCCCAGCAGCCAAGGGTGGGAGAAATCTGTATCCAAATCCCGCTCAGCTTGTAGTCCCTGTGTGATCGAGGCACATTTTATCTCACCTGCCTGAGATGGAGTTTTCCCATCCATCAGATGAGGATAAATGACATTTTTACAAATGTTCTGCTACATGCACATAAATAGCGCTCAGCATTTCTGGCCCTCTCCCTGCACTTGATTAACATGTGCTTTAATCACTGCATTAATACTTGTTTTGTTGTTTCACTCCTACTCTCCAATGTCTTTACGGACTGTCCTCCTGCAATAATATCTTTCAAAATTAGCTTTTCAAAACAAAGCTCCCCACTTTTTAGGGGAGGCACGGATCATTTTGCCTGTTTGTGCAGTTGTTTCCCACCCACCTGACTGCCTGTTCTTCAGGCCTTCAGCAAATTGTTAAAACTGCGCAATACAGGCTGAGCACATTTCTTCAACATGCTGCACTCACAATGAGGGCTATTTATCAAGTGTACAAGATTCAAAACTGCAAGACCCTGAATTTCAGAGTCATTTGCAGCGTCAGAAGCTGCTAATGGCCCATAAAATTTAGCAACTTCTCCATAAGCTGCTGGTTAATGAAAAATCGGTTAAATTGTTCACAGGTCAGTTGGCACAGTGCCCTCTGATTCACTGGAAGCTTTGCCTGGCAAAGGTTACGTTAACTGCACGCATGAAGCAAAGAGAGCGGTCAGAAGGGCTTGCCAGACCCTGCGGCGTCTCCTCTCGGGACTGAAGGTCTGCGTGGCACTCGGCTCGGGTCCCCGAGGAGCCTCCGGTCGCCTCCAGTGGCAGAAGGGCCTCCCTGGGCACAGCCGGCCAAACCTGCTTGCACCTCGGCCAGTTCAGAAGTTACAATAATGGAAGTTAAAACCGTTTACAAACAGCCAAGCAGCCCAAGCCATGGCATGGGAACCAGCTACTGTCTGCAGCTCGCTGTGCTCTGCCAGCAGCGAACGCATCTCCGTCAGAGCAGCGAGCTGTCTCAGGCGCTGCCCAGGCGCAGGTGCTCGAGTTGCCGATGCCGCTACCAGGATTAAAGCCAGGCTGCGAGGCAGCAGAGAAGCTCAGTTTAGCGAGGCAGTTATGTCTGTCGACATGAAAACACACCCCGGCAGTGAAGCCCCGTTCTGCTCTTTAATTGAAACCATAAGGCAGAACCGAGTTTCCTCTCTCCGGGAAAGCTGCGCATGGAGCAGCGGAGACAGCCGCTGGCTGAGCATCCCCACAGCACTTGGGGGATGGAGGCCGAGAAGAAGGGACGTCGCAGCACTTAGCTGGCCTCCCGCAGAGTGTACATTTGCCTTTTACTGCCCCTGCTGCTGCTGCTGCTGCTGCCGCCTCTCACACTGGCTGCTGCTTTAACTTGCGGCAGCTCTGCAGAAAACGCCTGCTGCCCCGCGTTCAGATGCAACGGTCCGGGTGCAATGCAGAGCGAGGATTTGGCGTGCAAGGCGAGGAAGCGGTCTGGTGTCAGCACAAATTAATGCCACTCACCACACTGACATTGTGAGGCCTCAACTGTCAGTGCTGGCATTTACGATGCTGTGCAGTTTAACTAATTAGGCACTCGCAGCCCAGCCAGTGCAGCCCATCCATCTTACAAATGCTGGATGTTTTTGCACTGGCATATGCTACAATAATGAGAATCAGTGTTGCTAATGACTTTACCCTGCCCATTTTTTAGTCACCTTTGCTAATGCACATCATGCTGGGAATGCACATAGAAGAAAACGGTGGCTTTGAAATGCCCAGGGTGTATTTCTGCAGGACAAACCCTGGATATCCCTCTCTCCGGCCTGTCTGGAGCACTGTGGAATAGGAGCTGCTAGTCCAAAAGAAGCTATGCAACTCTGGGAAAGCAATTGCTACTAGAACAGATATAGGCACTAGAACAGATAAGATTTGTCAAGTCAAAGCCCTTAAATATGTTGCACTGAATCTCCTCAGACTCATTCTTTTTTTCCCTAGGGCAAGCTTTCAAGCTTTTGCTGCTGCTGAGCAGCTGCCCCCTTTTTCTCACACCAGCCTGCAAGTTAAAAATGCCTTCTTTCCCCAGCCGAGAGTGCACACAGTTATGTCAGGCTCCTGCGATGGCTAGCTTTCGGCTTTAGTGGCTAGGAAAAGGAGCAGATGCCCTGCAGCAGGAAAAGAAAGAGAGATCCTTCCTTCATGTTCAAAAGCACCACCGAGGCCTCAAGAGATTCACCAGATGTTCTGATTAAGGCAGTTCAATTGCAGTGCTTAAAAGCCGGTTCCACCTGCTCCCTGCAATCTCCTCTCTGTGGGCAAGAGAGCTCTAATTAAAAATTCCCTCCTGCTGCGACAGCTCCTCCCTCACCTTTCCAGAAATTGGCATCGTACAGACACCCCCCAGGGACTGCTCGACAGAGGATGACTCCTCTCCTTTTTGTTTTTTCCTCCCCCACAGTGGAAATCAAAATGGATGGGGTTTGAAGGCCAGTCCGTGTAGGACAGGAAAGCTCCTTCCCCAAGCTCTCCTTCCAGCACTGGCCAGCAGTCAAAGCCCCCCCCCCCCCCCCCCCCCAACCTCAGCTCGCCTGTGCCCTCAAGCCTTTCGGCAGCCACGAACCCATGAAAACGCACCTGCACTCAGCTCATAGGAGGAAGCCCGAACCCTCATAACCCTTTAACATCCAATTTGCAATCTCACTTGCCAGCACTGAGACAGCTTCACAACAGTGAGCACGTCACAGCGAAGTACCATGGTGCGGTCATGCCTTGCACAGCTCTTCAGAGCCAGAGGTCCTGGTCTAGCTGTCCTCTTCAGGGCTGCCTTTGGAGGGAGGCGCCGGATTGCTGAAGGCACCAAAATGTGACCTGAGAGCAGGGGAGGTACAAAACCTGGCATGAAACGTGCTGATACAAAGCTCAGGGTACTCCTGCCTTGTTGGTGACTTCCCTGCTCTGGCAAGAAAAGCTGTAGCCCTTCCATCCTGAGCAGCCCCCCAGCTCCCAGGTATACGTAGATATTGGGGGTCCTACCATTGCTCCTGCCCCTCTTGCTATGGTGAAAAGCGTTTGTGTCTTGCTGACACCCACGGACGTTTACCCTGGCTCAGATCAGGCGGGGAGCCCTCCCTGTAACTCCTTTCATGCTCACGTTCCCTTTTTTAGCATATTCCAGTGGAAATGCGACCCTGGTTTGTTTTACAGATGTCCTGGAGGTCCTGGCTCTTTGCCTCTGAGGATCCCTCTCTCGCCGCCGAGTGGGCTGCAGCAGGACCAGTGAAACACCAACCCTGCCCTTGCATCTTCCCGCTGGCACAAGTTGCAGTGGGGCAGAGCCGCCATCCCCGCCATCCCCACCATCCGCGCGGCGCTGGAGGAGGTGGTGGCTGCAAACTGCTCCAGCGCAGCGTTGCCCTCTTCAGACAGTGGGTCACGTACGCCCTCCCTCCCCCTTAACCTGCGCTTGCTGAGACGTTGTGTTGCTGTCCACGAGAGCGCCAACACTGCAGACCTCTCCTTTGGCTGAGCCTCCATTTCCTTGCATTGCGCTGATGAATTTCTGTGAGCTGCACCCAGGCTGCTGGCTGCAGCCTCGCGCTGCTCCGAAAAGGCCAAGCTGGAAACCTTCTTAAGTGAATCCTCAGCTGATAAGTGCTATTCAGATGATGAGATTAATATTTTCCCTATTTTGGAATCACTCAAGCATGCAGGTGGATATATGCCCATTTAGCATCTTCTTGAGTGGTAAATACGCTTTTCCCCCGCAGGGGTTTCTGCCTTTCAGCCCTCGCAGAGTCGCTAGGTGCATGCCTCTTATTTCACTGCCACACAACGCCTAGGAGCCGATCCCCATAGTAACAGGGCAGCGATGCATGAATTTCAAACCGCAGCAGGTCTGAGCACTGCAGCACTCAGTGTAGGTACATACTCAGTGTCAGGGGATATGTGCCCAAACATATATAAAAGCAACCTGTGCTTGCTCAGCACATACAGTCTGTGCACAGGTCAGGTGAATGCTGGTGCAAATGTGAGCCCTGCATGTACAGAGTCTGTACACGTGCCATGGCCCGTCAGGGTAAAAATGACTGACTGAGGAATCAGACATCCATCATTCAAGAGACTGTTCAGTCAAACACGCCTAGCACAGCCCTAAAATGATCAGAGGATGATTTCCCAAGTTGTGTTGTTCAAACAGTTTATATTTGCATATTTTTATCAAAGAATATAACCCTTTAAAACGGGATCCAGCGTAGCCCTGACAATTTGCATGGCAGGGCTACAAAACTGTGCGACTAGCACCACTTACTGGCAAAGCTACAGACAAAGACATTTAACAAAGTTATTTTAACACAAGCTTCTAGCACAGTAGACTGAACACAAATCTTAACACTAGTGTTTGTATATAACAAACAAATGTAGAACATCAACTCTCCTCTTCCCTGCTGAAAAAAGATTAAGAAAAAAAAAAAAAAAAAAAAAAAAAAAAGGAAGCAATTTCCCTCTAAAGCAGCCTCCAGCCAGCTTCCAGTAGCTAGCGTTTCTTGCAAGAAACAGCAATATGCTTTGGCTCAATCTGCCATATCCGTGTGTGCTGGTGACACCTCTCCTTTCAATCTCTCCTCTACTGCAGTGGGTGCAAGGCGTCTGCACCTTTTCTCTCTATTCATCAAAAGGGTATATCACTCATATGCGTATATACTTATTTATGTGTGTTTGCGCATCTGCCAGGACTTTGGATGTGCAGCTCTGTCCATCATTTTTAAAACGGAGAAAATGAACCTCATTTGGAGGCATTGCCCTCCCCTGAGATATCCTTCATGCTTGCTCAGTTGACACAAGGCTCTGCAGGTCCCTCTTGTGAGGGAGATGCCTTCAAAATCATTCATGTTCCTGTAATCATGGCCAGCATGTAACAGGCAACAGCTTTTCTTCTTAACAGAGGCTCCTCACAGGCACCCTCTAAGCTGTCTCCTGCTTTGGTAGCTGTGATTTATCTGGGAAACAAGGAATCTGTTCGGAGGCAGCGATGTCTTCAACTCACAGGCCCCTCTACTGCACTACATTGCATTGCTGGCCTTGCTTTACAAACATATTTTTTCCACCCCCGTGCTGTTTATATTAGACTCATTTTTTTTAAATTCAAAATCCCAGAGAAACAGAAAAGAAAGAAATGTTTAAGTTTCTTGAAAGCTCATGCTTAGGACAGAACTTACGCCAGTTTTGAAAGCTTTTTGGAAGCAGCTGGACATCCCATCTCAGCCCACCATCCATACGGGTGACAGCTAGCTCACTGCTCTCACGGGTGGCTAGGACCCCAAAGCCCTGCTCCCGCTGGCCAGGCAGGGCTTCAGTGAAGGGGCGAGTTTCACTTGGTTCATTCTCCGAATGGAGAAGGGTTTTAGGTGCCTGACCTCCAATGAATATGAAAAGCTCACATGTTAGAGCCATGTCGATTAGAAGGATCATGTTGAAAAGGAAGATACGTTAATTAGTTACACTGGCAGCCTCTTTAATTAGGCATTGCTGAGTACCTTCAGTCTTTGTGATCTTTAACATTCTTAGCTCGTTGTACTTTATTTACATATTTTTTGGACATGTACGTAATTCCTAATCAACACTAGAGTTTACTCCAGCTATTTCAAGATGTCACATACTGTAGATCTTCAGAAGTGTTTACTGGATGCCTGCTGAATTTCAATTACTCCTTTAATCAGTCTGGAAAACCTGTGTCCCTTTTTGGGGTGCAGGAACACCCATCAGAGGCATCCGGGAGAAGGTAACCCAGTTTTCGTAAGGTTTCAGCATGGAAGCAAATGAAAGATGCTTATAAAATGAAAGCTTTCAGAAGACACTTCTGTCAGGAATTTTAAAAAGAGAATTTGCCTGCAGGGAAATTCATCTGACAGCAGGCTGTCAAAGGCGCATCCCCACCAGGGTGGTCTGCCAGAGAGCCGAATAGCATGGATTGTGTTGGGATTTAAGGTGACCCAGGCAAATGCTATGTTTCTTAAAAGGAAGTGGAAGCTTTTATAACCTAATGGAAGAGCAGATGTTTGTATACCCAATGTGAGCCACAAGGGTTTAATGATAAATCTTAACGAGGAGGAACCTGAGGAAATAAGGGGTGCTCCTCTGGTTTTGCATCATTCCCTTGCATTAAACTAAGCTATCCTTTTAAGAAAGGACCATGTGGTTTTTTTTGTAGCTGTCTTCCTCCTCTACATCAGTTTGGCCAAAGTCATTTTTGTTAATGCCTCCACCCTGAAATGCAGTTTCTCTCTGCTCAGTTTCTATTTCCTACTTGTAGAGGCAGCAGAGGGGATATTTTGCAGGGGACAGTCCTACAGAGACAGAGAAATGGAAGAGAGGACTAGAATACTATGTCTCCTCTCTGCCTAGCTTCCCTGATCCTTACAAAACTCTGTTTTATCTTGCCTAGCTTTCTCTGACCTATTTGCCCCAATGCTATCTGTCAATGTAGTATTCTCTGGTCTTTACAGTTAATGATAGCTGTGATCAATATACAACAATAACGCCATCTTTCTGAAATGTCTGTGCTTTCTATTTCTCTAGACTTGCTGCCCCTGCTGTCTTGAGTGGGTTGAATTTAACCTTGCCTTTAGTAAGTGCTTATCTCTGCTGAGAGCAGGCCTGAGCTTATACCTTGCACTGCCTGGCTCCCACCCTTGCGCTAAGAGACAGTCATATAAATAAAATGGGTGAATATTTCTGTGCCACCTCTGCAGCTTAGAACACCCCTATTCAGAAGCACATTAACGAAGTCTGATGAACAGTCCTGCCAAACGCACCCTGGAATATCCTCAGATATAAGAGAAAGAATGAGGATATGAACAAGGTGTGCAAATGACAAATCCTGCCCACACATTTAGGCAAAATGGAGCTGGAAGGTCTGAACCTTGCAATCTGCCTCCTTCCCCTCTCCCTGTTGCTGGGGGGATGCCCTGCTTAGCACACAGAGGTAAGGGAGGCTGAACCCCCCAAGCCCCCCGCCATACACACACAGGTCTTAGTCAGCACCCACTGGGGCTGTGGTGCTACCTGAATAATCCTGCTGAAGCAGTTCTCCATCTCAAAGGCTGGGAAGCTGAGAAAAGACTCATAAAGTAAAAGCCATAAAGTAAAGTTCTTTACTGCAGCAAATCTTCTAAATTTTGTAAAAAGAAAAATGCCCAGGCTTCTCACATATGCACAGAGCTGCACCTGGCAGTCTCCTGGCAGAAAACAAAATATAGCTGCTTGGGACTGAGTCCTGTAAGGAAGGGGCCACCCTTTTATCTGAGTTTTTCTGCAGCGTCCAGCAGTTAGGAAGCTTGGTCTGTGCATGCAATGATAACACAACTAGGTAAATAATAGTGACAGGGGTATAAGAATGCTCCTTGTCCTTGGTGTATGGAGACATTAGGATGTGGCAGCTAACATGGTATTGCCTTTAATGAAGAGTGCTTCTCAGGCCTAGACTGGCTCTGTGAAGTGAAAGCAAGGCCTTGTTTGAATCACATACCTCTTTTATCAGAAACCCCAAAATCTGGGGTAGCAAAGTCCAAGTATTACAGCTGAGTGCTCACTCCGAGCCATCACTACCCTCTGAGAGGGAGCTAGGTACTGGGTTCTGCTTCGATTTCCTCACTAAAGTGAAAATTCTTCACCTGGTGGAAGTCTTTGAAGGATCATGGCAGAGATTCGTGTCTCTGCATATCCTTCCCTCTGGAGAAGGGAGGGACACATCTCCCACATTGTCTGGAGGCAAGCGTGACATCCTGCAGAGATTTTCCATGGACTAAAAGATGAAGAAAGGGGAAGGGGATGGAAGAAGGGCAAATCATTCCTGACCAACCTGATTGCCTCTTTGCTGAAATGTCTAGCTCTGTGGATAAGGGGATTGGACCAACAGGAACTCATGAAGTTTAGCACAGACGAGTGCAAAGTCCTAGGATGAAATAACCCCGTGAAACCTTGCAGGCGGGGAACTGACTGAGCAGGCAGCAGCTCTGCAGAAAAGGACCTTGGGGTGTTGGTGGACAACAGGTCTTACGCGAGTCAGCAGTGTGCCCTTGAGGCAAGGAAGGCCAACTGGGCTGCATTAGCACAAGTGTAGCCAGCAGGTCGAAGGAAGTGAGTATTTCCCTCTACTTAGTAGAAATGAGGCCACATCTGGAATACTCTGTCCAATTTTCATCCCCTACCTCAGTGTAAGAGAAATTCTGATAAACTGGAGCAAGTCCAGCATAGGGCCACTGAGATGGTTAAAGGGCTGGAGTATATGGTCTATGAGAGGATGCTGATGAAGCTGGGTAGATCAGCCTTAAGAAGAATAGGCTGGGGGGGATTGAATTGCTGTCCACTACTGTCTGAAGTGGAAGTGCTGTCTTCCACCACCACAGAGGAGACAAAACCAGACTCCTCTCAGAGACACAGAATGAAAAGACAAGAGGCATTGTCACAGGCTGCAGCAAGGAAAATGACAACTTGACATAAGGAAGAAATTTACAGTGAGAGTAGTTATGCACTGGAACAGGATGCCCAAAGTGGTTGTGGAGTCTCCATCCCTGGAGATGTTCAAAACTCAGCTAGGCAAGGCCCTGAGCTACCTGCTCCACTTTGATACTTGTCCTACTCTGAGACTAGACACCTCCAGAAGACCCTTCCCCTAAATTATTCTATCATTATATGATTTCACAAACTGATTTCCCCTTCCCATTAGAAATAATTATTGAATCAATTGATATGACAGGCATTTAGCATCTGAGGATTGGCTTCCCTTCACAGGGTGACAGCACCCTAACAGAGAAGGCAGTCTTTGCATTGCTAGGCTTCCGTACAACTTAATCTCCCACTACACAGTACCACTCTGTCTTCACTATTATGTGCCACTAAATATAAATTTGTGTGAAAATGATATACAGCAGTGAACTTGGAAATATACCTTCTCTCCCATAAAGTCTACACATGACACTCATTATTACAAGAGTTATATATGAAGAAGACAGTAAAACATTCTCCAGACAGATGAACTATACAGGTTGTCCTGCGTAGCCAAAGTATCATTCAGTTGGTTATCAGCATATGGTTATTCAGCTGGTTATCAGCACTACAACCTTGGAACCTCAGCTGACAAAAAATATGTCGTACTGTAGCATATATAAAGCCCAGCTGCCTAGTTTTCCTTTACATTCCAGTGCTCATAATTGTCAGTGGAGGGAATTGTCACTGGAGAAAATTAACCAGCTCTATCAGGATTAGAACCATTATTTTAACATGTAGAGTTGCGTATTTTAGAGTGTACGCTAATTAATAGGATAATGCTAAATGGAAGAGCTTTTCTTTTCACAGGAACCCAGACCTCAGAAAGCAGTTTAGCTGCCCAAGCCCTTACTAGCTGGTTTCTTCAGTGATACCACACTGCTGACTGTTTTTCCTTAAGGAAAATGAAATCAGTGACATAGGGTCAAATTGCTTCAAGAGAAGATGGTGTTGAACTACAACTGTCTGTAGTAATCTCATTTCTCTGGCATTTATTTTCTTAGAAATGTTTGTCCTTCTTGGTTACTCGATCATGTGTATTAAAAGAAGAAAGCTCCCCAATGAAAGGTAAGCTTTCCGGAGGGGATGGGGTTTTTCCCCACTAATCCTGGCCAAGAGCAAAATCACCTGAGCTCCATAGGCACGAGTTTAAGGGCTATTCCTCTGCAGAAGGAAACCCAGGCAGTCCTTCTCTAAGGGCACAAGGTCCCATCTACTCTCTGGGAGATTTGCTTAACATTACCTTTGAAATGAGTAAAAGACTTTAAACTGTCGATGCCAAAGGTACTAAATCAAGGAAGAGGACTGTTGCTTTGCAGCAGCTGCTAAGCACAGAGGTTTTATGGTCTGTGAAAATGTTGTCTGTAGTGGGAAACAGAATGTTTTGCTTGCTTGTTGTATTCTCCACCCACATCACTTCCATTGAAAGCTGCCTTCTGTAACTGGGGTGACGGCCCATCTCATCTGCCTTCACTGCCTGCTGGGGGCTCATTCCCACCGTGCCGTATTTCCTCCATCCCGGTTGGTAACTTCAGCACACTTTTAAAATTGGGGGTAGGTATCAGGGGAGTTCTTTCTGTAGCTGAAACAACAAATCCTTCCACAAGTGGATGCTTATCTTGTGCAAATCATGAAGTATCCCTTCTGTTAGTGCTATGAGAGAGGGTGAATACGAGTGCAGTTGTTGCCATAGGGGCACAGTGATGAATTCATATGTTGCTATAAAAGTCTTCAGCACCTGGGGCAGCTAAGATAGGTGGCTCCAAGAGAAGGAATGCATTTACTATCTGAAATGCAATATGAAGCAATATGGTCAGATAAGTCAGTGCCCTAATCACATTACTGTGTGCTAGAGCTGCTGAGGAGTTATTTAAAATGACTTGAGATTGCAGCTGAGAAAAGCAGCTCTGGAGGAGTAGCCTGGGGAAGAGACTCTGTGTCACAGCTGTCAACCTTGTCCTCTTCTAGAGGGAGAAAAATAGAAATAACCCCCTGAAATAAACACAGCAGCCAGGCGAGTCTGTCTGTAGGACTAATGTGACCTGCATGCCACCACCTGTGCGGTGACCAGCCACCTTCGCCCTCCCCGGTGCCATGGGCGCAGTGCGGAGGTTTGCGGTAGGAGCTGTTGGCTGGAAATGCCTGGGTCCGCAGCGGGCGCCAGCAGCCCCTCGGGAAGGCCGGGCTCCGGGAAAGGAGCCACGCTGCGGCTACCTGAGCAATGCAGTTTTCTCACCACCAATTACTATTCTCTGGGCTTCTCAACCATAAAGAGTTGTGCCAGCAACTCCGCTAAAGCTGGCACTAAGTAGCAGGAATTCAACGCGTTCCCTTGGCTGTGCGGAGAGGGAGGATATTCTTTAGTTAAGGGAAACTCAGTTCTTGGCATTAGGTCTTGTATCTGTTCCATGTGTGACCAAGGGCAGACTTTTAGCAGCAACTTTGGGCCTCAGTTTCACCATTTCTGAAACAGGTGACAATATTTTTGACATCAAGATGCTAAATGTCTATGTGAGTGTTACAGCTTTGAGATCTTCAGATGAGAGGGAAAAGAAAGATGTTATTTTTATTAGGACTTCAGTTTCACTGTAAAGACCTTGTAAAACAGGCACCAGGAAAGTATTATGATGAATATTTGCTTTCTAGGTGTTACCTTACAGAGTAATTTTGCTGTCTGACAGTGCTGATACATATGAATCTTCACTATTCAAGGATGGATAACTGTGAATGTCCTAAGCTAGCTAGGAGTTTTGGATTGCTCCTGCTCATTCCCCTCAATACAAAGACATGTGCAAGCCTATATTTTTCCTGGGACATTATTGAAAGGGTGAATCAAGGACAGATTATTCAGCTAGTATTATTTACTAATAGTAATTCAAGCTCCCCACTGCCCCAAAAGAGGTGTTGTACTGCCTCCAATTGCTCCAGCACTTCAGCAACACCACCTTGCAACTGGAGATTAATGAATCCCTTCCCGTACACACAAAAAGCTGTGATACAATCTGTGCTGCTCGGGGTGTTCTGGCTCAGCAAGGGCACAAGGATTTGAGCTATCTGGGTGAGCAGCGGGCTCTGGATTATGTCAGTATAATGTGGTATTTCTAATAGTGTGTTTTTATCCGTTTTATAATATTCTCAGTGCATGGCTTACTTCTTTCACTCCCTGTAAATCCTAGAGGGGTGCAAAATGAAAGGAGCAAGTAAATTATTTACACACAGATATATCGTTAAGAGTGAAATTAATGAGAACATTAAGGACAGGAAAACTCAGAGACACTGAAGGAGAACCTCCTGTTACTGAAATTTGATTTGATTGTTAGTCTCCCCAAGGGAGTCTCCTGAAGGCGGCACTGGCAACTCCATCCCTCGAGACTGAAAACTTGAGAGCTGCTGGAAAAATACTTTTTATACAATACTTCTATACTGTGGGGGGAGTGATGCATTGACCTCTGGGGGATGTGTGCACCCCTGCTCCAGGGCAGTCGCAGGTGTAGCTGTGTCCCCCCGGGGGCCCAGCAGGAGCCCGGAGGGAGAGGGCACCTGGCGCCCTGGGGCTCCTCTCTGCAGCCTGGTGGGATGTGTCTGGTGGCAACCCAGATGGAGCTGCCAGCACTTTGGGGCTGACCCGACTGAGAAGTTTCCCTATACAGATTCCAGCTTCGAGGTGTTCTCAGAGGATTTGGGATTGAACAAAAACTGAATTCCACAAGTGCTTTCCTGAGCTGCAATAGGTGAGGAGCCAGCCCCCCAAAATAACTCAACCACTGCCATTCAATGCATCGCTGGTCCGGGTGAGATATCGAGTCACCATTGACACATTTTTAGGACAGCACACTGCCCACTGGTTATTTCCCAATGAATTATATTTCCTACAGGATCCCCAGTAGTCACAGTACACAGTTTTTAAGGTGGTTATTTCAATTCCGGGGTGATCTTTATGTTGCTGCTAGAAAGCAGGAGGAAACAGACTATGCAGTACATTTTTCCTTGCAACTCAGAAATATCGGTTAACTGGTGAATACCATAGAACTAGTTATATATTGAAAGCCTGACTATTGCTTTTGATGGAAATTTGTAAGAAAGAAGTAAGTTTGCCAGCCCTTAAAAACTGTGAATGTAGGAAAAAATAATACCAAAGGTATTGTTTTCATATATTCCCATGCAACTATCATATGCTGATAAAATACACACTAAACAAGTTAAATAGCTTATCACTAAAGCAATCCCATAATCTTCACCCAGCATTCATAGTAAATGTATGCTTAAACGGATTCCTACAGCTTCTTTGCCAGCAAAATTAGCCTCCTCTCTTTGCAGCCAGCTGGCACCCCGTCCTTCCAGTGGCAACGCTGATGTGCTAAGCAGAGAGGTTAGTGCAGCCTGTATTCGGCTGCTGGCAGTGCAGGAGGTTTCTGAGAAGTGGCTGCAGTTCGGACTCTGTTATTGATCCACAGCACCGTTAGGTCAGGTGAAAAGGTGAAAGCTGATGCTCCTGCGTCCTGTGCTCCCCTGGCTGTCAGGCATGCGTGTGCCTTGGGTGCTTGGGCACCATGGGATGCCTCTCCTTGCTCATGCTGCCCATCTGCGTGCGAGGCAACAGAGCACCCAACCTGGACTGACGACACAGTGTAGTCCTCCAAAGCCAACCCTGACACTTCATGTAAAGCCTTTGCCTTCTGCAATGTGTATGATGAGTCTACGGTCATGTGTGCACACCCATCTATATTTTTAAGAATGTGCCATCAAATATTGGGAAGCACTTATGCAGCCATGTAATTCAATTCAGAGCAACTCATTTCTGAATGGAAAATACATTACTTGGCAACTTGCAACTCTACCTTTATTAACTATTTCATTAACACTCAAGAAACAGTCCTCTTCTATACTCCGAAATAAAGAAGCCTCTCAGGTTTTGTAAGAATTATGTTATTGTTTGTGTATCTTCTGAGTTGATAATCATGTCCATATTTCATATCTGACATAGTTGCCTCATAATTGCCCCAAAACACCAGGCTTTAACAGTACCACTCACAGCAACCACTGTTTGCAGAACCCAAAGACTAAACTGAACACTTTTCAACGTATTCCACCCCCTGAGAAGTTCATACAAAAAGGTCGTGAACCATGTTGGATTAATGTATAAGGTGGGTCAATAAGGTAGTGCTGTTACTGACACAGTAAGAGGCAATCTGCTCATTGTCGTAACTTTTCTTCCCAACAGATAAGCAATTTGGGTGCAAAAAAAAACCCAACCCCAAACTCTCTCAGCTTATCTTGGAAGAAAGTTGACATGAAACTTAAGGAGTCTGCTACCTGGAAAATTGTTTAAAGATGTTATCTTAGCATTCAGAAAGATCCTACAATCTTGCTAAACGTCATTTGTGGTCTATTCTGAACAACTACAGTTAGTGTTGTAAAGATACATAGCAAATAAGTAGAAATATATATTAGGGCAGTAAAAAAAGAAATTGCTTTATTCTCTCTCTTGGAATTTATTCCCAACATTTATAGCAAACTGAATAACAAAGTGAGTAAAGCTGTACTTCAGACATGGTATAAATTCAGCACTAATCTGATTATAGAAATAATTCTTTTGGGGGGGGGGAGGTAATATCTTGACTGAGGCATAAAAACTGAATATGCTAGGAAACAGAAATACCGATCAAGAAAGCATATATCTGTGGTACAGATTAATTACAGGGAAGTGTGTAATACAAAACCCCCCACCTCCCTTTTTTCAAAAAAGAAATAAAAAACAAAAAAAAACCAAACTGCACATAAAATGGGAGTAATCCTGCTTGTATGTGAAATATCACAGCAGGAACTCCAGTAAATGGTGGAAATGGTTGTCTCTGCCGAGCAATCACGCAGGTTGGGATGTCTCACAGCACCCTGTGCACATAAGCCCTCTGCAGTACGATTGCCCATTATAGCTTCTGTTATGATAAAATAGAACTGCGCAAAACTCAGCAGTTCTTGTTTATAGGATTTCATCCCCTTTTGATTTTTTTTTTTCAGTATAGATTCTTTTTTTTCAGACTGCTGCTTTAAGAAACCCCAGTCCTCAACCAGAACTGCCTTCAAGAACGTGGGTTTGGGGCAGTCTTATCTGGGAGAAACCCCCCAAGGCAGGGACAGATGTTGCTCCTCGCAGCTAAGGAGCGTCTCTCTCGCTGTGAAAGCTGGCATTTGGCTTATGATCTGCAAAGGGCAAAGCACCCTTTGGCTGCCTTTTTTCTGCAGGTACTGCATTGCCCCGCTGGCGAGGGGGTGCATGTGCTCCAGGAGGCTGCCGCCCCTCGAGCCACACCAACATCCCTCCTTGGGGAAATCTGAGTTTTAGTCCCTCACCTTGTGCTCAGCCTGGGAGCAACTTTTTGGTGAGCAGAGGACAGTTTTGAGCCTCTCACTGGCACAAGTTGGGCAGCATAAGAGGGAAACGGTGATGCCTGTGAAAGTGCCAGCAGGGCTGGGCTGTTGTGCACTCGGTCTTCTGGGCAGCTGCATGAGTCTAGGTGCTCAGGACTATGCATTCAATGCTTCCTTCCATCTTATACTTACTATATTTACAAATAATTTAAACATACATATATAAATGTTTTGTTTGCCCTTAATCCCAGTTATTTGCTGCTACTCACGTTGTGAAACACAGATCTCCTATTTATAGGCTAGAAATTACTACGACAGCAGGGGATTTTATAAAGTCGAATGTACGGTAGCTCAGCAAGGCAGGGCATGGCTGGGGCTGAAAGTCATGAAGCTGTGCTAGCGCAGGCTGCCAGCAAAACCCAAGGGCCGCCATCATGGCGAAGCGCGCATAGATGAGCCTGCTGTTACTCGAAAACTTGATGCTCTGTAGATATACAAAGAGACCCTCCTTCGCCTCCGTGGGATGCAGTTAGCGTGGACGCCTGCTGCAGGAGCTGCCCATTAGCAGCGCCCAGCACGGATGCACGCTCGGGCTCACGCGGCACGGCTGTGCTTGTGCAGCTCATCCGTCTGACCGCCATGTTGCCTCCACCCAGGGCACCTCTCGGCTCAGACCTGCTCTAGAAGACAAACATGAGACACTTATGGACACAGTGTTGCAGACCAAGGCCCAGGAGAGGTGAAAATCAAATCAGAAAGAGGATAATTCGGATTACAGCCTGCGAGCGGACAAGGAGGTAGCAGAGCTGGTGAGAGCGTGCAAAGGTAAAACCTCAGCCTCAAGCTAGATGTTGACAGAGGTACAGCAATCTCAAGAGAGACTGCGCAGGTCCTGTCCATTTTGCAGGTGGCGTCGGCTGCCGGTTGAGCAATCTGCCGGTACTCCAAACCCCCGCCAAAGATTGGCCTGCGGAGCTGATTTTGCAGTCACTCTCGTCTTCTCTCCCATAAAATCGTTCGCTAGCTCACCAGTCCCTGCTGGTGGGGGAGAGGCAAGGGTCAGCTTGCTATGATTTTTCATATTTCTTCATAAACAGGTCAGAAGAGTAAAAAAATAACAATTACAAAAAAATCCCGTGACAGTAAGGGAGCTAAACAAATCATCGCTTTGCCTTTTTTTTATATTTGTACAGTTCTGCAGGCTACTCACCACAGTACCACAAAGAAGAAAGATATAAAGCAATTCCTATAATTCACATTTTAACAGCTCATATATTTCAGTAAAAGAAAAAAAAATGGATAACATTACCAGAGAGCAAACATAAAAGGTCAAGGCAGATCAAGTTGCTGGCAATCACCGAACACAAAAGAAGTACTGTAGAAATTTGTATTTAAAAAAAAATAACGACAAAGGATTTGAATGAAAAGCAGGTGAGCATTTCATTTTCCTGATCAAAAAGTATTTTTCAAACATATTTGTTCTCAGATACAAAGAATGGAGAATGCAGAGGAGCTAGCGTTGGCTAACCGGGGCAGATATCAAAGTGGGGCAACCGTTCCCACAAAGAATACTAACGTTTAACAAGACTGAAGGTCAAATCCTGTTACCTTCTTCACATTTACATGCAACGTGAGCAACGTGAACTTTTTCTATAAGTATCACAGAAAGCATCCATGGAGAAAACGGGGAGGATGGAAACTTGCGGCTTTCCTAAGTCGTCGGGATAACCTCGGCCGGCCTCAGCTTCTGCGGCTGGCTTCGCTGCGCTCTGTCCGCAGCGACATCATTGCTATTCCCTGCACGGCTGCGTTTCAGAACTTTCACCTGCAAATGGGATTACAAATGCAATCATTAGCGCAGATTCCCTGAGAAGCTTTCACAGTATTACAATTAGATTTCCCATTCTAGCAGCATCTAAATCAATATGATATGATTAGTTACTCTCGTGGATTACATGCTGCTGTACAAAACCTTCACACACAGAAATCTGGGTAATTTAATCAGGCAGTAATGGATTCTGGGAATGCTCCCACTGTCTAGAAACTTAAAATGATTCTCTCTCTATAACAATTTGCCATTATGCACCTGAAGCTAAATTGCCTGACATACCTGACAGTGGACAGCAGTGATTAAAACGGGTCACATCTCATCATCAGAAGTGGTAACTCTGCTGAATTCACTTAGAAAACTGAATTTGAGAGAGAGAAAAAAACCCTTCAGTTGTTTTTTCCTGGGCTATAACTTAAATTTGAAGCTCTCTCTTTAAAAATGTATACGTGGATGTTGAGGGTGGGGGGAGAGAGAGGGGGAGAAGGAGAGAGTACAAACGCTATCCGTTTCTCATCATTTTATTCAAGGCAAGAGAAATATATGAACTAATGCTCCTGGGGAAACGCAGCAGACCAAGACACAAATGAACACATAATTTTATTCCTTTGAAGGGGCTCAGCGCTGCTGAGCGAAATATCAGGGAGGAGGAACCGTTCTGGAAAGGTTGTGAAAACACGGAGCGCTCTGCTGCTGTCGGCAGCGGCTCGCTGGGGAGAGCGGTGCTGTGCCCAGGAGCCCTAACTGCTCACAGATGCATTTGGAGGACAAATTTGCACCTAGTGTTTCCCCAGCTTTATGGAGGAGCTTGGCTGTGCACCTCAGTGCTGTAGCAACCTTCTCCTGGGGTTATCCTCAGATTGCAAGCAACCCTAGAAGATAAACCGCCGTGGTAAGGGCAGCTCACAGCAGTAAGGGGAAAGACACTCAAAACAGTACACAAAAGACCAGCTATAGCTTCATTTGGGAAATTAGGTCTGTATATTTGTAGACACACAATACTCCAAAAGGTACTGCTATTCTCCATTAGCCTACTGGTATGTAAGAGCTTATGCCCCAAAAATACAACTGTCATGTTACAGTTCAGGATGGTTCTTTTTTCTGCAGCAATGTCCTGTTGAAATATTCCTGATCCATGGTGCCTGGGGACTCATGCTTTTGAGGAGAATTTTTCCTAAGGAAAATGGATATTTCAAATAGGTGCCTGGCAAGAAAGGAGAGAATAATAGCCATCCGCGGGAACTTTCCTTGGAAATAATTGCCAGCGAACTCTGCCCTCATTATAAAACTCGACATCGCTCGCCGTAAAAAAAAGCCCTGTGATACACATTACTTTTCACCTCTCTATTCTCCATAATAGTCTCAGTTTTATTATTCTGTCCAGCTATGCTAACCAGTTGGAGCGTTCATCTTCATCCTTTTTATTGTTTGCCACCAGGCACCGAGCAGGAGCCGGCGCGCTGCAATGCCCCGCGGTGCTACGGTATTGCCCAGGGGCCGCGACGGGCTGCCCCGGCACGCGGGCAGCCAGCGCGTCTCACCCCAAACGTTCGCGAGAGAAATCTTTCACTCTCTCCTTTACCTATTCGTTCATTGGCAAAAGCGTTGCTCGTCGTGCTTGCAGGTGCTCAGCGCAAAGGGCAGGCCGGGAGGGGACTTGTGACGGGCGTGCTGTCCCGGCGCCCTGCCGCTCCTTGGCAGCCGTCAGCCTGCTGCGGAGCGGAATAGCTGACATTTAACGCAGGACCAGAAATTGGACCAGTGCATTACTATTAATAAACAATAAAGCTATTAAGGCGTATTAAAGCTTCACAATGAACTTGTCAAAATGGATGATCTATACATCAATATAAATAACAGTGACAGGCAGTAATTGAATTCCAGTAGTCCCTCAGCACATGCTAAATATGAAGGGACATGACATGCTGAAAAAAAAGGAGGAAAGCTGAAAAACTGATGACATTAACATTCTCCTGGTGAAATGTGGTGTCACTTTGGCTTTTAATGGGAGTCAAACTGCGAATATGTATTGGCTTTTTCTTTTAAAGCAAGAAAATAACCAGATAAATCTAAGACTTCCCCAATTAGAAATTACTGCTCAAAAGTTCACAGTCCAGATGTGGTTCTCACAAAGCAGCAGGCGGATGTAGTCCTCAGGTGGATTCACTAGCGGCGTTTGTTGCTTTGCTTGGGTTACAAGAAGCCTGGGGTTTTCAGCAGTCCAGAAAGTCTCTGAAGCTGGTGTCAGTGGATTCATCACTTTTCATCTTCTGCAGAGGACCAGTAAAAGTAAGCTGGTCAGGAAATGTTAATGTTTGCATGCTGTCAGGCTCTGGATGGCCACATATCTTTCAAATTCAGATATAACAAGCTGGGCCTCAAGTTTGAGCAGAGGACTAGACGACCAGAATAGAAAGCAATTGGTGAAGTCGCAGCAAGCCTTTGAATGGAAATTCCTAGGACAGCAAATAAGTCATGAGGGGTTCTTTGGATGACGTCAAGATCCCATTTTTCATTTCCTCTTGATGTGCTTAGCGAAGGATAATTCAGCCTTTCTTGGCTGATTTTTTAGAAGAGAGTCTTCTATTACTGGAGTTTAGGAACTGCCTCCAATTGAGGATGAGACCATATGCGTGAGGACTATTTTGCATGGGCCACCTCACTTACTGAGCAGAGCATCCATGCTCAAAAATCACCAGTGATCTTTGCACTTTGAGGGTTTCTCTGTGCACAGACAGAAATAAACACACAAATGGCTGCCTGTGTATGAAGTGATGACACCCTCTCTAAGAAGGCCCTAAAGAGTTGCGAACGGTGGCGTTGGAAGAGGAGCTGTTTGTTGATGCAGGGTCAATAAAAGTGCCAAACAGCTGCCCAGAGAGCTCAGCTTGGCTACCATCGGAGGTTAAAACTCCTCTCCAGGTGCAGCAGCCAGCCTGCCAGCACCACAGCTCCCCTTTCCCAAAAGAAATCCCTCCCTTCCTAAATCCCTTTCACTCCCCTCCGGAAGCCCACCGGTACGAGAGCCGTGCGTTGACTACCTGTGCCTTTCAACTGGCAAAAGCTAGAAAGTATAATAATAGTCCCAGCTTTAATCAGCAGAGCAGAACTGACACATTGTCTGCAGAAAGAGATGAATTTGCCTTGACTTTTCCCTGCATTTGCATCATTCTTAATTTTTCTTACATGAAGTTTTTTACTGTCATTTAAAAGGTGAGAACGTAGTCAACTGAATGCTGCACTGATTAGTTCGGTATTATAATTGCGTTTCATGGACTCCTACTGCTTGTATTTCACAGCTCTCCATATTCCCATTATGCTATTATTCTAGGTTTTGTGGTACTTCAGAACTGAAGTATGAAAAAACTATGATGTAAGTGGAAAAATCACAGTGACAATTTACCAAAGAGCTCGTATGTGGTATTATGAAAACAACAAAAAACAAAACAAAGAACCCTGCTTGTAAAATTTAGCGCAAGTCTGCTGGCCTGTGAGAACAAGGCAAAACAGATGTAACATGGCAATAACTTCTTTTTCGACCCTGTCTACAATGCTTCATCATCCTAGATTCAGAGCTATGCACTCGTTCTTCAGTGCAGAAGGGAGAAAATGATGGCCCAAAGGTAAATGAAGGGAAGGTACATGAGACCACAGGGAAACGATTTAGCAAAATCCAGCCCTCTCCACTTGGATTCCCTTCCTGCAGTGGATGGAGGGAAGAGGAGGAGGCTGCTGTGATTGTGTTAATACAGTCTCCATCTTTCCATTTGCTGTTTTCTCAGCCCCCATGCTCAGAGAAGGGTTTTATAACATAAGAGAAACCTTTATTCCCCAAAGAAGCTACTTCACAGGCATCTCAATTACTGCTGTATTTGGAATATCATTCTTGTAAGCATTTGGCCAAGAATAACCATACTAGACCACTTGCTCCAGCAAAATAGCATACAAAACTGCCCCACAGAATCAGAGGACAGTGTTGCTTCACTGACCTCACTGTGGCTGTGGACAAGTTCTCAGTCTGGGTCCTTTACAGCTTTCCATACCTGGGGCCAGAAATGGGAACCTGTAGAAAGAAAAACGGCTTAATAAGAAGTAACCAACATTTGCTTGATTAAGATGAAGTCTTATAAGGAGGCATGATAAATCTGTCTCTGCTTCATCTAAATTTGGAGCGAAACCAGGAAACAAGTTATTTTTTACAGGAATGCACTACTTCATTTTGTTGTGAAATAATCATCTCCTTGCTGCAGACCAGAAAGGGGTTTCCTTGGGGATCTTGGGAGCTACAAAACCTCCAGGGAGCCTTCAAAAAACTGTAGCTCCCAGGGCAAGGCAAGACCTTTCTTTTTCTGAAAACCCTAACCCAAGCCCTAATGCTAACTCTACTCCTACCCCTTGTCCTAACTTTTTTCCCTAACCCTAAAGCTAGCCCTACCCCTAGAGGAAGAGAAAGAGACAAATTTTAGTCTAATGCAAGTCTTGGGGCATGTTGTCTAGTTCTGAGCCCATGCTTAGGGTTAGGGTTGAAAGAAAGAAATCCTGGAGATCACACAGGGGTGAGCCTGGAAAGGGACTGCCAAAGGAAAGTGGAGGCTGCAGAAATATCAGCTGTGAGAAACAGTCTGTGTGGTCACTGGCTGGGGGAAAGCTGACAAGAGTTCTTTCCCAGTTAAGTTTAGAGTTAAGGTTAGGGTTAAAAGAAAGAGCAAGTGAGTGCTCCAGTTGGAGTGGGTTGGAAAAGGGCTACCAAAGCAAAGGGTAGGCTGCAGTGGGAACCTGGCTGCAAGAAATTTTTAGTGTGGGCAAGGTGCTGGGGGCCTCATCTAATGCTCAGCTCATGGTTAGGGTTAGCATTCAGAGAAAGAGACAGCCTAGAGCTTTGGCTGGAGTGGGGCTGGAAAGGAGCCACCAAAAGAAAGCAAAAGCTACAGCAGCAAAATATTTCAAATGCATCTGTGACATTAATCCTCATCAGCAAATTGTGAGGTGGTGAGAAAGAAGTGATGCACTGCTCAGCTGTACCTCTGCACCCAGTACCATTATCTACCAGAGAGTAATGCCTGGAGAAGAGTGACGTCTCCTTCCTCCAACACCAGACTGCATGCAAAGTGCCAAGACTCAGAAACAAAGATAGTTTTCTTCCAATAATGTTTAAGGACTCATTATCCACCAGCTGTATTACCTGTAAATACTGGTCAATAGCCAGTCCCAGCTCAGTCTTCTGTGCCAAACACACTGTGTGCTTGAAAACAATAAAAAGACTCGCAAAGGATGCTTTGCTTGAGGCACCTATAATGGAGTATCACAAAAGCAAAATAGATGCTGCACAGAAGCAAAGTGCACTGAAGCACATCTCCTGTGGTGCTTCATTATTCTTCCTAGCTTCATTATTCTTCATTTGTTTATTAAGAGCAGCAATGTCTGGTGTCACTGTTCTCTTGAGGCTCTCGAACTGGAGCCTGCTGATGGTTCACCTGTGATGCAGTCCAGGTGCAAAGAATCCCTATAATGCTGCTTTGGCTGCCTAGACGGTGGTCCCTGCATATCAAAGACCTACTGACAAAAGCAAGATCTTTGATTCTTGCCAGAAGAAAACAATTGCAATCTTATTGTCCCCCGGACATGAGGACAAATAACTATTTACTGAGAACTGCAGATGCAATGGAAGAAATCAAATCCTTTTGGTGGATTTGATAAATTACAGGAATTCTTTCCAGCTTTACGTTTTGGGTGAGTGGCCAACTCTGAGCTTGAAAAACATACAGCTTGAACTGAAGAGCCCTGTTTCCTTCCTTTCTGTGACTGTTAGACAAGGGAGCGGGGGGAAAGCAGGCTGAGTCCAACTGTGGCAAATCCCTTGGGAGGATGTGCAAAGCCATCTTTTTGATTACATAATGTCTCAGCAAGCCCTTTGCCATTAAAATATGATTAAAAGTGGTGGCCAGGAGGAGTTCACCTTTAGAAAATGACACTTACAAGAAATCACTTCCGAAACAGATAGTCGTTTGAGTCCCTGAGATGAAGAAGAGGTTTGATGGATGAGAAGGCAGTATTAAAATGTCTCCTCGCATAAGAAAACAGAACGAGAGCAATCATCAGAATTTATCAGCCAGAGAGAAGCAGAGTGTTTTCTTGGCACTAAAGGGACCTGATATACTAAATCAAAACCAGAACACAGACTCACAAAAGAAAGAGAAAGATGTTTCTGCCATATGAATACCATATAAATGAACTTTCTGGAATTGGGAACTTATTTAAGCACACAGGACAGTGACACCTGAGAAAGAAATAACGAATCAAAGCAAAGCACGAAGTTAGAATTGACACTGGAACAGCAGCAATTTGTAAAGAATAATGCCCCATCTGCCAGCTGTGCTTGGGAGTTACAGCTTTCTTATTTTGTGTCTACTGCATTGCAAAAGTCCAACTCCTTGTAACACCAAAACCAACACCTAATTGCATTTCATCCACTTTGAGTACAGCTACACCAACATTTAGGCCAGGTTCGTCAAAGGCCTGTCTTCTGAGGCCAGCACGAGTGCCCTGTGAAAACAGGAGCAATCTGGTTCAGAGTGAGCTGTGCCGCAGGAAGCTAAGGCCATATTCTCAGCACCTCCTGATGCATGGCAATGATGCACCCCCATCAGTCTCAGAAAATAAGGGCCACACTGAGACTGCCAGCCAAGGTGCCTGATTTTACTGGCATCACTATTTCTTTCCACTGTGTGTGCAAGGAGTGAAGGTGGGGCAGCAGCCTGAGTCCCTCCCTCTTTCCTGAATTAAAATGCACTGCAGTCCTAACCCTAAGCTCCTCAAGAAGGTGCTTTGAATATGGTTCTGTGTTAATACATGTCTTACTTTGATGCTATACATAAGCCTGTGCAGACTGGCCTCAGAACTGAGGTTGGATACTTAACTCGTTGGGGGTGAATATGTACACTATGTTTTAAGGTTCACCATTTTCTACAGCTAGTGTCTTTGGACATGGCTGTTCTTAAATGGATTAAATACCTCCTGTTTTATCGTATGCCTAATAGGAAAGTGTGACCACAAACTTTCTTTTATGAAGATAAATTGAGTCTTAAATCAAATCACATTTGAGTCCAAATATGGATTTTGCATGGCTGCTGAATGCTCACCCATGTAAAATATAAAACAAGACTTCCGCTTCCTAACAGAGAGGTACAGACTACATGGGACTCCCCTGGATAATACTGAGGAAAAAAGAAGTAGCGCATGGCTCTGTAATAGTTACCTGAGTGAAATGTGCAGAGAAAGAAGTGCTTAGTAGGGCTTTTTGTTAGAATAAGATCTGAAAGCATGCAGGCATCACTGGGAGAAAACAGACAAACCTCTGCACAGGAACCAGCGAGCTAGAACCCACTGTAGCTGTCTATATCAACCTTGACACTGACAATGATTAGCCTTAATTTCCATCTCTGGGAGAATACTCTGCAAGTAGTATAAGGCCTGACCTACTTCTGCCAGTTTAACTGTAAAGTTTAGTTACTGTGATTGGATCTTTTATGTTCTGGGTTTCTTACAGCAAAATCTCAGACTTTTCCTCACTTTTCAGAGGCAGCAAATAAGCGCAAGGTCCCCAAATTTTCTCCTCTGGATCAGAGAGGAGAGGGAGGGAAAGGGAGTAGTCCTGGACGCTACCCAAAGCACTCCAGCAAACTGTAAATCCTCGGTGTTTGCAGCCTCCAAGAAGCAGCATGGGCAAAAAGAAATGAAGTTTGCAAGGCATGACTTACACATCTGGATGAACACATCCTGCTTTTCACAGGCAGGGGATGGCTTTGTAAAAAGACATGGAAACTTGAATAAAATGCTTGACAGCACATTTATTCAGTGGGAAATTTTATACAAATGCCATGTGTGGTTGAACTCATTTTAATACCTTGAAGGCTGAGAGGAGCTGGAGTTAACAGGTAAAGTCATCCGCTACCGCAAGTAAAATTCATATTTCTGCAGCTTGAAAATGCTTTTCTTTTTTTTATTTATTTTTTTAACTGCAGAGCTCTGCCTCCTGAGCAAGAATATTCAGTGACAGTTATCCAAATATGAAAAGTTTTGGCATTCAGCTCTTCCAAGAACACATCACCTCTTTGTCCCAATCATTAGCAATTGGGCTGCAGTTAATATGGTCACTAGGGGAGTTAGGATAAGAAAATGAATTAATTAGTTCTTGAAGTTTGGATTTCATCCCTATGGCTCAACCATTTATCATTCCTTAACTTGACATTTATTTTTATTATTCCTCTACGGTCATATCAAAATGAACTTCAAATCTAAATGGAGCAGTAGTGGTGTCATCCCAGCCAGAAGTCAGAAAAAACTTATCTGCATGATATAGAAATAGCTGCCAAAGAATTTCCTATTAATAACACTAAATCAGACAGGAGAGAAAGAGAAGTGTCCTGAGTGATATGCCATATCTGAAAAAATCCAGCAAGGAATTTCCAGTTCCTTCACCCTTAACTATAAGGTTGATTCCACTAAGACCAGTGGGAATATAAGTGCGGAGCCGTAGCAGAATACGTTTTTGATCTATGTCATGTACAGTTGTATGTACAATGTTCCATCCTTGCCTGCAACATGGGGTCCACTTTAAATTTTTCCCCACAGCTAAACCAGTATTATGAAAAACAAAGGTGACGGCAGATGTGTTAGAGCTGGAATGTTCTTTCAATATAATGATACAGGTTATAGCACCTATCCTGACTGTCTTCAGTATTGTGCTGTAACATGATTACTAAATCAGCACATAAAAACTCTTGTGAGGTCAGTGGCAGAGTTTGGTCACAGTCTGATGAAATCACTGAAAGACAAGGATGATTTCTCTCGGAAAATTATAGGGGATTTTCTTTAAAGATTTTGCAGTTACTTCCTGTTACAGCAAAATCCGCTACTGCCTGTTTTTTCTACAGTTTCAATCAAAGAGATTAAGAGATGATGAAGAAATTGTTTGTTCACACATAAGGCAGATTGCAAAATTTGCCACTGCCCAAGAGTCTTGGGAAAGTTTTTGCAGAGGCCACATGCGCAATGACAGTAACTTCATGGTGGCCACAGAGCTGACAGACAAACTACATCTGAGTAACAAAAGTACATATTTATTCACTGTTTTCACACAAAGTCCTTGATTACATCCTTGAAAATCAGTGAAGCACTTCAACTACTATAGCTATGAATAAAAGGGCTGAATAATTTTATGGCCGATAATAGGTTTTTTACTCATGCAAAGGAATCTCCCACATCAAGCAGAAAGATGATTGCCACAGGCATTTAGAAGAAATGAGCACGTGTGTAGCGCTGTGTGGTGGACCAAGTTCATAATGCTTGAACGAACATAGCCGAGAATCTTCTGCCAAAATTCAATTTCATTTGCATTTCCTTCAGGTGAGATGACTCTGCTGTATCCGAGAACCCAGTATGGGCAGTTCAGCCCACAGAGAGCAGTTCAGCTCACTCCTATAGACACATGCAGCCAGCTCAATCACCTTCTACATTTTCACATCTCAGCCTGTGAACTAAACCCTGCCCAATGTCTCTGTGGCTTTCTGACACCTGCCATGACCGTAAGGAATGGTACAGCCTGGGCAGAGCTCACCTAGAGACCTTTCTGGTGCCTGCACATCCCTCTTGGCCATACAGGACATCCTGACACAGAGAACATCGTTGCCATCTACCAGCTATTCTTGGAGTCCCCAGTTCTCGCCATCAAGTTCCTCACCCAGAATCTGAGACCTACCTCCCTTCTCCCAGGGAGCCACTATGCATGGAAGCCCAAGATTATTGGGAATTTTCACTCTCAGCAGTCCTGGGAAAAGATTCTGGACAGGAACCAAATTCCTTTCACTACCTGTCCTCATTAGATCACTGCCTAACTCTCTTGCTTTAATTCTCCGCCTTCTCAGCTCCTTACAGCCTTCTTTTCTTATCATTGCCGAGATACAGTGAGTGCTAGAAAAGTTATGCTCAGGTTGGCAAGCTCCTCCACAACCAGTAAGAGCATGTGGGTGCTCTCAGGTCATATAAAAAGATCCTTGTACAGTTTGCTACAGATTTCATATGAGGTCAGTGAGATGTACCAGATATCAAAGCTCATTTTGAGTCCTGACTCGTACTACCATAGACCTCAGTGGAACAGTCTAACACTGTATTTTGCTTTCACAATTTCCCTTTGTTGTCTGCTATTGATCTTCTCTAAAGATATGTTTGAAGGAATAGCAATATACAGTGAGTAGCTGCAGACTGACCTAGAGGACAATGCATTTGGAGCATCTTGAAGAGGTGCTGACTTTTCAGCCGTGCTCGCACAAGCAATAGGGCCCTAGGGTAGCAAACCTCTCATAGGGCCTGGAGCAGCATCCTCTCCCCTAGCAGGAATACCCAGGAGTATAGCGCGGGACGGAAACACACCTGGCACATTGCTATTAATATTTCTATAGAAATGTTCCATAGAACATTTCTATTTCAGAGTATTAACTCTGGTAATGATGTCTCCAGTACAGAGAGAATATATTTCTCTCTTTCTCAGACTGAAATAAAAAGCTAGCATTTTGAGAGCTTTGCATATATTACAAGAATTAGATATACTACACCACAAATACTGTCATGCTGCACAAGGCCTCTGCAGTGATTTGGATATAAATGTCTATAAATCAGATGTTTCAGGAAGCAAAAGAGGGTGATCCTGCCATTAACACTATCCAGCAAAGCACATAGTTTTCACTGCTCGATGGCAAAGTAGCTATACGGCTGTATACAGTCTCCAGTCCTTTCTCAGGTAGACTGCAGGTGCCGCCAGCCCGTATCCCTATGCAGCTTTTAATGCATCTTTGCAGCTGTCACCTGATAATGACAGCTCCTTGCGGGAGCAAGCGCTCATGCAGCACCTAGCGCAGTAGGGCCTCCCAGGTGTAACTGTGTCGCCAGTGCTAATGCCTCGGCTACAGTGCTGTTTGCAGAGCTCTGCTAAACTCAGTATTCAGCGGCAGCTTCTCAGGCAGCTTTTCCTATTTTGTGCCATGTCCCTTCCCAAATTGACTCTGTCCTTTTCGTTCCCTGCTGTCCCAGCTGCAGCCAGCATGCTCCAATGAGGCAAATGGAAAAAATAAACTAATTTTCTCTGCTCTCCCAGGCCTGGAGCTCTGCCAGGAGCAAGGAAGCAGGAACAGGTCCACAATTTATTTCTTCTGATCTGTGAATGCTGGTCCAGAGAGCAGTAGCTGTATCTTATCAAGGGTTATAAAGGAGTCGAACTGAAATTTCCTCTCTGGCTTGCTCCAGCACCCATTAGAGGTAACAGCTGAGTAGCTGGTGACTCCCTTGGCGCAGGATGAGGTCTCTGCAGTACAGAGCATCTATTTCTTTTCCTAAGAGGACAGCAAGAGGCCACTAGTTTAAGTGACTTGACTTAGTTCCTCACATGCAAAAAGAATTAATTTGCAGTGGCTGTAAAGCAGCAGGACAGCCAGGTGCAATCATGAATCTCGGCAGCTCTTCCTATTTATATTAGGCCCTTTGCAGCTGCTTTAGAGGCGCCTCACTAACTCTGAACTTCCCCTGAATACCAAGTGCCTATGGCTGCACACAAAGTACTGGCCCTCTCAAGAACACACGCACAGGAGAAAAAGAGAAAGTAATCCAAGGAAGCGGTTGGGAAGTCTTTCCTTTCTGAAATAAAAAGAGAGGTAAACAATTCCTCCAGAAAGGCAGTGCAAGAGGGACTGGACAGCTGAGGTCAGGCCTGCTCTATAGTCAGGGCAGGCCACCAAGGACCAGGACAGCCCGGTTTGCAGCCCTCATGAGCCAGGAGGCTTGTGGAGTTTTTAATCCAAAGTTGGAAGTACGGATCACAGAGCAGACCCTTCCCCAGCCCTGCTATTTTTGGCAATGAGGAAGGGAGGGTTGCCCTGTTTTCTAAAGATGCTGCGGCATCAAATGCAGTTTTGTCCTGAATATGTGCATCCATGTAGGCTGACTGAAATGGGAACTTAAAGGTCCTAATAATTCAGGTGGTTCAGTATGATCCCGCTTATACCACTCAGTTCCTGTGGAAAGTGCTGGAAATGCGTATGTATTTGAAGTGCTAGTAAGGAATTCAGGCATATGTTCAACTACTTCAGCCAATGCAAGTCATTAGGTGTTCATGTACATGTGTATTTAAGTATGTCTGCATATGTGGTCCATATTCTCAACACATATATTTGTTTATGTGTATTTTCAACATATATATATATATACAGGTAGAAAGCTATGTATATATGTCTGTGCACACATACATTATATTCAAATAGAGACATGCTGACAGAAATACTTTTAAGTGGATCTGGGCATGAGTACCTTAACTGAGCAAGAGTGTAGTAAAGGGACACCAGCTGCATGAAACATCCAAGTTTGGATCCAGCCTGTTCCCATGGCTTCACTACTTGATTGACAGATAATACAAGTAAGGTTTCCTGGCTCTGTTGATTCATGACCCCCCCACCCCCCAATGGCCAAATTTTGCACCAAGACAAGTGTGATTAGGGTTACAGATCACACTTTTGCACCCTCACCTATGCTTCTCTTCCTGGACCTTCTAGATATATACAGGCCACAGGTGGCTTTAATGCATCCCTACTTCCTTTTAGCTCTGTGTTGCTTCATCCCTGCACCATGTGGTAGCAGCCTGGGCATGAAGCAGTCAGCCAAGCACTTTGCCCCATCAAGTTAGACAGGGACTGAGTAGCTGAGTTGACCTTTCTGCTGCTTGAACTCCTTCTCCTGACTACGAATGTTCAAATGTTTGAATCATGATGCTTTGGGGGATATGTCATTTTCCTTGAAATTTTCACTAAGAGATTTGGCAGGAAGAAGGTATTATTAAAGTTAGGCAGGCATGGGGCTCTGTTTTGACATGTTAGACACCAGGCTCAAACCCCTGCTTTGCAGTGATCTGCAGTGAAAAAGCTACACAATACCCATACACTAATGCAGCACACATTTCAGTGTGCAACAAAAACAACAAAACCTTAAAAGATGGGGAAAAGGGACTGGTGCTTTCTGGCTAACGGTGTCCTGACGGCCAGCTCTCTGCCCTTCCCCACATTGCAGAATGGACTCACGAGGACAGAGAGGGACCGTGGTCACGTCCTGCTCCGGACCTGAAGGTCTGCTGCCATCAGCCATTCAGGACCACTTGGCTGGTCCAGCTGCACTTCAAAATAGATCGGAAGGGGGCTGGGAAATAAACCACAGGCTGTCATCTGTTAGCAAAGAGGGATGGATGCCTGCACACAGGACTAGGTAGCATGAACCAGCTTAAAGCAGATCCGTATGTATGAATTTATCTAAGACTCAGAAAAGCTTGAGAAAAGTTCAGCCTCGCAGAGTCAGGGAAAGTGGCAGCCAACATGATTGAAAAGCAAGCAAGCAATAAATAGAGTAGCTACCTATTTGGTACCCTGCAGACACACTTCCAGGCTCACTACCCTTGGCCAAGAGCCAGCAGAGATCCCTGGCTATGAGCTGTATCGCTTTCACTTCTTGGTTCTTTGCATGATCATTTTCAGTACTTAATTAGATGCCCTATCCAGACACAGCAGTGCATTTTCCCACCCACATACGCCTCTTGGGTGTGCTTTACATCAAAACCAGTGCTCTGAAGGAGCGTAAAAAAGTCATGTTATGTGTTTGTCTCCCCAACATCCAATATGTTCATCTTCCCTGGTTGCTATAAACCTAGCTAAACACAGGGTGGAATGGGAGGATCACTCTTGCGTTTTGAGTTCATTATCCCTAAATCTCAAAGGACCCATATTTTCTGAGACCATCCTTCTTGCATGAGCAGTGCACCCAGCCCGCCTCCCTTCCTCCTTCTAAACCTCCGTCTACTTTATCCAGGGGTTTAGGGCATCTCTGAAACTTCCTGAATAAATGTAGTCAATAAAGAGCAAAATAAATCTCAACAGCCTGCAGAGATCTAGAATTTCAGTAAACAGATGTAAAGAGGAGGGAAAGGGAAATGTGAATGGTTTGATGCCTGGCCTCAAATTGTTGCTGCAGCTCAAATCCACTGCTTAACTAACTTGTGTCATCTGTACTTTTCAGCTCCACCTGTGCAATCATTTGCAGAAACATTATTAGCTGTTTGATTTTTTTCCCCAGTTTGCTTCCATAGCAACATCCATCAGGAAGAGAACAGCAGGAGCATATGGGGAAGTTACAAAGCACATTTTCTACAAGAAAAGGAGGCCAAAGCATTTAGTAGACAGTACTTAGGTTTCCCTTAGTAACTGAAAATCCAAAATACCTCTCTTGTTTCAGTATTTCCTAGTATTAATTAGGCTACTTAACGATGTACCAGCTTAGAAAACTGCAGGCTGGAGGTAACACGGGTTGTCTTTAATTAGTCAGGGTACTGGAACATTTCTGTGAGATTTAAGCTTATTGCCAAAACACAATCTTGTTACGTTTTTGTATGCGCATTATGTTTTACAAGCAAGGCTCTGAGCTGTTAGACAGCCTTTGACATGCTAAATATTGTGGAAGAATCTGTGCATAAAGTTTCAAAGAGAAATGCAAGAGCTGAAAATTATCTATTTGAATAGTTTGAAATCCGTCACCAAGGAATAACTGAAAACTGTCAGGTCAATTTTAGAATAAGTATGGAAAAAAATAAAAGCATATCTCTTGCTTAGTCATTTCTCTCCTTGCCAGTAGCATCCTATATACCATGCACAGTGATATTTTATTAATGAAAACTGTAGTGGTGTTCCTCTTTAGTTTAAAATACAGCCCTTGAAACTGAATATGAAAATGTGGTTTGGAGGAAAAGGAAACAACACCTTCCTAGTCCCCAGTCTACGAGGGAAAGATGAAAAACAATTTGCAGCTTATCAGTCTCAGAGAAAGCTAATAGATGGCCATCTCTGCACTACTTCTCTCCAAAGCATTAAGAGTTGATAGGCCTTTTTAGTAAATCAAACACTTTTGGCTAGATCCATGTTTCTGTCATTGTGTGCTTGACGTGGAGGCCTCGATGCTTTGGGGTTTGTCATACAGTGCATAAGCGGACAGAGAGACTGATAAGACTGCAGTACAGTTTTGAAAGGATGGTGGTGGAAATCGAATTAGGGGTGTCCAGGCAAATGCCCCAGTAGATATCATGGTGAGTGGTGGGTGCATCCCCTGGCGGGCTGCCATCTCTCCCCAGCTGCCCTGGCTGCTTGCAAGTGCACCCAGTGCGAGACGTACAGCGGGACACGCCATGATCCTCCTGGAGCCTTTGGGTAAGCTGAGGGAAACATTCTGAAATGTAGATACAATATCATCTTTGTTCTTTCCATCTTGCCCCACTGATTTTTTTGCTTGCTTTCTTCTTCCCATTTCCAAGCCCTTCCCTGCTTCACGCATGCCACTTCAGCCTTCTCCACCTCTCTCTCTCCCTCTCCTGGTGTTTTACTCTGTGGCTCCTATACCTGCTCCATTTGTGCATTGCTTTCCCTATTTTTCCTCACTCAGAATCAACTCTTCCACTTCCGATCTGTACAAACATTTCCTGCCAATTCAACCCCCCCCCCCCCCGAAATCTCTGGTCCCCCTTACCATGAACAGTGCTTCTGGGGCCCCAGCTCAGTCCTACCCCAGCTCCTCCATGCTGTCCAGCAGCTCGACCCACACCCCTCTGCCTGGTCGGGGAGGCCTCAGGCAAGCAGCGACGTGACTGAGCCATCCGCCTGCCCCCACCGCTAACCAGCCGCCTCCGTTACCCTAGCACCATGTTCTCATGCTGCTCTCTGCAGCCCTGTATATCAGCCTGGGAGCTCCTCAGCATCCCCGGGCCTAGTGAGGGACAGAGCAGGGGGAAGAGCTCGGGCTTTTGGGGTCTGCTCTAGAAGCAGAGGTGAGTTTTCTGACACAACCAGCAGCATCCTGCTGCCCATCTCAGACTCAAGGAAACGTTGCCAGACCTGCATCGGAGACCGGTACCAGCTGCAGTGCAGTGCCTCCATCTCCATCAGCTCTGTAACCAGAGCACATTGCTGCAACAGGACCCCTAAAAGCTCGCTAAAAATCCAACTGTGCCAAAGTCTGGTTTTGGACAGGAAAATGCAACATCAGTCGCTTGTATTCTCTGGCTGAATTAAAAGAGCAGACTCAGAGCTACCCGGGTACGTAGGTACCTCTTCACTGCTAACCACTGCTGGAGAGAGCTCTTTAGCTTGTGTTAAGGGTTTGCTCTTTTGAAACAGGAAAACATGACTTTATCCTTTCTCCAATCCTGTGTCCTGGGTGACACTGGTGTGCTGCATAGCAACAACCTCTGCCATTACATAACCACATAAAAATAACCCACATCCCAATCTGCTGCTATGCACGACCATAAATAAAACTGTGAGGAACGTGAACAGTTAATTTGCACTGGCTCTGCTCAGCCAGATGTAAACGCTTGGTGTTTTCCCACAGCGGGGAGGTTGCCAGCATTTCTTTAAAAAATAGATGAAAAAAAACCCACAGATATTGGAAGGAAGTACTCATTTCCTGCTATATGATCAGTTGCTTGGGGCTTAAAGTGGAAACTGAGACCCCTTGAGTGGCCATATATGGAAAGATCAGTCTTTCCTAAGGAGCAAAGGGTTAAGACTGCCTGAAGGACTAGGCTTTCTTCAGCACCTGCTCCTATGATATTACAGTGGTTCTCTCAAACCCTGTTTCTATCAAGGGTGGCATAGGCAGAGTGTATCCACCAGAAGTTATCAAACTCTAAATAAACAGGAAAGCAGTATCTCTCCCCCTTTATTTAAAAAGCACCTGCTGCATCAACTAAGTTATAGCACAGATAGAACATGAAAAATAAGAACTGGCAGAGACTAAATTGGAGAAACAATATTTCAGTTGGTCTCCTAGAGGAACGACTTGTCAGACTAACGAAGAGCATGGACAGAGCCAGGCTTTCCACCCTCCTCAGCTTTCAGAGGCCATTCTGCTAATAAATCCTGACCCACAAGTGCTGTTGGCCAAACCTTAGCAAAAGCAAAGCCAGCAAGCAAAGCGCTGAGCACCTCAGAGCAGGAAGGCGAGAAAGCCAATACAGGGTAATGTAGCCTTAGGCAGGACTCCTCCGCGACTCTGAAGGCACCACGTGAAAGACAGAAAACAAATTGGTTTTGTTCCAAATAAGGCTCTGCTCTTTTGCTGTTCCACTGGGGCTGTAGGCCACATTTTTCTAGTTCCTGCCTCTACTACTGGTTATTTTTTATTTCTTAATGTGGACAATGCCTCATTTAAAAATATGTAATGTAAATGCCATTTAGGTATAGATAATGTAATTACAGATAAGCTGTGGACAGCAAATAACCCACATTCCTTTTTCACTACGGAGCCGTAGATATAGAAGAACTAACGTGACTTCATTATTAGCAAATTATACTGAGAATAATAACATTATTACACTCATATTAGTACTTTGCCATCATTATTTAGATTTTTAACCCCTAAAGTATGCTAGATGCACTACAGAAAACCACAAAGCTACATTCAGATTGTCTGAGGAACTCAGCTTGACTAAATCAATGCATCCACTTGTACATGTCAACATTTAAGCTACATGTTTAAGGCTGCATTATACTGAAGGGAAGTCTAGTCAATAGAGCTGATGGAGCACAGGGAGTGATTCAGCTCACTATCACAAGCACCTCAAGACTGACTTGATTGCCTGAACACAGGCATCAAGCACCATTCGAGATACTCTAGACACCTTGCTGGCATCTCAGCTGTGTGCCTACCTATGGCTTGCTGCCATATCACCCAGCCCAAGCAAATATCTCAAGCATCTTGGAACATCCAGGGTGATGCCAAGAGGTTACGTTTAGGCACCTGGATCCCACCCTTAATACCTGGGGGGATGATTCACTCTCAGGGCTCAACTTACTGTGTTCAGTTGCCTAAACAGAGGCATCTAGCACCATTTGAGGTGCTCAAGAGCCTCCTGCCTCAACTCCAGCTGCCATACCAGAAGGGCATGGTTGTGTCATGTCTGCCAACCTGATGCAGCTGTCTCAGATACATGTAGGGCATTGCAAATGGCCCTGTCTGAACACAGGCACCTGACAGGCCCTCCAGTGCCTGTGCTGGGAGCGGGACCCCTGGCTCATATATAGCCATTGTACTGAGACAGATTTCTCAGAAGCTCCCTAAACATAGAGCACTGGAGTCAGTTGCTCCAGAGTATTCAAGTCATCCTCCAGTCAGATTCGAGTCATATGACAGGGTCATACGGCAGACCCCATCCTTCCAGACTAGCAAACAGAGACCATCTCAGATGGTACTAGATGCCTGTGCAGGGCAACTGACCCAAACCTGGTGTCAAAAACAAACATTTCAGCTACAAGAGTGTCCTGTTCAGAAGCCTGGTGCATGACTGAAATCACTTGCTAGCCAGGGATGCACACATTCGTTTTCTAAACAGCCAATGAATGATTACATTCAGCAAATTGCTGGTGACAGGTGAATGGGGACATTAGATTACTGCTCCAGGTGGCAATAAAGCTCCTATAATGGGCAGTCCAAGCAGGCCAAAACAGTCCTGACCAAAACAATAGAAAGGGAAGGAGGCCAAGGATTACAGCAATGCTTGCCTTTTTGTCAGTTCTGTAGGCTTTCATAAATGGCATAGACCAAAATATGAAAATTGTATTGGATTGTCATGGATACGTAGATCTGAGATTTGTCAGCATCAAAGTGGCTTAATGAAACCAGACAAGCTGTGTCTTTCAGGGATCGTTAACAACCTCGGCAGCAGCACTCTCAGAAGGCAGAGCGGGTCCCTCCCAGACCAAGGCAGGCAGTTAGAGCAGAAGAAGCAACTCCTCCATTGCGTTTAGAGAATCGGGTAAGGGAAGGTGGGGTCAAGAAACAGGGGAGCCATCTTTATGGAGATGGAAAATTAGATCACTGTTTACACTTTGAGAGGAAAGAGACACGGAGGGCAAGAGATTAAGGCTGAGAGAGAATCTGCAAAATGAGTGAGGGCTCAGCAGAGGCTGGGCTGAGGCTCAGGTAAAAAGACTGGGAGCACCTGCAGGTGTCAGTGCTGGCGGGCAGGGCAGACAGCAGGGTTCATGTGCTATGCTCTGTGCTTAAATAATACGAATGCTGGTAGAAAAGTATGCGGTGTGGTTTTTTTGTTTTTTTGTGGTTTGTTTGTTTTTTTTTTTTTTGCCAAAAAAGATGATGAAAAAGAACTGCTTGCTTTATTCCTGCAAATGTGTCCAAAAAACTCAAATGCTCACTTTATAATTTAACTCACCCTCTGTAACCATTCTAAATCCCCTCTGAGACCCACTACTTTTAATATTTTAAATAGCTCTGCAAGGATTAAATAAGAATTTAGTGCTTTTATCCTCCTATGGATAACACCATGAGACTCTTTCACCTGTTTGTTGTTGCATTCATTCCTTTCCTTTCTGTGTATATGACAGCAATGCTTTTTATTCCTCTGCTCTGAGAATTAACCTCCCCAAATACTGACATGCTGTAACAGCTGTTGTTCCTCAATTTGCACGAAAATGGAGTTTTATTCCATAATGCTATGCAATTTACCAACTCTTACACCTCCACAGTCCTGAAATCTTTTTCTCTGCATCAGAAGGCACTTGCATATCTCAGGGCATATCCAGCCTCCTTATGAAAACCAAATGCAAACTGTGCTTGTTTGTTTCTTCACATATTAAGTAGTCTGAAATTTCTGTTATCTAAACTGGCTGTAAGCAGTCCTTTCAGTCACTGACCCAGCCTAACCGCCTTGGATAGTGGCTCCACCAGAAGCAGCTCCCACCCACCCACCCCATGAAAAGCGAGTAAGAAATTTTGGAATTTGCCTTTGGGGAACAACACGTGTGTAACCAAGTGTTATGTTCATATTGCCAAGCAGTGCCAAAATGCAAGTGTACTACCCTGGTGATAATGGTCTCACCAAAGCTGTAGGTGCTAGGGGATGAGGGTCACAGCACCACGACCCAAGGCAACCCCTTTGGTCCCTGGTGCAAACATAACGGGGGCTTGGTTATTGCTTTTTGCCTAGCAGCCTGCTGATCAGAGGATCCATCCAGGGCAGAGGTGAGCAGTGGGCCAGCCTCCACCCAGCCTGGTGGGGGGCAGTGCACAAATCCCCACTCATCTGTGATTTAGGGGGATTGGTCCCATTCCTGGTCACCTCAAAGCTGCCTGCACATCATGCTATAATGTAGTCATGTGTTTAGTCTTCACAGGTAGTACAATGTTCCTAGGAGTCTTTGATTTGGTATGACCTCATTTTAACAAGGGTTTGGTGACAGGCCTGCCAATCGTAGATGTGTCTTTAATGGGCTGCCCAGTGGGGACAAATATGCAGGAAATGATCTGCAAGGCCACAGCTACAGTGAGGAGGAACCAGAGGAGGGCAGCAGGATGAGGCTGGGGCTGGGGATACAGCTTGGCTGGCACAGCATAGTGCCAGGGCTGTGGTCACAGCCCAAGACCTTCCACATGTCACTACTGCTCTTTGTGTAGTCTCACCTTTGGAGAAACCCAGGCTGGATTATCTGCGCTGAAAGCCAAGATGGTTTCGGGATTTCCTCTCCTTTAGCCATGCCCACTCGCTGTCCTAAAATCTGGCAGGTCTTCCAAGATGGACTCAAGAGAGAGAGAGCTCCCACAGCAATACCCTGAGCCACCCCACACTGCAGTGAAATGGGCAGCACACTGACATCACCTTGGTGATGTCCCCAGGGCTGATTGTGTCTGGGCCCCAATTGCACCAGCAGACTGTAACCGCGCTGACCGGCTTCACCTGAGAACCCCCCCCACCCCCACCCGCGGCCCCATTTCAGCTCAGCCCTTGGTCCCCCACCCTTGCCTGGCTAGGCTGCAGGGATGCCTGTGCCTGGCCCCGTCCCTGACTTATTGACAGGACTTCCCAGCTGGACCTCAGGGCAGAAATATTACCTTCCCTCTGGCTGGTGGTCGCTGGCTGCAGATGGGACCTGCTGCTGCCACCACTCAGTCCTACTTGCCCCGCTTGGGCACTGCAGGATGGTGACAGCAGCGAGAGCGTGGCCAGCACCAGGGTCCTCTGTGGCGCCTGGCACAATCTCCCCCATGGCACAGCCCTGCTCATGCCGCTCTTGACAGAAGGAAGCTGGTGGTGGTACTCAAAAGCTCGTCAGGATCCGAGGTATCTTAACACTTCCTGCGCAGCAGATACTAAAGCACACTTGTTTTTTCCTTTTCTTTTCCTTTCTCTTTCTACAAAACCAGACCAAAATGCCACTTAGTTTTCCACATTCGTGGGCACAAAAAATCAGACTGAAGCCTCTTCAGCCATTTCTGCCACCAGTAATCAATTGCTCAGTGCCAGTCACTTGCTCATTAATGCAGTACTGCAGTGCATGCAAACACAGTGCCCTCCGTGGTAGAGCAGTGCTGGATCCACCTGCCCCAAAGGACCCGTCACATCCATGTGCTAGCCAGGAGCGATGATTCACGAGGGACGATCGTACCCCTTCACTCTGCTTATGGGCTGGGCCGCCTCCCCATGCTGGTCACTACATGTTGCCTTTCTCCAGTGGACACATGTAGGTGATACTGTGAATGTGACAAGGGGCAAAGAAAGACTCTCACAGTTCAACCCACTTCATTTTTCAGTCTTAGGGAAGTGTCAGAATTGAATTTCCAGATACACCTCTCTGCTGTGGATCTGATGGAGAGATTTAACACTTCAAGAATACATTTTCTTCCTCGTTCAGATGCAGATGAAGTCTCGCAAATACACAAAAACAACTATTCTCAAGGGATTTTTGTCCAGAAGTGGTAGAAATCTGAAGCAAACAATCCATTTTGTAATACCTCTGACTTTTCTGTTTGAAATCTCAAGGAAAAAATTCTCATCAGGACAGCTGAATTGAAAGCTGAGTGCTACCTATGTTAGGTCTCACAAACACAGACATTTTTTGTTTTACTCTTTTTTAATAATAATGTGAGCTACTGAGAGAGAGCAGTGCTCCCTGACCTAGCATCACTGCTTGGTGTTGTGCTGCCAGCAGAATTTGGGTACAAATGAAATCACAGTGACCACAGAACAAGCACAGCATAGGGTTGACTCTCCAGTGGCATGCAATGGTGTAGCGACAGTTCAGCAGCTGCCTTCCTCTACTTGACCCTGATTTTCACAGCTCCACAGTCTCCCTCTGGTTATATGCAATTGGTTAAAAAGCAGCTTCTTGGCTGCACACAGATCTGCAGCAGACAGGAGTACAAACACAGCCCATAAGCCATAACTATGTTGACCAGGCTCTGTGCGACTGACACATGCTTCTGGCCTTGGCTTTCTGCCCGAGTCTTACAGAAGTTAGAATATGGCATCCTTTAAAAGCAAAACCAACAAATAGGTAACCCTCTGATATTACATAACAATCAGATATTAAAATATATGACCATTAGATTTGCCAACATTATATGGCAGGAATAAGACTCAGGGATTTGCTTATATTCCTATAGAATTTGCAGGGTGGGAGTTTCCAGCACATATGAATCCTCTCCCTCTACCTGCCCATGGCACAAACAGTCACATGCACAAAGGTTTATTGCCAGGATCTGTAGCTGATGGCACACATCAACTGTAATGTTGAAAGCTATTTCAGGGGGAAAAAAAAGGGGGAGGGAGAAATGGAATGGGAAAGGGAAAGGGAAAGGGAAAGGGAAAGGGAAAAGGAGGATGCTTAAGGTCCTTTGGTAGTCAGGTGACAGCTGGACAACTTGGACACTGTGACTGATAAAATGCCGGGGGAAGAATTGGAAGAGGACAACGGGGTTGTAAGTAAGCACAAGGTGAGGGAAGGGCGGGGGGGTAAGGGACAGGGTTCAGGAGCAAAGAAGAGTGAATAGACCCAAAGATGAGCGCTTTGTGGCTAAGAAATCCAGAATTCTCATTGTGTCCTGACTCAGTGCCTGTGAAAGTCCTCACAAGATGGACAAATACTTCACAGTCAAGAGACAGGCAGGGATGAGAGACAAGAAAGGGAACAGTGGATTTTATAAACTGGGACTTCCAAAAGTACTTTGAGACTTCAATGAAACCAAGACACTTCCTGGAGCTCCCACCACTAAAATGGCATCCAAAAGTGCCCACTGGAGTCCCACTGAACTGCACTGCAAAATAATGAGGCATGAATACAGTATGTCCCAGCCATAATTACAACGAAGAATTTGTGACTTGGCACTCCAAAATCTGGCTCCTTCAGACAGACTTTCTGTTTGACATGGTGCAAACTATTTGATTTCCCCATATAAAAATTCTCCATGTGCACAATAAAAGGTGGTAATATTCCCTCTATAACTTATTACACCACCAGATCATGGACTAGGACCTGTTTCTCAGATGGGGCATGTACAGCATGGGGTTCTCAAGAGAGCTCCATCTCGCTAGGAGCCTCTGTGTAATAGGGTGGTTACATCAAGCAAAAATAATAGTATCTCACTCACATTAGACAAAAATAATGGCATCACACCTCTAATCTTATTTAACTTAAAACCATTTGCTTTTGGAGTTGGACAAAAGAGCAGCATCAAACTCCTGTTGCTCATTGAGGTAAACTGGCAGTGTATCCCCTTCTTTGGTGCTCCTGAGAACCTAAGGGCCATGGAGCAGTTTCAAAGATCTGCCTGCACCTTCTTCCTGCAATCAGCACTTTTATCTCTCAGACATATCTTGTCTCTGTGCCATTTCCTAGAGCTGTCAGGTAATCACAACTGTGTTCTCCCAACAGATTTTATGGCTACAGGGCTTCAAAATGAAACAGCTAGGCAATGAGGCATTTCTCTGGAGAAGACATGTGTTGACTAAACAGTTTAAGATTTTTATTCACAGTGGAAGTAAAATTGATCATGCATACCTGACCACTCCAAAGCATGCTCCTCTTCAACAAAAATACAAACCCACTACCTCTTGCAAAAAGGAAAGGAACTGGAAATCTTTTAGAGGTTGAGATAAAAGGTCCACCCCACTGAAGTCTTTGGGCACCAAGGCTCCTGTGAAATCAATTAGAAGGTAGATTCCTACATTGCAAATTAAAGAATAGATTTATTTGGTTCTGTTAGGGCAACTGGATAGCAGAGAATAATATCAGTTAGAGGAGTTAGGTCCTTAAGGACCTAATGGGACCCAGGGTCTTCCTAGATCTGGCCCTGCCATCAGTTGTACTTGGCAGATGAGCATGCTGCCCTGTAGCTGTATGAAAATAAGAAGTATGAGATGAGCTTCCTTGGCCATCCTGGGTCCTGAAATCTTCTCTTAAATCTCCAAGCAGGTGTATCTCCTTCCCAGCTGACCTGATATCTGAACTCTGACCTGGGGAGCCTGACACAGAGAAATAATGAGGTTTTTCCCTGCCCATTCAAGCCAGGACCTATTGGCTGGAGCTATCAACCAGCTTGCCAGCCAGCAGCATTTGATGAACTTCTTTCTAAGGTGAGAGTGCTACACCTTGGGCATGTCTGATTTTCACTCCTGAGGTATTTAAAAGACAACAGTTTGCTGCATGTAGATAAATGGCAACAGTGACAATCTGAGGGGAACAGAAGACAGGAAATTCATTTCACCCACCTTGAGATGTCTGCAGGGTAGATGGCTGTGTCTGAGCTAGTCACACCAAGGGTCCCTTTATACTGACTGGGAGAAAGGCACATTTATGTCACAGTGACATTTGGACTTTTTTAGGCTTGCTTTACATTTCTGGCTGTGAAAATGTCTGTGTGGTCACACGTCTAAAGCTTTAAGCAGTGATCTGATTTTCTATTTTCTCCTTTGACTGTAAATCAGGAGTGGTTCCACTGGTGTCCTGGGAGTCCCACTGCAGGGTTGGAGATGCTAATCAGACCCTGTAACCATGATCTCACTAAATCTAGAACAAGGTGCAAGGAAATACAAAACCATATTCATCTTAGGCTCATATTAATCTAGGCAGGATTTGCCTTGACAGGGAAAATAGGCTTAAAATACATTAGAAAGAGACCAACTGAAAAATATTTAGAAAAAAAAATCTGAAGTATTACTTGCACTTAATGTTTTTTAAATGTCTGAGAGTAATGAACTGGAACCATTCTCAGATGGAAACAAAAGAGGAAAAAGCCTTGCATGGGGCGGGGGGGAGATAATCCTGACGCACATGTTATTCTCAGAAGGTAAACCAGCTTCACACACCTGTAGGTTATCATACTTTCCATGCAAACATCATTATTCTCAAAGGTTTTTATTTATGTTTATATACAAGGAAAATTTCTATTGCACAGAAAAGATGAAAGAAAATTAAACTAGATCTGACATAGCCTGCTGGTAATCACAAGAACAGGAAACATAAGGTTCTCTGATAATTTCACCTTTTTATTGCAAACAGCTAACCCTGCCTTCATGGGATGTACATATTGCATAAGTGCTGTGTTTCTAGAAAAGGCTGGGCATGGTTATGGATTTGAGGCTATGATGCCCAGAAGTTGAGAAGCAATCAACAACTGATGAAGAAAAATGCTACTGGTTCATCAAAACCTTCAGCTTGCTGCCCAGCAGTTTTAAAAACAAAAAAGTAGGTACAGCTTGTCCTTACAGTACCTCTGTAACACAAGAGCAGTGGTGGGGGTTAGGAAAAAAAGCGTAATCCAATAGATGAATGTTTACTGCCTTTTCTCTTGTCTCACCCCTTTGGCCTCAGGCAGCAGGGAGCCCATCCAGACCTGTAATGTAAATCATGCGGTCTCAACTCGTTTCCCCTCTCGCTCGCCCAGGCGGCTCAGAGAGGTTCAGCTCTATCTCCTTGCCCAGGTAGCAGCCTATTTGATATAACTGCTCCCCACTGCACAAAGTGGCCAGGTGCTGTGACAGCTCATCGGCGCTCTCCCAGTCGTTCTGGCAGGGTTTTTCTATGATTATCCTCCTACAGCCCCTGGGGATATGATTAATTCATGGAGCATCACTGAAGGCATCTTTCTATGGCATATGGAGTTAAAGTGTCCTCTTCACAGAGATGCCTGGGGACAACTGTGAAATTTGTACAGACAATCCCACTAGGTAGTCAATCTTGTAAAAGCACTGATATTACAAAGTAAATACAAGTGATCTATTTGTTTAAGGTTATTACTGTGACCGACAGGGTATTAAAACAATCTTTCTACTGACAAAAGATATCAGGCCTGCATTCCCATTTGATGTTCCTGAGCGTGCTTTTTCTTCTCTCTTTCTCAGCCAGTGAGCTTTGGGGTGTTCATCAAATTTTACTGATATGGAGATTGGAATACACTGCACAGCCAACCCATTGAAATTCAATTCAGATATGGGCTTAAATTATAAAGAGAAACCTTAGCTAGTAATAACACTTTGATGTGCAGCTGCATAAAAGTTTTAACTTCCACTTTCTTCTGAAAGAAATCAGCTTCCAGTCATGCTATTTGATTCATACTTTATCTTTTAATACATCCAAAGCACGAATATTAAACACTGCCCTCCATGGTCAGGAAAATTACAGTGGGTACCATATGAAGGCTTCTGTTTCATCCTTTTATCAAGGTTGTATATGAACAGTTCCACCCAACAGGAATTTACTGCCAAGTGTTCAGAAAAGAAAGGTCAGTCCCTTTAAATCTCAGCCCTTTTCAAAAGCATACCATTTCTTTTTGAATTGGAAATTTCAGCTAGGAAAGGACGTTGCCTTCGCAGTTGGATTTTGTATTTCGGCAGCATATGAGGCTAAACAAGAAGGTGCCTGGGCAGGCTTCCCTCGACACTGTGCTTTGCAGTCCTAGCCACCCTGTCTTCCGTTCTGGAGCCTGCCATGCTATGCAACTCCCCACCTTGCTTTTTTATTTATTTTTGCTTTTATTTATATTTATCCTACAGTGGCAGGTCTTGCAGAATCCAGAAATGCTATAACATTTATAGTCCTGCTGTACCAAATCCAATGCTTTTCCCATCCCACGAAGAGGTACAAGACATTTGTTCACCCACGCTGATACCAGCCCTGGTCTGTTACTGGGGACCTCACAGGAAACAACAGTAGGTACAAAACTTATTCCTAGCATCATGACCCTTGCAGGATCGAGGAACAAACTTAGCTTATCACTAACCTGAAATCATTTGTCCAGGATTCATCCCTCCTTTCAGCATTTCTTGCTTCCCCCCATTTAGCCTGGAACGCTGATCCTAACCCAAACTGTGTCTTTAGTGCTAAAGGCTTCTGGGCTTGGTCAGCACTAACGTTAGGGCTATGTCTGCATGTGGAAGTGGCTGAAGAGCTAGGATTTAGAGCCTTCAAAGGCTAGGGTGAAGACCTGTGCCCCCAGGAGTGGTGGTTTCAGCTACGCAGCCTAGCCCACCAACACCTATTTGCCCCAGAAATACACAGGCTGCTCCTCCCTCCCTGTAGCTTTTCCCGCCCCATGCAAGTCTCACAGGGCTACCATTGCACATACTTCCTCAGGCCCTTTTCTTTCCTGACTTTTAAGCTGACCTTATCCTTATATATCCTTATATCCTTATGCCTTAGCCAGGCAGACAACTAGCAAGAAGCCATCTCCCAGTGGGAACCAGCCCTCACTCTGATCCTTCAGGACCTTTAGATCTTCACCCCACCTCTTTGACATGCAGCTTCCCACAGAGATAACTCTAATCTTAACCCTTTCTGAATCATAGCCCAGTGACCTGTCCCAGCCCAGAAGAAATCATAAAATATTGCCCTGTAGGCACAAGCCTTCACCCTGCCTCTTGAGGAAGCCGAGGCTCTTTCCTATGACCTGCGAAGAGCAGTCTCTGGCCTGTGCTATGCCTCAAACTGGGTCCAGGCAATGCCTGATGCAGCTGACTCAGGTCAATCTCATGCCAGGAGGTGTGTTAATAACCAAACAATATGGTCAAGCACATATCCTGGCTCTGTCTAGTTTACTAGAATGCATATAGCCAGAGGTATAGTAATAAATATGGCCTTCAGGCCCCCGAAATCAGAAAACATGTTCTTAATCCCACTCCTCCTCTGTCTTAATAGTCTTGCCATAAACAATATCTTTGCAGGATAAAGTACAAGTCATTCAACCCTGCAGACCCCAGTCCTCATTCCAGTACTGGAAACCTGGAGAATACAATACAGAATATAATGCAGATAAACAATAAATAATTATTTTTTTCCAAGGTCTGACAAGCCCCAGTTGCAAAGCCTGTTTCTGGGAATTAAATTCTGAGGGCTGAAAGGATAGAATTGGAGAACTGCTGAATGATTTAGGTTAGAAATGACATCTGTCCAGAGGTGTCTGGTCCTGCCTCCTGCTCAAAGCAGGCCAAGTTAAAGCAGGGCAGGTTGCTCAGGGCTTTGAATGGCATCCCTTTCCTCCAGTTATGAACCGCTCTTCCTAGTCTGGTGTCATCCATGTCTGCAACTGCCTCTGTACTGAGCCGCTGAGGAATGCCAATTTTAACTGGCTATCAGTTAGGCCTTGAACTGCCCTTTGAGCCAGACAGCACAGGTAGATTTCCGCCCACCTTGTAGTGGTCCTTCAATGGTCAAAAAGGCCAAAGGCCTGCCTGGGACCTGGGTTGCTGTACACTGCACATCCTGCAGCCCTCGGATGTGGGCTGTGTGCTGGCCTCTCAGATTTCTTTCAGGCTTATCTTCAGATCAAGGGCTAATGCCCCAGCTAAAGGTATGGTTGAGGGCCCTCAGAGATGACCAAGTAGGCTTATCGGTGGCTTCTAGGGAGGTCATCAGGGCTAAGGTGAAGGCTGGTATTTACTGGAATTAACATATGCTGACAAGTTTTTTGAGAAAATGACTTCTCTTCTTGTAACATGGCAAAAGTTAGAATTAGGATTCAAGGTTGTGTGGTTATGTGTTGATGGACTATGATTAATTACTAGTTGATAGATAAAGAGTAAGACTTGCCTTGCAGTTTGGGCTATGAGTGGGATCTTCATCAGTTGATGCATTTAGGCATTTCCCCCCTGCCTCCCACAATACCTTCTGGGTATGGGCTGCAGAGGCTCCGATAGATGATTCACAGTTTGAGTTTACTTGCAGGCTTGGGTTTAACTAGCCTGAGTGGTTAAACTTTAGGTTTAGAGGGAATAGAGGGAAAAGTCTCCTCTGCAAGCACGAGGAAACAATAAATGTCAGACTAATGTGAGAGCTAGTGCCAGTGGGACAGATAGCCACTGTTTAAGTATGAGAAAGAACTGGTTCTCTTAGCTTGATGGAGATTCTGCAGTGACTGCAGGCAAGAATGAAGGCTGAAATGAAATGAGGCCAATAAATCAGAGCTACTTCTAAGCTTGATAGTAGCACAGCACATTGTGCAGTGTTGATCAAAAATTCTTGTTTTTCAGCCCTTGATTTCTAAACCCTACCCTTGTATTTATCTATCTGGCCCCCTAACAAATGAAGAAACACAACAAACCCTAGAGCAAATGATGACTCAGTGATCCCAGTGAGCCCTGCTCCTCATCTCACCACAACAGGCCTTGTGGGACACAACAATGATACAAGCATTTTAGTCACAGGAGTCCTACATTTGTTAAGTGACTACCTAGAATATACCTGATGCTAATGGCATCAAATTCATCCGAGAGCTGCATATTTTGCAGGATTCATTACCATGCCATTTTTCCAGCTCTAGATTTCGGAAGCCTTAACACAAACCAAAATGTGATCCAGGTAATGGTATCTATAGTCCAGTTAACAGGAAGTTACTCAATGTGTTGGCACCAGCCCTCACTGGAAACTCTGATGACACAACGAATCCCTGAGTTTTCAACACCTGGTTTCCCATACCTCACTGAGCCATACAGCTGTTGTGTATGATATATAGCTCAGGGTATGGCCTTGAGCAGTATGATCTAGCTTTGAAGTTGAACCTAACTTCAAAGTTGGCCCTGCTTTGATTGCAGGGCTGGGCCAAATGCCTTACAGAGGTGCCCACCAACCTAAGCTCTCTGGGTCTCCAAACTCAGCTGACAAGCCTCTCACATGAGCTTTGTATTATCAGTCAAGAAACCTATTTATGCAGTCCTTTCTTTCCCTGACTGTAATGCCAATGCTTGCATTAGTGAGCGCAGTCTGGTCCAGACCTGTGTATTAACTCATATTATTTGCCCATGCTGACATTTGAGTTCTGTGGGCTTTGAAAGATGCATCAGTGAATGTGTATATCCACCCGAGGAAGGAAAGAAGAGCCAGCTTTGCTTTCATGTCATGACCCTTTCAGTTACATTTTCTAGAGCTTTCTGAAAGCCTCATCAGTGTGCTTCTGGCATCATTTGGCTCCTTTGACTTTATTCAACCTTTCCTCCTCGGCTTAATCCATCCCCATAAGTTTTTCCACTGCTTACGGAGGAAGAGGGGATGCTCGCTCTCCTCTGCCCTGCTCTGGGCCTGACAGCTCTCTGTCCTCTTCTACTGCACATGCCATGTTACTGAGCCATGACTGCTGCTCTCTTCTTCTTCTCCCTTGCCCAAGATACAGCAGCATATACTACCAGCTTTACATTTATGTCTTTTTGTATACTTTTGGGGATGCTCAGGGCTTTATTTTTTCCCAAAGTCCTCATCTTCTTTTGTTGAGAATGGAAGTAAGGTGGTCCACTGTGGCTTTCTAAACACAGATAGCAATTGAGTCATTAAAATGACATTTGAAGAACTAGGTGAAGAACTTGGAAGTTAGAGGGCGCCTCTAACAGTTATCAAGTGAGACTAGGATGTCCCTGATTTGGCTTGCTTTCTTGGTGCTGCACCTTGTAATGGAGGACGAGTTTCCCCTTCATGGCAAAGTCAGCTTCTGCCAAAATTCAGCCTGCCACAGAGCCAGGATGCCGAGCCTTTCTCAGTTCTAGGAGAACTAGGACTTGCAAACTGCCCTTGTTGAAGACACAGCAGTAACCTCCCTGTCTTGTTGTCCTCCTCATCTTCCCAGTTCCCCCATAGACACAGCCTGCAGTGCTGGTAGATGAGAGGTCCTCCTCTCCATCTTGGAGGCACACTGAGGTCCTCTCTTGCTTCATTGCTCTTTTCGTATGAACTCAAGGTCACTCTAAGTGAAGTATTATCCGCTTGCTCTTTGTGTATGGAAAAACACAGGGAAGTGGCTCAGCGTTCCCACTGCCTTGGATTTTCTCATGCTGACTCAGCTCTTCCTCTAGGCACTGGCTGCTGCTGACGGTCATCCCACAGGAGCTTCGCCATCAGCTCCCACTGCAGCAGGAACAGACCCATTTAAAAGCAGTGCATGAGAAACACTGGACCTGAAATGGATCTTTGTCACAGCAGTTTAATTCCTTTGCCCTCTATGGATTCATCTTTTATCCTTATTGGTGTTCACAGAGCAGCACCCATGCCACTGTGCACAAAAAAGAAAAAAAAATCAGATCCAATGGGCAGTTCTACCAGGAATGGTATAAACTTTCAAAATTATAGAAGGTATTTAATGGAATTAAAAACAACACTTCTCAGTGAATACTTAAGACAATGGTTGTCATCTAGCTACAAAACCACCTTCATTTGAAAGTATGAACAACATATGATATCTGCAGTATTCCAGACAGATAGTGTCAGATTACCTAACCCACGAGCCACTTGCTCCAAGTTGCAACTGGGGCTGAGGTTAATTTTCCTGCTAAGGCTTAGCTATAATTTAAATTTCCTACACTATTTGAGCTGAGTAATCTGTACTTCAGATCTCTTGAGCATTAATAAAACAGTTATGAGAAGTTTCAGGATAAAAGGTTAAACCCATAAAAATATGCAACTCATTTATAAAAATAACTCCATCAGATTTTTCACAAGCTATAACGGCAAAGGTATTAATTTCTGCATTTGTAATAACCGGAAGCTCCATTGGTAGAAGTCACCAGAGCAGCCTTTCTTTGGATTCACCAGCCACAACCTTTTCAAAATCTGTAACACGGCTGCACATCTTGCAGCAGTGTCAGTCTGGCATTTCCTACTTCACAACCAGGGAGGCAGCTCAGGAGACTGAAAGATGTCCTTGGCCACCTCAGTGCATCTCTCCAGGTTCACTTCCTCCCATGAGGCTCAGCCCAGACCCTCTCTCTGATGAGTTGTGTGACTGCAGAGCCCAAATTGCAATCTCCCAGTGGTATTGGTTGCTCCTAACAGGATGGAAAGTTTCAAAGAGACCTCATTATCTCTTGGAATTGTTCTTTGCAGGGGGAACAGGGACAATTCCCCTTTTTTGAAGAGGCATCTGTGATCTAGTAGCTTAATACACACTATCTGCAGCAGAATTTTGGTTAAACTGGGTTCTTTCCTTGCTTTCTTCTCTAGACATAGGACCACGACAGTGTCACCTGTGGGTGACACTTCAGGTATGTTAGACATCTGAACCACCCTAGATGCCTTCTGCAGGTTGAGATGAGTCAGTTGCCTGTTTCTCTCTTCTGACGATCTGGGAATCAGTAGAGCTACCTCAGATGCAGACATTTGACTTCATGGACATCCATAGTCAGGTGAGATGAATCCTGTTCTTGTCTCTGAGCCCAGGATACACTCTTCTCCCTTCCCTAGTGGGGAGAATAATGTCTGCTATTGTTAAAAAGGTGAATCAAAATGAAAATGGTCAAAAAAATATTCCACAGTATACACTTGTTTACAAGTAACTTTGTTACTAGCTGTTTTGGTTTGGGTTAGGATTGACAAAGTATGCTGGATGCCCAGCAGACCCATGAAATCGGTGGGGTCTGGAGACAACTTTTAAGCTCTATTAAAAACCCAGATTTTTCACTATTGCTGTAACATAGTATAAGGAAATGTTTATATAGCTCCTCAGGAGCTCAGAAAATATTTTAAAATAAATCAGCTTAAAATAAAACTAATAATTCCATGTTATAACTGATACCATATTCATATTCAAATAATCAGCTTTTCTCAGTAAGCATTAGCTTGTATTTGCCTATCAGTTTTTAGAAGTCTGCTCTTTCTTCTCTTCATCAGCAGCCTTTTAAGCCTTTTCATCTGTAGCATTTGCTGCAAAGTCAGGTAATGCAAGGCAAGCATCCTTATGTCTCATTATTACTGATTACCCAGCTCTGGCCTGCTTTTCTCCCCAGCTTGTTCTGCAGGCCTGGCCTTTTCTAGGAAATGCCATCATTCCTCATGACAGCACAGCTTAGAGACTTGCTGTGAACTGTATCTCTTCGCCCCACTCTATAGGATCTGACAGTGAAGCTATTTAAAAACACTTGCTTTCAGGAGGCAAAAGGATTGGTGTATGGTTATTGCTTACAGTACATTATATTGCTCCAGAAGCAAAAAGCAGCAGCCCTGGGGTTGGCCACAAACATGCAGTTCAAGCTCTTTATTAGAAAATATACCAATTTACGTCAAAACACAAATCTTTGTTGATATGACCTGTGACAACTGCTGCAACAAAACCCTGCAACAATGGTTTCTTGCTTGGTTGATGCCTCCATTACACACATAATAAACCCATCAAGCTCCGAGCCATCTCTTTGGCTTTACGCTGCTGTAGCTAAGATGTACAGCTGGTCCGATATCTTATTCAGTCTTTGGTCACAAGCGATGCTTTAAAAGAACCCTTCTCTCAAAATAGTATCTTAATGAAAGGGAAAAGGGCTATCTGCTCTCCTGCCTGTGCCAGGAGGAGCCAGGCAGGCGGTTATTGCCCACAGCCCAGCGGTCCTTGCCCTTTCGTTCCAAGCGTGAGAATTTATCAGACGGACATGAAAGACAGTAACAAAACTATGGCTGACTTCAGTGGGGGCTTGAGTAGGCCCTAGGAAAACACTGCCTTGTTCAAACGACCTTAATTTCATATAGGATAGCTCACTGTAGGCTGGCCAGCCTCTTAGATCTATTTTTTTCTTTCTATTTGTATTAAAAATGAGAGCAGAAGTAGGAGAGTGCTTCAAGCATACACTGTATGAATAGAAGTAGCAATAATGATACTTAGCCTTTATGTAGTGGCTTTTTATCCGCAGATTTCAAAGCATTTCCACAAAAGGACATTACTGTCAATCTCCACATTCTCCAGAAAGAAGAAGTGGCATACACAGGCTCACCCAGCACGTCCTGCCAGAGCCAGGGACAGAGGCCCGGCCTCCTGCCTCCCCCCGCTGCTGGCCACACACCGGCCTCCCCACACCTCACCCTGGCTGTGTCTTCTCTCACCACCTCCCTTTCCTGGGCGACTGCCCGTCTGGTTGCTCCTGCGATGGGGACTAGCTCTAAATAGGCAGGAGCAGTGTCCGGACACAGACATGCTCCAACATGACCCAGAGCTCAGGCTGGTAAAGAAGCAGCAGCAGAAGAAGGAAGAAACAGCAAATTAGCATTGTGTGTATAAAAGAGTTTATTTTATTTAAATTTGTGATACACGTACATAAAAAAAAGACCTGTACATAGGGCAAAGAGTAACCCATTTGCTTTCTTCTGCATTGGGGACAGTGGGACCTGTCATGCAAACCAGAGCCCTCTTTTACTAGCTATTTTAGTATCAATGTACATTTGCAGGAGGTGTGAACACTCCCAGTACAGGGTAGTCATGTTTTGTACCTGTCTGTAGATCTTTTCTACTGCACAAAAATCAAACACGAGATATGCTGTATTGAAGGTCCTTGTGTTTCAAGACACTAAAAGCCTGGAAGGCCCAACAGTTCCTGGTGTTTTAAAATATTTTAAGCTGAGTGGCTCTACCAAACGGATAAATGGCAGAAGGGAGCCACTCCACACACACACTCCACTTGAGAATTTGGGCCTGTTCTTGACATGGGAAAAACGCTTTTTCTGTGTTTCTTCCTTGTGTGTTGCAAACTCTGTACAACACGAAGATTTCCATGGAGATGGAAGCATTGCATATTGTTGAGGCAAGGATCTGAATTTAAAATAGAAATATGATTGATCTCCAAATGCTGCTCAGGGGGCAAGGCACTGTTATGCTAAAAAGTATGCTTTGCAGCCCTCTGTCACACTGCTGTAGGTTTGCCACGGTTAACTCCGCGGTTGCCAAACCCAATATGCATTTGGAGAATGAATAGCTCTGAACAGCATAAAAATGATTCAGCAGTAGCAAGGCTCCTCGGTCTGTCTGATGCCTCAGCACTGGCTTTTCTGCAATACAACTGTTTCTGCACCAGCGTGACGATAAGCACTCACCTTGCAAGGGGCTGTGAAGCATCACTTCCCATGGGGAGAAGGAGACCTCTCACTGACTCCAAAAAGGGGCTAGGCATCTTGAAGGATCAGCCCTTGGGACTTTGGATTCACAGACAAATTTAACAGAAGGAGTTAATAAAAATAAGGAAAAACTCTGTTGGATATACCTGTCAGCTCTCCATTAACTGCCAGAAAATGCGAAAAGAATATATATGTATATATAATTCAAGCTAAATAAGTGTGTGGTAAATATTCTCTCCGCTTACATGCCCCGCCTACAACTCTTAACACTTAGAGTGAATTTTAAACAAGCAGGAAGCACAGAGAGAAGCAACCACCTACCACCTTCATACGTGGTTTCAGCCACTGCTAGCTGGAAGAGCTCCCTCCCAGATGACTGTCTCTTAAGGTCTTTTAGGACAGGTAAACATCATAAACATTAAGTACAACGTCTCTTGTATTCTGGGGAAAAATCCCTAGGTGGCTTACTGGTCACCCTTGCAGCAGCACTCATACGAATGTGCAGGGAGTAGTTAGCCCAGAAAGCACCCGTGTGTGCTGTCTGATGGGGAGGGATGGGGGCAGAGAAGCTGGGTTGTCATTGCTGAAGGCAGGGCCCAAGGAGCCTGAACATCTGCAGGTCCAAAGCACGGCACGACGCAGGGAAACCGCCTCCCTGAGCACAGAGGTGCTGTGGTGGGAGGACGATTTAGCTCTCTCAGAAGAAAACTCAGAAGGGGAGTGGAAGGGTCCCTGCAAGAAGACAGTGGGGGGTTCTGATTCAGCAGAGAGCCAATGCAGCTGCTAAACATGTCGCAAGAAACTCAGAGCAGTGAGAGGTAGGAGCCAGCACCTGCTCCTCGTCCAGGCAAAACAGGCTCTCCACGTCCCTGAAGGAACAGCTGGGGGAAAGGATGTCTTCTGCCAGCCCTCGGCAGCCCCTGAACCCCCGTGGGCTACTTACAGCAAGGGGCAAAGAGCCTCTGACTCGCACATGAAGAGCTGAGGGCCTCCATGAACATCATTATTAGATGACATATTAGACCTGGAGGTGGGAGGTGATTAGCAGCATGCCTCAGTGGGCTCCATCTCTCTATATAACATGTAAAGAAGCTCTAGCGCACACATCTCTGGGGCTCAGCACTGTTTGGTCCTCTCAGATCTGCATGCTTTAAGCTCTCCCAGCCTTTCCCGGTCCTCAGCTTGCAGCAGCTTTGCCAAGCCACGGCCTCCCGCTCCCCAGGCCCTCCCAGCTGCACAGGTCTGTCCCCATTTCCCATTCCCCATTTCAGATGTAAAATGCCACACCATTAATTGCATGGTGTCAGGACAAATGCTCGTCTTCTTACTGCTATTCAGAATCCACAGAAAATGAAGCATTTTACATATTCTTGATTAGACAAATGGCCCACCAAAGGCAATCTTCATTAAAATTGCACTCTTCATTAAAATTCCATATACATAAGTATCATTAAAATGCAGAGCTGGCTTGTCCACACATAAAAATTTCCCACTATTAAATCATGAAATTATAACACTTAAGGATGTTAAAAACAAAAAAAAGTTTAGTCTGGCATCAAGCCATCGGAGAAGTACTGCAGGTCTGAAATTCATTGTAAAACTATTGCTTTGGGGGGGGGGGGAGGTTAATGGTACCCACAATGTGTTTGAAAACCACAGACTGCAGATTTCTTATCCTCTCTGTGAACAAACACAGGGAGGGGAAAAGCAGATATGAAAGTGTGGCAGCTGCTGTATTGCACAAGACTTTTGGAAGCCCAGGGATAAATCCAAATAAGCCAGTGAGAAACAGGAGGCTGCGGAGGCCTCCATCATCCTAGAACTCAGCCACTGCCACCGCAGCTGTCACGCAGTACCAACCTCACAAGCTGATCCAGGTCCACCTTAATATTATTTAGATAATTAGGTTTCCTGAGCTAGGAGACTACTGGATCTTATTCTTCTGATAGATTAGGATCCTTCTGATAATTTCCAGGCTATGTTTATTCAAGACCAGTTTATATCCCATGCCAATGTTGTCCTTCAGATCAAATGTCTCTAAGGAGCATTCCCTGAAGGCATGTTTACAGCAAGCACATCCCCTCCCAGCTCGTTTCACTGGGCTACACAGACCAAGATCTCCCATTGCTGTCTTGCATGATAGTTTCTCCTTTCCACAAGGTAGCCATAATAATGCCTGGGGTTTGCAGCCATGATTTCGGGACCCAGGTGATCAGAACTACACATGTGCAGTTCACGCAATCCATATGGACTCGAAGATGATCTAAAAGGCCCATGCTGCCAATGTAAACGAATGTGCTGGCTTTAGGAACTTTGATACTTGAGGTAGAAAGCGATTTACTGTCTTTGCCAAAAACAGTCAAATTCCCAGTTGACATTTTCAAATGCAGCCCAGGGAATTCTTAAATACGCCACCACCTTTGGGAGCGTGGGAGAGAGCTGGCCACCATTGCAGGCGCCTACTCACCTGCCTTGGCACCAATGAAGGGAGCCTTCGCTTGAGCAAAGTTGAGAAGCATCTTTCTACTTCATCGCAGTGGAGATTGGGATGTGACAAAAAGATTCAACATAAAACAAGTTTCAGAGCAAGTGACAGGGAGATTAAAACCGAAGCAAAGCATAAATATAGAAGGTTAGTATCATCAAAATGGAATTACTTTATCTTTATTGTTCTTTATGGTCTGCATATTGACCACGAAAGTGAACTGTTTTCTGTAGCATGTTCAATTGACTTCAGGAAACTTCCTTAAATCAAATCAAAAATGTTTTGAGATTTCTCAGGAGAACAAATGAGAAATAAATAGCAAAGCAGCATTTTGCTGAAGTGTCTAGTCACCAGTCATTATTAGATCTGACAGACAGGACAAGATGTTTAGAAAACATATTGAATGTGGTTTGTTATCTAGCTATGTACTGAGGCTTTTATCTGATATACTCTGGTTTTCTTTATATAAAAAGAGTCATTGCTGAACTGTATTTGCAACAAAAATACGCGTTTATCCTAGGGACCCTGTTGTTTATGGTATGTTGTTTCTGAGTACTATACAATTTATTTAATGGCAACATAGTCCTTTATACTTTAATAATGCTATGAAAAATTATGAACATTAAAGCTTGTCTGGTGAAGGGCAGGCTAAAAATCTGCTTTTATTTATGCTTGAATAAATCTGAAACAACTGTTGGCCAAAGTTGCTCATCTAGATACCCACTGCTGTAGCAGTGTAGTAACTGATGCACAGATGCTCGTTTTTTCGGATTACTGCTGTCCCTGCACAGTTGGAGAACAGCGCTGAGAGCCCAGGGGACCGACAGATACCATACGAACATGGAAAAAGTCATCGTCCTTCAGTCTGGATCTTCTGCCTTATTCTGAACCTAGCTTCAGCCTTTCTCTGCTGCATTAAAGAGACCAGAAACTTAGAAACCTTTTCCCTGGGCAGGGGCTTACAGGCAATGACCAAGACACTTAAGCTACTTGTGGATAAATTATACTGAATTCTTGGCACTCTCTAAACTTTCCCAGACCTCCAATCATTCCTGCAGTACTTTTCTGAACCCTTTCCAATTTATCAGCATATGCCTTAAAACGGGGACCCAAGAAGTGGCCAGTTTGTTCCAGTAATGCTCTTGCAAATGCCTCACGGCATGATAATTTCTCTCGCCTCTTCCGACCCAGTATTTCCTTCCTGTGCATCCAGGATTGCTTTAGCACTTTAACCACTTGGTTAGACCGGGAGCCCCTAAGCAGTCCGCAGCGAAACCATTTCATGCCCACTGCTGGCTGAAGCAGTCCCAAATGCTGTCACCTGCAGTGGTGCCCCAGCGTGCACAGCTCTATCCCGAGCAGTTCAGCACAGCGTTAAAAAGCACATTATTCGGGGGAGGGCAGACCGCTGGGCCCTCGGGGAGCCCCGCAGGTGGCACCCGCTCACCCGGGGTGCACCCCCGCCGGGTGCCCCGCGCAAGCTCAGCGAGCCCCTCCGTCGCCAGGCTGCGCCCGCAGGTGCAGTTACTTCTCGAGATCTACCCATCAACAGAGTTTGGAGCCTTTTGATATGGGTTGCGTTGCTGGTGTGCAGAAATCATTTTTTTTTCACCAGAACGTCATGTGTTATCAAACGAAGTGCCTGACAGTGTATAGTTTGGCGACGCTGTTGCTTTTATCAGTCAAGCTCAATCTCACAGAGAAAGCAGTATCAAGTTTGGCAGTGCTACAGCTCTGCACTCATTTGCCTAGGCATACAAGAAAGCAATCAATCTGCAAAACCTCAGCAAATAAGAAAATATATTCAGTTATTTAAAATTTCAAAGAAATATCTTTAGTTCATTCTCTTTGCAGTTCTCCTGAAAACAGAAAGGTTTGTACTTCTGCCTGATATTTGGCAACTCCCGCAACATCTGAGACAGCTGATTTCACTCTCAAGCCATTTAAAGCAGATGGATTGTAGTCATGCACAAAACTCTCTAATGAATAAGTAAAACTACAGTTACTTATTATATTATGTAATAACCATTTATAAAGAACTGATCATTGAAGCAGCTGAAGTTTTCAGCTCCTCCGTGCCTTGCTTTATTTAATTGCCTTCGTCTGAGTCGTTTTTGTTGTGCATTTACTGCCATCCAGTGCTTATTCGAGGTATTACTCTAGCATCCCCGACGAAGAGCTAACCCAGTGCTGGAGTATTTGGCTCTTGGTAAATACCCTGACCCCGTTTGCGGAGGCGCTGCTGCAGGTCTGCCGCGGGAGGCGGCCAGCGCATTGCGAGGCTGCAGCGGTGCTCGGGCATGATGCAGTATCCTGCTGTGACAGCAGCTGCATAACGATGGGCACGCGAATTTTCGAAACCTGTGTGTAGGGCTCTGTGTGCCCAGCGCTGCTGCAGACTGGTTCAAATGACTTTTTGCAGGTGGTGAAAGAAGAGTTTAGCAAGGATGTTAAATAATATTTTACGTTTTGTTTTTAAGGTGTTACTGCTTTTTTCTTTTTTTTAATTTCCTACACAGGCTTTGCTTTCATATCTCATAACCTGTAGATACTTGCATATGTCTCTTAGAAAATATGCTACTTCTGCTTTGATGAAAGATAAAACTTGGTACTTTAAAAGTACCCATCTTACCTGAACTATTTTTTTTTTTTTTGCTTTGGTAAAATTGCAACTCGTAAGATCTGCATGCTTTTATACAGTGCCTGAGGAAGTTAAACTGGTAGGTATTTTAAATGATTTGAATTTTTAAAGGTCCCAAATTTTTCATGCTTTCGTGAAATGTTGTGTGGGGTTCACAATGAACAGGCCACACAGCAAGAAAAAAAGAAGGTATTCCCACCTTCTACGCAGTTCACTAAGTCTAAACAGCTAAGATGTCTGGGACTGAAGGGCCAGAAACGTGACTCCAGATCTCATTTGGAGGTGGAGGGAGGACAGTGCAGATAAAACGAAGGGCTCCAGGGCTTCAGCACTCGGCCAAGCCGCTCCGGGCACTGCTACGGGTGGGCGTTAGACACCTACGTTGCGTCAGGTATCCAACCCTATTATTTGTACTGCTGGGGTACAGCTAGTAGCATTTTCCCTGTTGCAGGGATACAATGCATTGCGGGGAAAATTTACTGAAGGAGAAATATATATTTGTATATTTAAGCTGATATCTAGTTTGCCATCATTTGGTGATTTAAGAAAGCCGGAAGGTGTGGGTTATACTGCTTAAACCACTGTCCCTCTTCCCCTTATCATATGCATACAGTTCCCCCAGCTTTCCCCTTTTCCCTGGTCTCTCTCCTTGGGGGGGGGGGGGGGGGGGGGGAAGCCTTTATAGCTATCACCTCCAAAATTCTGAATATCCACGTCAGTGTACACATCTGAATAGCAACGCTGTACTGCCATTGCTTGCCATTTGGTTCCTTACTGTCACATATAAGCAGGAGACTAAGAGGAACTGCTTAACGCAGTGTTTCAGTATTACATTTTGTTCTACAGTATTATATTTTACTTTAAAAAATCAGGTTAATTAAAAATCTTTGCCTCAATTAATCTCCACGACACAGAGAATGTTAACTGAACCTAAAAAAAAAAAAAAAAAAAAAAAAAAACCTCCTTTACTGGCATTTCTAATTTTGCATTTCTTTCAGAGTGGTGACTCAAAGAAGTTTAATCTGATTCACTTTGTTTTTTCAATTGATTCTAATTCCAGATGGTTTTACATCCTTAAAAGGCCTTAAACAATGATGGCAGGGAAATGCAAATCCATTTTCACAAAAATAACAAAAAAAAATGTCCTGAAGACTTCCACTGTGATTTAAAACAAAACACCTACAGCACAAAGATCTCCGAAAGGGCTTTCCAGAAAATCTGTATAGGAGACCTGTACCCTGGTGCTGGGTGCTTTCTCACAAGGCTTTCATCAGATCCATTTTCTTCTGACTTCCCCAAGGAACTGGGGAGCTATTGTCTTGATTTTCCTAAGAATAAAAAGCCATCAGAAAACATTAAGCTTTCCTGTGGGGTAAAAGCAATGAGATTTGAGAGGAAAAATTATTTTCTAACAACAAACTCCCAACCTGTTCTACCCACAGACTGTAGTTTTTAAATCTTGAACAGAAAAAAACAACTTTTTACTAGATTTTTTTTAATTATCTCTACCTACATCTTAAAAAATATCACAGACACATACAAGAAATGGCTGGAAGTTTGGGGGGTCCTGGGGAGGAGAAGGGAGGCTGACTGCTTACTGTTTTTAAAAAAAATATATAAAGCCCGATCCTATGGCTTGACCCCCCGGCAGCCCTTCCACCAGAATGGGCCACACTTAAGCCCAAATGATGCTCTTCCTTCCAGTCTGGCTCCAGACTGCCCTCAGCAGAAGTGTTAAGGTCTGAATTAGCTTTGATATCATTCTGCCCACAGCTCTAAATAGAAAACTGATTATTTAAGCATGTTTAAAAATACTGTAAAGAATATATAGCACTCTAAATGCTGAAACTGCAGTTTAACCATGGAAAATAGGTCTGCTTTTGAAGTGCTAGAAGAATGGGGTTTTATTCCACAAATGTCTGCAAAACCGGGCAAGAAGAGATCGTTTAGCCTTTTCTGATCACCAAAAGCTTTACAAGACTTTTACAAGTTCAATGCATCATTTCTTCCACAGTCTCATCTAACCTATTCCCAGATGCCTGCACTATTGGTGTCTCAGCACACTATTTCATCAGGGTCTAGTCTGTTATTCATTCCGTTCAATCTGTCACAGTACCTAACCTAGCTGTTCTCATGCTTAGTTTCTTCTCCTATGATCTTTGAAGAACTCTCTTATGTATCTACCTACTTGAGAGTATTCACAGGCTCTGACATTATCCCCCAGCCTTCCCTTTCTGTGCTGGATGACATTAAGTTTCTTCAGGAGCTCCTCCTGTCACGTTATCCAGATTTTGAATGCTTTGTTTTGTATTTTGCCTACGCTATTAGAATCTCTGTGCATGCGATCAACCTGTCTCTCTCCGCATTTTTAATTTTATCTTTCTGGATGTGGTATGAATTTTGGCAGGTAATATGCAGAGGGTATCCCACAGACCTGGCAGTCTTGTGCATTAAAATGGCAAGGGTAAGAGCAAGGGAAAGGGCAGCTCACCAGGAGCTTTCTATTAATCAGAATCATTTTTTTGATTTAGTACAGCTGCAGGTAAATCATGGGAGATACAATCCCACCAAAGAGAGACTCCTCTGGGCCTCAGCTCTTCAGATGCTGCATATGTTCTTGGGAGATTAAGAAGGTCCTGCAGAGGTAAATGAGAGAAAGCAAAGTAGATTGCTGCTTAATTAGCATTCCTGTCATGGGATTTTTGCCCATGAGGTAGCAAAGACTGAAGCCTAATGCCACAGGGGAAAACAGGAGCAAAGAGGACAAATTCATACTCCCACTGACTGCAACACCAGAGACAGGTGCACGCTACAGATCACAGGTTGAAGCAAAAATGTCTGCAGGTTTCCAAATTAGATGGTGTTTTTCAAACTTTTCATTCTGATTTTTATGTGCACTTAGGTGAATATTTGGGGCTGCATTAGGACAAAACAACAAATACTGAAGAACTCATTTTTCTCCTGGAACAAGAAACCTAATTTCTACTTGGCTGTAGAAAATAAACAATCTGCCGTAGCTTAGAGGCATAATTAAAAGTAGACTATACCTGTGGTAAGAACTGGCAAACATTGACTTTTTAATGGCTTCTGTGAGCAGTCAAAAAAAACCTGTTTAACTTATCAATACAAGGAGAAAAAAGTAGTTCTGACCAGCAGCCAGACTTTGGGATGGTACCCTTGGAGATAAACAAGTCCAAAGTAAGCACTAAGTGAGGCACAGGATGGAAAATATTACCTCAGCAAGATGTATTTTATAGAGCCACATGAATTTACTACCAGCCCCTGATTAAGACTTAATGAATAAACAAACAGGACTGCTTTTGAGATGGTAGAAACAAAGTTTATTACCATCACTAGACAAACAGAAAAGAGGGGTCTACATTGGTTTGTCCACACTTGCTTTACAGAAAGGAAGTTGCTATTGATCAATGAAGCTGGTCGCTCTGCGGAAAACACAGCAGCTTTCCACAAAGATTATATGGACAGGGTTTTAAAGAAATTACTCTATAAAACCTGTAGAATTTAATTCTATTTTAAAGTATTGTTTACTATGAACCTTCTGCAGAAGATCATCACTTGTTCGAAGGGCTGATTCACAAGTAAAGAGAAAGCTGGCATTTTCCGAGTTGAAAAGGATTCGGCTATCCTTAATACACATTAGAATGAGAAGAAATCGTTAATACAGTGATCTCAAAATCCTTCAACTCTCCGAGGAACAGAAGATGATGGCTCCTGTCAAACTCTCAGCAGTGCCATTGCTCTGAAACTCATCTCGTTTGTGCCAATGGTTTCTGAATGGCCTGTTTAAAAGTCTCCTTTTCCATGCTGAATTCCCCAACTACAAATGGGGCCATATCTCACATTAACAGTAGTGCTGCAGCTAGTAGACCCCCTACAAGCCTAGAGCTTGTCTCTGCTGCTTTTGACAGGCTTGCAGTGAAGTTCATTTCAACACTGATTAATTAATAAGGAGAAGATACAATAGCAAATTCTTGCACTCTAGTTGACCTGTTCATCTGTTACTCAAATACGCAGAGGACGAAGTTGGTTAATTTGGTAACAGGAAGACTTTCCTCATCCAAACATCACAGGTAATAAATCACCATTCAGTGAGTTTAGGTTTGTTCCCCCAATTATTCCATGTCTGTAGAAAAGAGGATTCACTGGTGTTATGTTTAAAGGAGGAAAAAATAGATAGTCACTTGTACTGACTCTTAAGGGGGAAACCTAAGATGTTTTCAAAGAAAGATTATAATGGAAAATAAAACACATACAATTTATTACTAACTTTAATAGTTTTTTTTATTTCTTTTAGACAAGCTCATTACACAAAGAGAACTGAATTTCTGCAGTAGCTGGGATTGTTCACAGGCCTCTGATGAGCAATCAGCAATGTGCACTGAAGTGTGAACTTTATATGTGTACAGAAATTCACAGTTCAACAAATTTGCCAGACCAACCTGGAGATGGAATAACAACAGATTCAGAGGTGCTATTACAGATAGTGACCCAACACCTTCATTCTTAGTCTTTTCATTTACTTTTCCTTTGCCTGCATCCAAAACAGCAAGCTGTGTCTTTCTCCAGCTCAGTCACTTTCATGGTGAAGGACCTGATGAAATTTCAGTAGTTTAAAAATACTTTTTGCTTTCTTTTTAACTTCAGTGGTGGTGTTCCTATTTTGCCATTCACAGAGAAGCCACACATGGATGGAAAAGCTAACGCAAAATATCATGTGATGCAGGCTCTGGATTTAAATTAAGTCCTTCTGCATCCCGGTTCTGCCATGTAGGAAAACATATTAAAGATCCCTGCTTTTCTTCCACTTCTCTGAGTGGAGTCACCAGGTGATTTTTATCTTGGCCAGTGAAAGCAGCAATGACTTTGGACTTCAAAAGGGTGATAGTTTTAATATCTGTAGTTAAGTATGAAGCGTATTGCTCATCCAAAGATTCCTCATCCCCACAAACCTGCCATCACCTGCCCAGCATTTTTAGGATATCTTGGCTTCCCTCCTTCAAAGGGAAGCCTCCAAGGCTTGCACGGCTATTGACGACTTCTTTTCAGCAGCACCCGGGAGAGGGACACCAGTGCTCCATGGCTGTGAAAAGCAAATTTCACATCTGTAGGAGACTTTTGACCAAGATCTATTGATTTCATATACAGCAGAGTTACTATTCAGAGGAAAACTAAGGAAGAAGCGGCAGTCTCAGTTCTGGATTCGAGCAACAGTTTCATGTTAGCGATGCGTTGCTGGGCCAGGAGCAGCGCTGGAGGGGCTTTCAGGAAAGTCCTGCTGCCTGAGGTCAGGCTGGTTTCTAGGGAGGGATGATGTCCCTTGTGCATCCTCCACTACCAGCCGGGCTGACAGCACAACATGTTTATGAACAGCTCATGTTCACTTGCAAGCGAATGAAGAAAGGTCAGGAAAAAATGCCACGAAGTCAATATCTGGGTTTTTTTTCCCCATGGTCACACCATTTACTTAAGCTAGAACCAGTAACTAATGTAATTGTGAGTCCAGCACCTAGAGCCAGGCACCAGGTGAAAAACACTTCCAGTCTTGTGTCCTGCCATGTGAAGGCCACTGTGGTAGCTATAAGCAGCAGCCTCCTGCCTCTGAGGTTAGAGCTTCCTTGTTGGGAGACCTGGAATATAATAAGATCCCCATTTTGTCTACTTTAGAAGTAAATAAGGATTTAGGCCTTGAATAATGGGTGATGTTCTTATATATAAGTTCAAACATTTTTCCCTGGGACTTCAGACCTCCCCTCGCCTCACACAGGTTTTAAGCCAAAGTAACATCAGTGACACCATCAGCACAGAGAAAAATCTAGCACTTAATCCTTTTTATTTTATTTTGCAATCAATTCTTCCCCTTCTCCTCCTGGCCTCCCCACCCCACCCCAACTAGGCAATACTGTAAGATGTTTGTTCACTGAAATCTCTTTTGCATAGTACACACATATTCTAATAAGCAAGACGCTTTGAATCTACTTCCATTTTGAGGATCAGACCTGCTTTCGTGACCTGCTTGCTGCTCGTCAAAGGGTGATGCTGTTGCCTGCCTGCTCCACTTGCTTCTTGCTGGTACACCATTTAGTATCACCCATCTCCATACGCGGCCTAGGTAGGAAGAGTCCTTACAAGTGCTCGAGGGCATCACAACTCCTCCTGGCATCAATAACCTGTGAGTAACCAAATCCACCCAACACAGCGATTCAGTACCCCAGGAGAACAGTGCATCCATTGTGCGCCAGATGATCCAAATGCCTTTTCATCCGGCAAGGCTTAAGGAGAAGAAATACATTTATTTTATTCTCTAAAAATAAAGGGTTAAATATGCTATTATGGTATTTTGAAACAGTTGCCGAAAGACTACGAGAAACACATGTCTGCACGGATGACCTTAGCTTCCCTCTGCTGTGTGAAGCCTCCTCGCTCCTGCTTCTGGCTTGGTCTGGCTGGAGACCATTGGTGTTGGCATCCTCCATTGCCATTGGTGCAATAAAATTAATCAACCGCTTCTCATGCTAGCGTTATGGATGTCTTTCACTGTCTCCTAGCGCAGGTGCATGTCTTGACAGGTGGAGAGGTCTCCTATGGTAAGTGCTTGAGGTTTTGCCATCTGCTCTCCCTTCAAGCCCTGTACTTTAGGTCTCCTGCAGCCCCTCAAATCCTCCTCTTAGCGTCGTAATTCAAAGCCATTGGTCCACAAGCACAGTATTGCCCTTCAGAGCTTCAGTTAACATGCGAATGGTGAAGATGGAGCTCTGCTAGAAAGTTTTACGGTTGTGGGATGTTGATTAGTCCATAAAGTTTGGGAAACAATTTAAAATCTTCAGAGGTTTGCCTTCTGTGATACCACAGCAGTAGGGCCAGATTCTTCACAGAGCAAGAGTTTGATGCAGTATGTCCCTAAAGGCATTTTAATTAGCTCAAGGTGTTTCATTCTGCTGTGAGAGATCATCATAGAAGTCCAGTAGCTTCATCACCACTGATTCTGAATTGATGTGTTTGACAGTAGCCTGCATCAGATCTGTTTCCCATTAAGTCATTAGAGGTCCATAAAAACTGAAAATAAATCAGCCTGTTATTCACCTGAATTTGACCATTTCCAGATCTTATGAAGCACACAAAAAGAGCTATGCTAATGACATTGTTATGAATCTGTTTTTAAAATGGTAATGATGAATAAGAGTGGCTTAAATGGACTAGCAATCACCATAGCAACAAAGCAGCAGTCAGGAGAACTACTATTAAGAGAATCTGAAGTCTTAAAAGGGTTCTCCCCACACGTTTTAATGAAACCTGGGGCTCTTTGATTTTGAATCAGATCAGACCAGAAAGAAATGTGGGGAAAAAAAGAACATTTGCATTAAAGCACTGAATTTCACCAAATATACATTATTTCATATTCAAAGCACATTTTTAGGGGGCATAAAGAAGAAGCAAGTGAAAATTAGAACATAACTAAGGATCGAAGTATGTGTTGGGGTAAGTCACCCATTCCAGTAACAGAAAGGCAATGTAATGCCTGGGAAAACAAATAAATGAGGTCTGGAAGAAGACAGTACAGTTTTTGTTTTACCTCAGACTCTTGTACAGGGTTTAAATGGCAGCTTTTCTTGCTTCTGCTTCCTCCTTCCATCATCAAATATCCACAGACCCTTAAAATGACCTGGCATAGCATATCTCACAGTCTAACACCATTACTGCATTTGCTCCTTAGACATTGGCAACCAAAGCTAATTATATTACAGATGAGATAAATATGAGAAAAAAGTCTGTGCCTTTTATTGCTACTGTAAGGCTTGTAAAGTTAAGATCTCTTTTCAACAAATGAGGAAAAATTGAAATAAATTTCACTGTCTGTTGTCTCCTTCCCACCCTTTCTCAAAGTGTTTGCTGGAAGACTAGACTTAAGTCACAGAAAACAGCAATCTGACTCAAAGAGACATAACAGAACTGTTTAAGTCTCTCTTTTTTCAAAAATTTGAATCATGATCAGCTCACATGCCTGACAAACTCTCTGGATAAAAACTCCCATGAGAACTGAGCAGGCTGTGGCTGAGGTTTGGGCTGCTGCGACGTTCCTCTCCCACCAGCCTTTCACCAGTGGCTGCAGTGCCATGACTGGAGGCTCTGAGTCCAGAGCTAAAGAGCAAACAGGAAAGACTCAAGGCCAGTTTCCATACTATGCGAGACCCTGTACCACTGTTGTCTTGGAAAGCCACTGACCACAGCAGTGCCCTTGGCTTCCCAAAAGGAGAAAAGACAGCTGTCTTCCTAAAACGCTTGAAATTGGTCAATCCATTAAGAGACTAAATAGCAACATGGACAGCATGTACAAACAAGATGTTACCCGTATGGAGGTGTAATTTAGTACCATCGTGGCCAGGGTTTTGCAGGACACAGTCCCTTCTGATCCAAGAAGAAGGCAGTTGCAGGTATTTTCTGTCACAAAGAGGCTGCCATTTTGCATGCTGCAGTGCCACGCAGCACCAGGAGCATGCCCAGCTCATGCCCTGGCATACCAAGGTGTCACCCCGATACACCAACAGGGTTTCGATGCAAGGAAAAAGCCACACATGCGGGATGGGCTGGGGCAGTGGCAGCATCACACCCAGGCACCCGCACTAGGGAGCTCTGTCTGGCGTCGCAGGTCCATCTGCCAGCTGCACGCAAGGCATCCGGCCGTGGCAGCCGGCTGCTCTGAATTGCTCTTGAGCACAGGCACCAGCCCTGTTTTCAGGCATCCAAATGCAGCATGTTTCCCTGAGGGCTTGCAAAAGCACAAGCACCCTATCGTCTCGGGCACTTGGTTACCACCAGTCACGTTTGCCAGCCTTGGCCTGCTTAAGTTATCGATTATACAAGATGACAATGTTGTGTCCTAAAAGGTAATGATCTTCTGCCACCTACTGCCACCTGCTCACCTGTCCAGACTGCAGGTGAGTGTGCAATCATAGCTTCCTCCTTTTAACTGGCCTGGCTGCCTGTCAGAAAACTTGCATCCAGATTATATTGCTACAATCAATATGTATAGAGACCTTTTCAAAGATCTGGGCACTGGTGTGTAGCCAGACGCTATTTCCACCCTACTGCTGACAAGCACGTATAAACTGCAGATGAGCCTATCCAAAGCTACACACTTTCTCCAAGTTTCTTTCCTTCATTATTAAACACCAACAGGCAGACCTCAGCTCAACGTTTTACCCAGTTATCTCCAGGCTTTCAGGGAGAACACAAGTCTTTCAACTGTGAGCTGAACATAGTAGGATACACCAGGCAGCAGCTCACAGGAAAGCACGTAAACTAAAAATCCGCGCCAGAGATCTAGTAGCTGCACAACTGAGCAATACTCTGGGCGCTGAAGACCTTCAATGCGCAGTACAACAGCGCAGCATCCGTTGCGCTGCGTAACGCAGACAGCCCCTCCCCGTCCTCTGTGTAGCAGCACGTGTCTTCTCGCATCTCGACAGGCTCCTGCTTGATGCAGACAAACCGCAGCAGCTGACAGTCAAGTGCCGGTGACAAAGCTGCCTGGTGCTAATTAAAAATGTACAAAATTAGAAAGACTTTGATGTAGCTTCTCCTAAAGAGAGCATCAAAACTAACATCTGGCAAACACTTTACTCTCAAACTTATGCTTTATGCTTAAACCTCATTCCTTGCATGACTTTCCCCTTTAAACGAGCCAAAAACACACATTGGCTGCATTTCAGCAACAGCTGAACAGAGGGAAAGGGTTCTCAGGTTGCCTCAGCCACATCAAAAGTGTGTGCGTGTTGGGGGGGGACCCACAGGGAAAATACATTTTCCCAGAGTCCAGGCCAACCTGACACAGCATAAAACCTCTGACTTTTGCAGTATTGCTCCTGATTTGCAGATTCAGCCTCCAAAAAAGAGGGATCGACTAGTTCCTGCAATTCAGCAACACAAAGCAGGATAAAAACAGGCAGCAACACTTAACCTAATAAAAGAGGATAAATGTTGCTGAACAGCTGTTGTGAATCTCTTCCCCGTAATGCTGCCCCTCTCTCCTCTTTATTGCTCTTACTACCATGGCCTAAAGGTACAGTGTGAGCAGTACGGTCCTTCCCACTCAGAGCTGACTGATTAAAATCATAATGGACACAATAAAATGCAGAATAACAGGGTAGAAACCAGGATAATAACCTAAAAAAGAATTCTGTTTAGCTAAGAGAAAAGTTTGCATATTAAATAGACATGCTTTTTGCTCTACAGGAATCTAAACTGAAACCTTTCAAACCATAACCAGTTACTCATGGGGAGCTGGGGCCAGAGATGGCCCTGGACCCACACCTGGGACAAGCTCACTCCACTTGGTACAAGGAGGCGGCAATCCACCTGGCCAAAAAGAGAATTAAGGAGTGACTTGAACCCGGCTCTCACAGTGTTGTGCTTTGGCCAGCAATTCAGCTTCAGTCCTTATAATTTTTTTTGCCATCAAAGTAGAGTCATTTCTTCAGAATCAGTTCAACTTCTATGATTATAAATGGAAGGAAAAAAAAAAGCAAAAAAATATTGATTGCCCTACAGACTTCTTTGTAGCCCCTTTCCCCTTTCATGGGTGATAATGGAAATTAAACAGTTTTATCCAGCAGGACAGGTGTGGAGGAAACCAAGCTTGCTATGGCTGGGTTCTCAGCTGGGGAGAGAGACACATACGCCAGCTCCATCCCACGTAATCGCGCCGGCGTGGGGCTACGCAGGAGCTCAGAGCTGCCTGTAGATGCCACCAGCTCCGGCCAGTTGCTGGAAGCCGGCAGAGCAGCAGGAGCTGGGCTCCAGCGCCGGGTCTCTGCAGGGCAGCTCGGGGCCCGCGGCGCTGCACGCTGCTGTAAGCGCTCCCGTTACCCCTTTCCCTCGCCTCGTGGCTCCCGAGCACCGCAGGATACCACCCCGCTCCTGCTTGGCAAACCCTACTGAGGAGCTGTCGATGTTGCAGTGTGGCTCTAAGGTGATTTCCATGTAGGAGCAGGTGAGAAAGGAGCTATTGCATCTCTGTCGTAGAACGACTTGCCCAGGGAAAAGCAGCCACCTACAATCCAAGCGTGTCATTTGTGGGCCTTGGCTGCTCAGCGTGGACTTCTTCTTCCATCACAGCTTGTGCTACCGCTCCCTCTACAGTATGAAACCCCTAAGGCAGATGCCACATCCTTCCAGCAAAATCAGGAGGAGAAAGATCTCTGCTTCCCACTTACCATCCTCTGAAGCCCCCTGCCCCCATACCAAAGCAAATTTTCCTAAACTGATACCTGTACATTGAGTTTCATCATTGCTTGGCTGTGGAAAAATTAAACTTTTAATTGAATTAAATTCAAATTTCCATTTTGCTTGCATCACCAAAAAGTTCAAGCCATCTCTGTCCATTTGGACAACTGTTAGATACCTACTGAAAGAGCTCTAAAAACAAAAAAGAAAAAGAAAAAAAACCCCTACATTTAGGATTTAATGCCTCATGGAGATCCAGCCTTATGCAATCGTAAGAAAGCAGAAATTTTACTCAGTTTCTCGCACCATGTCCCAGCTGTCAGTATCCAATTACACACCTTGTCCCATACCCTCCAGTCATGTCAGGTGCTTATATTCTCTTTCATCAGCTGATCTACTTATAAGCAATATAATGAGATTACTGAAATAACACCACTGAAAGCATGGGAAAAAATATCTGTCTCTTTAGGCTACTTTCCTGACATAAAAGAGGAAAACCTTAATTCCTGAAAACAGGGGTGGGGGGAGACTAACAAGCAGCCAAAACCAGGCATTTATATTTGGATATTCTCTGGCAAAAACGCTACCAGCACCTGAGCATGATAGCGCAAAGCTATTAAGCATGTCAGCCGCAGAATAACATAAACTGTTTATAAAGGAGCGTGCGTGTAATGAGTTCTCAAGTGCCGCTTGGCTGTCAAGCCCTGGAAATCGCTGCGGGGGCCCTCTCTCCAAAGCCGCAGCGCGCCGGGCAGGGGCAGGCGTGCCGGCCAGGCAGCGCGGGGTGACGCTCTCCAGGGCCTGCTGGAGGCCGACGCTGGCGAGCTCGCGGCTGGGGCGCCCTGTGCCGGCTACAGGCAACCGCGCGGAGCAGCAAGGCCCAGGCAGACGCAGTGCGCACGCTCCAGGCGCTGAGCACCGACGCAAGCGCGTGGCGCCGGGTGAGCTGAGCAGCAAGCTGGTGTTTTCTCCGCAGACTGAGGACACAGGAGGAAGCCGTTTGCGATCATCGCACAAGCAGAAAGGATCCTACAGTGTCAGTTATTCCTGACTGGCTTTTAAAGGTATCAAGTGTTAGGAATTGCATAAGCCTGAGAAGAAGTGCTGGAATTATACGTGCCGGCAGGGGTCTCCGGAGCCTGAGCTTCTACGCTGGTCTCCTGGGGCTGCTCGCAGGACCAGCTCCGCTCCGAAGGTAATTCCCGGAGCCCAGGATGCGATTTCCGTAAAGGCGCAGGACAGCACCGCCACCAGCGACCTTCCCCCCACGCCGGCTGACAGCCCGATACCGCCTCTGCTCGCCCCGCTGAAGCGGGGACCAGTACAGGTCTTCCCGAGCAGCGCTGGGCAGTAGGTGAGCCAAGGGAGGAGGGTCCCAGCAGGAAGCCACCACCGCCGGGGCGGCCGCTCTCAGCCCGGCACCCCGACTTTTCTCTTTAAATCCGACGACAGCCGAGATCCTTACTCACGACTTTCAGGCCTCGGAGGGGAACGTGCTGCCCCACCGACGACCGAGCTGCAGCCCCCATGCAGGCCGGCCCCCAGGGACCAGCCGCGCTGCACAGGCGCCTCCCCAGCCGCCACTGGTCCCCAGCCCCGCTTTGTGGATCCCCTGTGACTTGCCCTGCTCTGGTTGTGAAGGCTCCAGAAAAACCTAGATTAGCGACTGCTCTCCCCTTCTCGCCGCCTCCTTCCCAGCACTGCTATTTGAAATATTGATAGAGGGACTGGGAGGGAATAAATAAGTAAATAAAAAAAAATTATTAAAAAAAAAATCACTCAGTCATGGCATACCCTGGGCTACAAGGTGGGAGATAAACCCTATTCAGCTCTCATCCACCTGACTACAAGAACTGAGCATGCACATAAGATTTTCAAAAGCCTCATGTAGTGATTTCTGAAGTTATTTTCAAGACAATTGAAGTAACCAGACTTAACAGATATACCTATACATGTATAGCTCTAACAACAGTATACACTCCAAAAATATTTGAGCAATGAGGTTTTGTGCGAAAGTTAACTTGCACATACAGAAGTCTACTTTAGCTCACAGTTCCTTGTGTTTTTCTTTAATGCTATGAACGCAGAAGCATTTTAATGTTTATCATGTTTATATTTTTTAAAAATTACCTCTGAAATCTAATGATCATTATAAAACTGGAACGGGGAGCACAGAGCAATTGCATGCCTCAGTTCTGTTATGTTCCCCGTACCCGAGGCTGCGGCTCCCAGGGCAGCGAAGCCAACCGACCGCTGCTCACTACACTGGAAACGGTAGGGTTGTCCACTTCTCTTTGCCCCATTGCTCCCAGGTCAGACAAGTTCACAGAAGGGTCCGATGAGCCCTTCTGCTGGTGCAAGGAAGGTGGCGGGAGGCAGGGAGCCTCCCGTTAGCTTGGCTTGAAACCACAGTCAGCTTAAAACATTTGCTTGAGCACTGGCCAGAGATCTGGCTTTTCAAGAAGGTGTCTATGCAGTTGGACCTGGAGCTTGGCACATCTTTGAGAAGTAAGCCTTAAAAGGCTTCTGTCATCTCCAAGTAAAGAGAAAGACATACGGTGCGCAGTACATCTTCACTAAGCAGCCCACATTGTCAGAAATATAAAACAATAAAACTACTCAAAATAGTAGGGATAACTTTTAAGCAAGAGTTAGTAGAGCAGTAAGTCCAAGCTGTCTGCTGAGGCCTGTTGTTGGCAGTGGGTTTTTCCCTCCCCACCCCCGCTCCTTTTCTCCCCAGAAGCCACGAAGTGCAACTGATATTTTGCACAAAGTGAACTCACATGAAGACCACGGTGATCATATTTAAGAGCTGCTGTCCTTCACATAAACATTCCTTCTGCTGTTTTCAGTACGCATATTTAAAAGCAGAAACTCAACATACTTACATGCCTGCAAAGACAGCATCTCCCTCCTTTTCCAAAAGTCCTTCTGAACCCTGCTCAGCCACAGATCACAATTCCAGCTTTGGACTCAAAGCTGTCTGTCCCCAGTGCCCCATCTGTCCAGATCATCATTGCAGTCCTGCATCAGTCAAAGTCCAGGCTTATCTCCCCTCCACTACGCTCTCCTAAGAAAGTGCCCAGAGTCGCCCATCTTGCAGATGGATTTGAGCGCAGACACAGCCACCGCTCCACAAGCTATGCAGTCAAAGGTCCTCATTTTCAGAAAGTGCAGGGGTCAGCATGCCGTGAGAAACGATGTGAAGCTCAGTGTAGGCGCAGGAAGGCAGCTTTCTAAGGTTCCCCCTGCCACATGAGCACAGTGACCAATGATAATGTCCATCATAATCATCATCATATAACTTCAGAAACCTTCCCAGAGCAAGTCCACTAACCAACACTACCCTTACATGGTTCCTGAAAACATGCAAAACACCTAGGTATTGCAACAACAACAAAAAAACCCCGTATGAATACAGAAAAGCCCTGCATTGATATAATGAACCCCACTGCCCTGAGAGTAAAGAACGGTAAATGCTGCCATTATAAAGCATATATTCCACAAAGAAATATGGAATGTTATTTTGCTCCTCGTTCACACTTTGCCACCCTTTCTCCCTGTCAGTTTTTCCCAAATAGCATCTAAGATTTAATCATTTTCCCCTGACCTTTTCTGCAAAGGCTTTCTTTTGCTCCCAAATACTTCTCAGACTGATTCCAATTTCTGCAAATATTTATAGACTTGCATATTGTTTTTAGAGATGGATGGTTTTACATAGAGCTCATTTGACTCTTATTCCTTATTCATCTTGTGTGACTGGTTAACATCCGTCATTGGCTAATGACATTGCTGGGTGGAGAAGATTTTTCAAAAAGTAAAAGTAACTTTGAATGTATATATAATTGTTTGGTTGAAAGACTTTATACTGAGAGCTGCCCTTCCTAAACACTCGTCTGACCTAAAAAGCTATGCAGAGGATTTTCAGAAGTTCTTATTGACTTAGCTGGGAGAGATTAAAACCTCACACCCTGCACTCACAAACACAGCAAAAGAACGGCATGAAGATGGCTGAGCAAATACTAGTTTAACTTTAAATAACGCTTCCCAAATCCTATTTCGTAGTGTGCGGCCAGTTCCAAGTTTATTTCTTTACAGACATATTTTGCTCAACTTTGGCTTGCACCAGTAAGGAAAATCACTGTCAAGAAGAGATCGTCCACTTTGTAAAGCACACTTAGTTTGAAGAAGCACACTCTCTTTGCAGTCATGTAGATCATTAGGAACAAAGACATGAAGTATCAGCTTGGGAAAACGGGAGTCACTGAGCAACCCAAACCAGCAGAAACAGTAAATTTAATAGCTCCAATTTACACAAAATGAAAGGTGTAAAAGGTGGAGGCAGCTTTACTCAGCAGGTGACATGTTGATCAGAACACTGTCAGTATTTCTGAACTATCAGGACTGAACGTCTCCCCCGCCCCCAGTCAGAGGAAGAGAACTGGGAAGGTGCTGACACAAAAGTACACAGGTAGGAGGTAACTGAGGCAATCTCTCAATTCAAAACTTGAACAGTCACAGAGAGAGTAACAGAGGAATTTGAGTTGTTTAGGAATGAAACACGGGGTAACTCCCCTTTGGGCATAATTCATCTGAACTTTCAGCTAGACTATCATGGAGCAGCCAGCCACAAACTACTAAATGAGAAGAGTGGGGGTCAAGATAAAATTCTGGTCTAGGCATGCAAGTGCTATTTGGATTTTATCCATTTACGTGAGATCATCAAGAGACAAAATAAAGAGCAGGGGCTAAAAAACTGTGATGCAGGAGGTTAAACAGGCAAAGTGGTTTTGGAGGAAGGTCTGTATATGTGCACCAGGAGGAGAAAGGAAGGGAGCATAAAGACAGACATATATATATATATAGGCAGGAGAGGGTGAAACAAAAGGAGCGAGGACAACAGAGAAAAAACCAAATCAGTAGTCAACAGAAAGAAAAGCATAGTGAAAGACTGAAATCATTCTCCATATATGATCAGTTTCCATCTGAAGTGGCAAAGATGGAGCTTTACAAGACGAGGCAAAAGCAACGATTTTACCTATTTCATATCTCAAATAGGTTGTGAAGCTCACAAGATACAGAAGAGAGTCAGGTATTTAAATGTAGAAACAGATATTTGTCTTCTCCTCATCTTCCTTCTCTGTCTCCCAGGCAAGGCTAAACTGGTCAAATATAGCATCAATTCAGGTTAAATACTGTGAAGACAACTGTTCAGAACAATTGTGTCCTTGAGGCATTGTATTAAGGCATTTACACTTTTAAGAGCGTCAACAACTCGGCAAGGATACTGTTGCACCAAGGGATTGTTCCCTTAAAAATGCCCCAACTTCTGCAGCATAGAGAAAGAGTCCCTCATACTGTTAGTAGATTTTACTTGTGATGTAGGAAAAAGATCTGGAGCTCTGAAAGGAGGTGACGCCTTGCAGGCAAAACATTTAGTTTAACCTAGAACTGTCTAAACAGAAATTATTGAAACCAGAGACTCTGTAGAACTGCTAGACAAAAAGATTATTTAAAAGTAACAGCCAAAAAAAAAAAAAAAAAATCCCAGATTCTCCCAAGCTGAATGCCGTAACTGTCCCTTACAAGCCTGTTAATCCTTGTACTGCGCAGCACCATACTTTATTTGCTCATCTGCTGTAAGGCAGCGTATGTCTGTGACGCTCTGCAGCCGCAGCTGGCATGCCTGCTTTTCTTTCATTCCGGTTAGAGTTACATGGAGAGCAGGTGAATAGTTCATTCAGTTAAATTCTACTGTTTTCATGGGCTGCTAAAATGAGCTTCAGAAAGCAAGTGCCATTTTCAGGAATCTTTCTCCAAAGTCTCATAGAGTCGACAGCCAAAATTAGACTTTTGGGCTTCAAATTCTCTTTCATTTAGGTTTCAGGCAGACAAGGTTGAATCCACCAATCATTGTAATCACTGCTGCAGATGCAGCTAATTTTGCACAAATATTTAGGAAAAATGTATCTAAAAAGTGCAAGAGGGAAATCAGGCATTGTCAAAACACAAGTGTTTAAAATACCAGCTTAAAAGCACCATTATATTGCCAGATGCTTAGCTGCCGTCACGAAAAAATTGAGAATTGAAATAAATGGAGTAGGATGCATTCATGACTGGGATATCTGTCATGAACTGATCTATTTCCACTAAGCAAAAACTGCAGAAAGGAGGATTGTTGAAGCAAACAAGTGCGTCTGGATTAGGTGACCCACTCCTGGCATTATATTCCTAATTGGAGACAAAGACTTGTGTATCTAGTGAAAGCTAGTGCTGTGTAGTGAGCTTCTGTGGCATACAACATGGACAAGAAGCCCTAGCATTTATTCACAATAGCATTGTGGATTACGCAGAAGCGCAGCCAAAGGATCAGCAGTTGGGTACATATTTCTGTGACTGACGAACTGAAGTGACCACAAATTCTGCAGGATAAAGAATAGTCATAGTTAGATGTGAAATGCTTCCTCTAAACCCATCTCCCACATACCTGTGTGGTGGGAAAGGTCTAAATCTGCGCCTACCTGTAGCACAGTCTGCAATTATGATGTTGCTTTGTGGAGGAGCTTTGGCAGACATGAGCTTGTATTTCTATTATCATACAGGTGTATGTCATCCATGCCCATCTTCAGCGGCAGCTTAGATTTCATTGGTTATTTTTTCATCCCTTAAGCTAACTATATGATTACAAATGGACAGACATACTTACAGATAAATATCTAAGCAACACAGAGGCCAAAAATGTATCTATGCTCTCCAACAAATTAACAGGATTACTTAAAACACAAAATAAAGGCAGGTCCCTTTTGCTTCAAAAGTAACAAACAACAAAACCCACCAAACTCCCCCACAGTGATGGTCTTGATGCAGCTACAAATATCCCAAAGAGTAGTAACTCACCTTGTTCCAAGCAATCAGGTGCGTTTTTGCTATACAAGTTATTAAAGTGTGTAAGAAGTGTTAGCACAAAGCATTTTTGTGTTTATTTAAATAAAAATTATAATTTATACAAGACTTTTTAAACAAACAAGATTTTCTTAAAAATGTACAGGGCGAGTAATTTCATTATTTCAATTCTTCATACAGTATAAGTCTTTTGTCAAACAAAAGTTACACTGATAATACATTATTTACAACTTCAAAATATAGACTCAAACTTCAGACATAAAAATTTTAACATCCATTATATTTCAATGATTAGTAGTAGAAATTAAACATCTGCCAAAACGTACAGATTTCAGTAAAAACTACTGGTGTTTTTTAATATAAGTTTAAGTAGCCAAAAAAGTACATCCTTTCATCTCTTCACTGTTGGGTAAAATCTTTCCTCTTTGTCTAGAGGGACAATAGTAGGGTTTTGCTGCTGGATTTCTGTGTGATGTTGCTACTTATAAATAGCTTGTTTTATTCAATCTTGCCTCACAAAAGCTACAGTGTACAGAAAGGCATGATTTCATATTTCAGCTTTTTCTGCCTTTTGAATTTAAATGGTCACCAATAAATAATTAGAGGGGTCAGTTTTCATCTCCCTTTTTTCCTTTAAAAGGGACTCAAACCAACCAATGCACTTCTACTAAAGAAGTTAAATCCAATTAAGCATGAAGGATCCAGCAATGAACCACATACATCAGCAGAACTGCAAATATAAACAGCAAACAGACAAACAGAATGACAAGAATATCACTTTTTGCTATTAAAAAGTAACATTTTACATTAAGTGGCACTACCCAAATAGTAATTGAAGTGAAGCAGGTATACTGCAAAACTACATAGGAAGAATTGAATTTAAGATTAACTTCAGTGTAATTACACAAGTCAAGCATGTATTTACTCACTGTCCTTCCCCTCCCACCCTCCAAATAAGCAAGGGTGTAGAAGACAAAAAAAGTACAGGAGTACTCACAAGTAAACACACTGAAGTTATTTTCTAGCTTCTTTAAATTACATAACACAAGAGCAGTTACTTTGCAGTAATTCAGACAACCTAATGTAAAGTGAACTTTGCAAAATATGTACACAGATGTTTGTCAGTTATATTACAGCTCTATATTAAAAAAAATCCAGTCTGTTTTCTATATATCAGAATGGAACAATGTTGCATTGCTGTTTGTGATAAGCTTACTGCTTTAAGAATTACTAATTTTTAAGTTCATACTGTTAAAGTGCAAATTTATTTTGAATGCCAACACATTAGATTTCGTAAGATTCCAACTTACTTGTCCAGAAAAAAAATTGTTAAGAGTGTATTGTATGCATGAGGCATTTCAGTCTGTCAAAAAGATAATAACGGTTTCTTTCCTCCTCCTCTGCAGCCTAGGTATGGTTAATTGTCCCGGCACCATCAGCACAGCACCTTTAGCTCCTTCAGGAACCAGAATCTAGGACAACCCTGTATATTAGAGTCAACCAATGAAGGGTAGGAGGGAGTGGAGGCAGTAAGTGCAAGTCAACTGATTTCCTACTAAAACCACTGTTATGATCAGAGTGAAGGTATAAATTACACTTGAAAAATGATATAAAAATAAGAAAAAGAGCATGCTTTCTGTAAAAAATATAGTTTTCTGTTTCTTCAAAAAACAATAACTGCAAACACACCCAATTTTTTCTTAAGACAAACTGAATGAACCATGAATCTGATTAAGTGTTATAGTGACATTAAGCGATTTTAATGCCTATTTGGTAGCCGCACCTACTGTTCAAAGAATCTTCTAGAGAGGAAAAATCTAATGGCAGTACACAGCAATTGCAAAAAAACGATTAATTGCTTTTGAAACAGGTGTGATGGAAAATTTTAAACCCAAGAATTTTACTTAAACATAAAATCTGCACATGCAAAGTCAAGAAACCACAAACTGTTAACTACCTCCATATTAGACAGTGGTAAAAGGGATCTCCTACCAGCTTCACTTCTATTCTAAGTTTCCAGGCCCTGAGGTACACCGTATCTAAGGAGGTGTTAGAAATCCACCCCTTTTTTCAGGTCTTGTAAAAACATGTTCAAGTGCTAGTCTAAAGGGAGAACATGGAAATTTAACATTCTCTTCATTAAGACAGATTCTCCCCCATACTTACTCACAACTCCACTTAGGGCACAGAGTTTCACCACGATCAATGTTTTGCTTTAGAACCAAGTCACAGTATTTGACAGTATTTCTTCCTATCAAGTTAATTCTCTTCATTGCCAAACTGGGATAGGTTTCTACAGTTTGACTGTGACCTTCTTCAACACTGATGCATTCATGGAGAGACCTTAAAAATTGTGCTAAGGGTTAAAGACCCTTTGCTATTTGACTCCGCTCTCCCCCCTTCATTTTCCCCCTCTTCCTATACAGGAAGAAAATCCCTTATTTAAAAAAAGAAAAGAAATCCATGAAAGTAGGTCACATTTTCAGATAAGAGTTTGCATCTCCATTGTTTTTTGAGGCCATTCTTACTACTGAACTCAAAGCCATAGCAAGGAAAAAGACCTACTGGAAAGCTTACCATAACTCCTATTGTGCTTTTAAGGAAAATGCAAATAAAATTCTAAACCTCTCAGATAGGTGCTATTATATGGAGTATAAAAGCTTTCTAATATTAAAGACAAAGGTCAATATGTGCTTTGCTGCTAAAAAGGCCTGAGAGAGTTTAGAGAAAGAGAATAGCCTTCCTGTTGTATCTGGCAGTTAGGTTGAATTGTTGCTAATATTTAATTTTGCAAGGGGAAGCACAGCAACATACCAGTGCCCCTCAAATACTTTGAAAAGGAAACAGTGCTTTCACTTGCTACATTATAGTGTTATTTTATTGCAAGGTAACTCAAGAAAAAAGCCAAAAAAGAAAAAAAAGCCATGTCCCAAAGTTTAGTTTAAGTATAATTATTCCCACCTTCCCCAACACAAAAAGCCTGCAAGTCTTTTAGGCATTAACATACAAACACCTTGTACATACATGTACAATAGTTGAGCCCTTCTATGACAAATATCTACAGAAATACAAATATATGATGCCTAACATTTTAGGAACAACATTTTGGTGCCCTCTTTTATAAAAAGTATCTGCCTTCCTTCCTTCCTCTTACTTTGGTTAATTAGGAAAGGAAGATATAGTTACAAACATTTTCCTCCAGTTCACTGTACAAGCAATTTAAACCTCTGTATGCAGGAAAAACTGAACCAAACCAGACTGTTAAAACACCCTTCTGCAATGCAAGAATTAGCAAGAAGAAGAGTTACTTTAAGTGCACATATCAATATGGAAATACTAAGATGTTATTTCCTTGGTTTTACTATCAGTCTTAAAGAACGCAATTAAGAACTCAGAGCTGAAGACAGACTGCAGGCTACTGCAGTCGCCATTCCCAGGTCTCAGGAAAAAAGAGATAAGGGGACAAATGTATCCCTAGTGATACCACTGTAGTTAAAGGGATCAATCTGTTTCAGTCCACTATTTAGTCACTTCTCCAAGTATCTTCCCAGCTTTTAATGTTAGTAAATAAACATTAAAAGTGCTTAATGTGCAAGGCTAATAGTGATGATAGCACTTTCACTGTTTTGTTTCATTTTTTCTTTTTTTCTTTTTTTCTTTTTTACAAAAACCTTAAAAACAAACATGAAGGCATATAAAAAATACACTTGATTTATGTAACAGATAGAATAAAAACCACAAGACAAGAAAAATTATTGCAAAATAGATGAGGATGTTCATTTTTTCCCACTGCCAAATTGTAAATTAAGAAAGTTTCTTTAGATCTTCTAAGGTAAGATACTAGCTCTCACTGCTTGACGATGCAGAGGTTATTTTCACGTATTGGTTGAAAATTGTCTCAAAAGCTTCATCTCTGTGTACCATGGCACCAAACACCAAAGGCTAAATGACAGGGAAAAAAATACAGTTATATCAGTCTGAAAAAGAAAAGTCTTTCTTTAGGTATGGTTTTGGTCAGATCAATACGAACAGGAGATGAGCTGTGCTCTATGTGCATTAATAAAAACATAAGAACCCTTTTCTTTACTAAATCCTTGGGTGTATGTCAGAGGTTCTAGTATTTCCATTTCTAAAAACAAGGTATAAAATACATCTGCATAAAATATTAGCAATAGCTAACATTTCATCTCTACTCTTCATCTGCTCAACACACAAAGTCTTTCTAATTGATCTCTGCCTCCAAAGAATTTTAAAAATCTTTATTAGTGCCTATTAGTTTCGACTCATAGAATATTTATTTAAGCATATTAAAATTTTAATCTCTTTTAATTAAGAATTAATTTTCAGTATCAAACTGAGCAGAAAGCCTGGTACAACTGTCATATGAATTAAAAAGAAAGTTGGTTTATAAGTGATTAGTTTAAGATCAGATTCAGTTACACTTTAAGAAAAACATGGTTGCTCAGAAGGTACTCAGGGCTTAGAGAAGCTTAAATCTTCAGCACAATAAGACTGAAACAGGAAAACTCTGGATCACAGGGTCAGGCCCTTTTCTCCCAAAGCCTGTCACTTACATAGGAGATCGCTTCTCACCCACATAAGAGACCACTCCTCACCCATAAAGAGTCGGGCCATCAGCTTTTAATTTCAGACGGCACTGCAAACCAGCCCCCATGCTCTTGATAAAAGGTTGCAGGGGAGCACTCAATGGAGGGAGTGAAATAATGGAGCAGAAAGGATGAAGCAAAGCTCTCTGAAGTGTTACAGTAAAACAGTCCAGCAGCAGTTGAACAAGCCAAATGTTTAATTCATTCAGATTCTGAAACCAAATATACTGAATACTATAGAACTGAATTTTAAAAGCCAAACACTGGCATAAGGGAAAAATAAAAGGCATTTATGTTGATGCTAACCAGAGCACAAAGACAAAAAAGGCTCTGAGTCAAGCCCAACAATACATATAGAGCTGGCTACTTACTTTTTGTGTAGATGGTGTTGAAACAGCAATTCCCATCCCTGATCCCGGGAGAACAGAGAGTACTTTATACTAAAAAGGACAAAAAAATACAGACCAAAGATATCTTATGTACTGAACAATCACAAGAGGTGCTGAGAAGGTTATGCAATTCATCAATGGTAGATCCTCCTACCCTCAACTAATTTGCCTGTATGAGAAACAAGAACAGGCGAGACACTGGTCTCTGATCCTCAAGCCAATGGCCACAGCACTGCTCACATACACACAGCAAAAGTCTTACCCATTCTCCTCCCCCCATACAGAGCAGACTGCCTACTGGAACAGTCCTTGGCCTCAAACCGTCTCTGCTAAGCGGCTGTTGCTAAGAGTGGTAGCTGACCCCAGCCCAGACTGCCATGGACTACACCAGCAGCTTGATGGTGTGGATAACGACTGGTCAGTGATTCAGTATACTAGTATGTATATACGTGAGTGAGTGTGTGCGTGCATGCGCACAGTCTAAAGGTTTTCCTAGAAGTAATATTGACCGATTGATTAAAGGAGTAGGAAATGGAACAGATGGGCTTTTTTTTTTTCCCCTCCAAAATTAAATAGATAAACAGAGCGTATATGCAGTTTGGCTTTTTTTTAAAAGAAAGCCAGTAAGATTAAGAAGGAATACAGTTGCCTGAACTGGGAAATATCCTATAGGTAGAGGGGAACCTCTATATGTATAGCATGTAGTGCTCTAGTCAACACAGGAGTTAAGATGCAATATAACTTTAAGTTTAAAATAATTCAGAAGTATAAAAGTTCAGTAAACCTTATTTCATTTTTATACTCATATGAGTATATTTGCATGTGGTGAGTCCAAATGCCTAAGTGAGCCATTCTCAAAATCTTCTTGATCAAAGAATTGCATGTTTGGTTATAGAAATTACCAATGTCATGCTTCTTTTTGAAATAGCATAAGCACAAAAGCAAAACTTGACTAGTTGAATAAAAACAACTTTCTCCTCTATTTGCAAAGAAAAACAGACCTACCTTCTGAATATCTGTTATATCCGTGAGCTTTATAACTTTATTTCTTTTAGATGAGCCGGATTTGGAGCTTTCAAAGCACAAGTAACTGAAGATAAGGAAAGAAAATGCTCATTTTGATACAGTATTCTAAAACAAAGCTGTTAATATCCTTCCTTTCACTTCTGAAGTTTGAAATCTCACAGGTTAAAATCAGCTTCAAAAAAAAGAAAGAAGTACACAATGTGCAATTCAGTTACAGCTTCTAAATTAGAAAAAACATTCATAAATTCTATCAACTGGCTAATTTAAAAGTCTAGTAACAAATGGTATGTACAAAAAAATCTTATTTTTATATTATTGCATTGAAAGTTTATGCCTTGAAATTGACAAATATTTTAAAGATACAGGAAGCAACTGTGTCCTTAAACAGTTGAAATAACAAATCCCAAAAGTCTTATAAATCTTTTATTCTCCTTAAAGTAGATTAATGGAAAACACTGCATTAGTTTCATGTTACTGTGATGGGGACAAAAGCTAAGATTTCTAAATGCTGGAAAGTGCTCTCCATCACTAGATGACATTGCATACAGATTAGATTTACTTTCATTCATTACACTCCAAAGGAATTTCAGTGTAAGAGCCCAAACAGTATTGATAATACTTATTCAGCTTAACAGGAAATAGACAGCAAGGATTAAAAAAATAAAAATTAAGCACAGGTTTTGAAACTAAGGCTTAAATTTCTATTTTCTTTTTGTTGCACATTGTTTCAAGGAAAATAAAGAAACTAGGAGTATTTGCTAAATAACTATTAAGCACAACTCTCTCAACATACACTTGGTTCTTTCAGTTTAAAATATATATATGAATATATATGTGTGCACACACAGAGTTAGCATGCCATCCATGTCAAGAACTGCAACTACTAACATCTGACTATATAAAGCTATTCTCCATTCCTATGCATACATTTCCAAGACACTAACACATTTGTTTAACTTTACCATACTCCAGATTTAGTTCTCCCCCTCATATGGTGCTTTCCCGAGCTTCTAAGCACCATGGAAAGGCATTTTATACCCTCTTGTCAGAGGATCAGAGGAGTGTAGTTTCAAAATATTATTAAAGATTTACTTTTTTTTAACAAGTATGTTGCTTTTCCTTCCTAAGGAAAGCGTTGAATGTAATGACTCACTTCTCTGTGACATAAAGAATCCCATTCCTAATGTAGTCTGTAGGCATCTTCCTATCTCTGTTAATCAAGCAACAGCGCCAGCCATTTTCACACACTGAAAAAACAAACAAACAAAAATGAAACTTTAGATACCTACAACTAGAAACGTCTACAAAGCAAACCTAAAGAAAGTATTTCTAGACATTACAGTATCTATTTTAACACTAGTTAAAAAACACAATTATTTCCTTTAACTATCACATAACTATCACGGTTGTACTACCACAAAAGGCATGCCAGGCTGTGCCTTCTTCCAAAGGACTGTATGGATGTGGAAGGAAAGGCACCTTCTCCATCCTAATTTAAACCAAGTATTTTTAACCAAAAGCTTTTTTCTGTACTTCATGCAGAAAGGGAATTCATCTTTAAGGTACACTGGGCTTTTCAGAAAATATATTCTACCACTGTAGCCTCCCACTGTATAATACCTGCTAAAGGGCGTTCATTCTCTGACAGGTTAAAAACTTCATGGAAATTGCCTCTCTTGGTGGTATGAAAACGACTACTGTCTTCATCCTTGTTTATTCCAGCTGGAGCGCTTGAGCCTACATAACTTCTTGATGCTGCTGTTTGAAGCTGTAGAAAAATAAATACGATTCCAAAATTTGAACAGCAACACTTACACTGCACTCTTAAAAATAGCTTTGCTAACTGTTCTTGCAAAAAAAAACCCCAAAAAACAAAAACAAAAAAACAAACAAACCACAAACACACCAATTTGACTGCGTACAACTGCACTATACTATTGCTATACCATAGTGCTCTAATATGCCATCTGAAGATAATCTTTCCAAGTACTACCCTTTGATGACCTTTGCAGGGGTGAGAGAACATGGTATTAGAAGCACCTATATTAAAATACCATTTTGTGAGAGTAAAGAATATATCCGATTAGGTATAGCTAAGTCACTGCACACAACTCACATTAATATACGAGTGGAACTAACAACGGTTAATATATTATCATACTTCAGCTTGTCTTCAAGAGACAGACCAAGCCCAGAGCGCATCAAATAAGTTTAGAAAGAAAAGAAAAAAGAAAAGGGCAAACAAAGAAAAAAGTCACACAAAATTGCATAAACTCATTATGAATAACAAATGCTGAAACTGAAAGGAAGTTTTCCACGCTACGATCCATACCTTTTCATGCCCTGACAGCTAGCAGGAAAAGAAACAAACAACACAAATGTGACAGTGACAAAAGAAAAAAGTGAAATCTATTTAACAGTATAATACATAGAATAAAACATGAACTGAGTGAAGCTGCTCACATACCAAGAGACTACACACGATGAATGCAATTTAAAAAAAAGTTATCAGTGGTTAGAGCACACCAGTTCAATTTATTCAGGTTATGTTAGAGTCATTGATCTTTGCTTTGCTTTGAAGTTGTATTGAACTTTTAAGAGTGTTGGCATAGGAAATAAAAGCTGGAATGGTTGTCAGCATCCTTAAAAAAAGTAACATGCAGCTCTCAGACCTGAAGTACCGATGTAAAATCTACCTTCAAAAGGAGCCCCTGTGCCACCGGAGGCTGCCCCAGCAAAGGAGCGGTGGCTGCGGGAGGGCAGCAGCGGCCGCTCTGAGAAGCCTTGCCTGCCTTTGCTTCTGCCGCCTTGCCTTGCCTTCCGTGTGGCACCCCGCAGCTCTAAAGGCCGCTTTTGTCATGGAAATACCAACAGCGCCATTCCCACTCGGCTGTACACATGCATTCCCCAGTTAAACAACTGGCACGCTGACAACACGCAAGCTCAGGACCGAGCCCTCCTCCTGCAGAGGCCCAGTCCTGCTGGAGGCTAACCAGTCTCAGCTGGTTTTTTCCCAGTGTAAGTTGGCAGCACTGAACACTTCACAGGATTTAGCTCTAACAAAAGAAATCCAAAGCGAATGAAAAATATGCACTGCCATCACTGGCTATAAATCAGACTGACAAACCCGGCAAAACAAAGGGTATTTACCATCCAGCTTTTAGGGGTACTGCAGTACAATGATACCTCGGGGAAAAAAAAAGATAAAGAAAGCTGATGTTGACAGCAAGTGTTTGATGATGACTGTACAATTGCCTCAGTTACTGCCCTTTTGCTTTGCCCTTAGCAATGATTAAGGCCCTGGAACCAAGGAAAATAACAGCTTCTTCAATTTTTTGTCTGCAAGTAAGGATCAGCTGAGTTTTCTGGAAGGCTTTCTTGGGCAAGCAAGTTATTTGGCTCCACGTGCCTGTAATCAGGTGAAGTTCCACAGCCCAGGACATACAGAAGGTCAGGAGAGAGATTTAATGCTTTTTGCTCTGGAACAAATAATATTCCTTTTGGCTACTCTGATTCTTTTCCACCCATAATATAAAGAGACAATAGATGTTTAAGCTTCGGTACCACACCCCATTCCTGCAGCTGGAGATGGGAGAAGGAGTTCTGCCCTTACTTTTAGTTCTTCCTAAAACAGGAAAGGATTTCCTCTACCCTTAAAACAAGCAGCCAATTTAGATATAACCACACAGGCTAGTGACAAACCTATGGTTGACTACAAAAAGAAAAGCATTACATCTTATTTTGATAAGCCTTAAAGTGTAACTGGAAGTCATCGGTCTGCAAAGCTGGAAGGGTCATGTCTAAAACAATCACCAATAATCTGGAGATTGGCAAACAGCATTCCTCACTAGTTTTGTTTGATCTGTTGATCTTGAGCTTTTGACATATGACCTTTACCCATCAGATACTGATGGGTAGGACTGCTTGCTGAGAATGTGGGGCCAGAGTGGTACAGGCAATAAATATTGTATGGGGTCTAAGTTTACAGTATCTTGCATACTGTTTAAAGAAAGGAAGCCAAAGCCAGTGCTGACATTACATGTTTTGGCATTTGTCTTTTGTAGGAAAAAAAAAATGTAAAAATCTATTTGAGATGTTTTTTATACTGATAGGTTCCCAGAAATCTCTCAGTGGGTAAGAAAGCTTGTCTAAAATTATTGAGACCAAGCTGATGCTTTCATAGACATTTTGAAGCAGACAATGCAATCCTGCACATCCTTCTCAGGGAGAAAACCAACCCTGACAAGTCAGGCACAGTAGTCTCAAAAACTTGGTCTACTTGTCAAAACTCAAGCCATAAGGAAGAGCCAGAAGGGACAATTACTCTCTAGTTTATGGATTGAAGTTCAGCAATTCAGAGCTTTTCCACCACTAAGGCAGATTACAGAGACATCCAGGAAGAATCATCCTGAATGATGAAGCAGCCATAACCATCCAGAATGTGAATGCTAAGCTGGAAGCTCTAGAGGCATCAGAAAGTTTTAACACTATCTTCTGCCAGCAACAGAAATTTAGGCTACAGACAACAGACCCCATGGCTCTGTCCAACAGCTCATTGATTTCTCTCGTCCCTTGGAAAATACAAGCAAAAACCTCACTTTCAAAGATTTTCTTTCTACTTCCTTCTGAAAAACTCAAGTTATGCTAAAGTTCTCACCATTTTCCCACCATCTGCTCAATCTCCCTCAGAACCCCATATTTCTTTTTCTTGACAGGTTAACCAAGGGTTCATGTGTTTAACCCTTCTGCTGTCCAGCTGGGTACCCAGGCTGAATTACTGGTAAAGTGCTTCACATTTTAGTCAGGGAGTTTTGACAGCATTCAAATACCCTAGGAAAGCAATTAGATATTGTGAAAAGACGCATTAAGCAAATCCAAAAAATGGGATTAGACTAAAGTTTTACTACTGTAAACACTGACAATGTCATGGATATGGAAAAGCATGACTTGTTTTTAAGTCACCATTTCAGGCCCCAAAGCAACTGGCAAAGGTGCACAAAGCAGAACACTTGAGAAAGATTTAAGTACTGTGTTTCAATAAAAGGAAAAATTACTTTTAGGAGTACTGACATGGTGAAAAGTCATTTATCACCACTACACTAAAAGGTCATCTATTACTAATAACCATAAGACATAATACCCAAATCTGTAAATGACTTTATTACATCTATTAATGCTTATCCCATTAGTAAGATACCTATTATACTAAATCTTTTTTTTTTAATAACTGCTCTTAAATCCACGTAAGCAGCTGAATCTCCATTAAATAGAATATATGAGAACAAAGGGGAATACAAAAAAACGAAATTTTGACATGAGAATCACACAAAATGTATATTACAGACACTGATGTGAGTATGGATGGTATTATTTTCACAGTAATTTTTGTACTTTTTGTAAATAATTTCCAATATTTTTAAATAAAAAGATTCCTTTCTTATATGAAACAGATTCAACATGAAAGCTGTGTAGATCTTGAGAAAAGGGAAAAAAAGCATTTAACATTGAATATTAAGACTTAATTAACCTTCCTTTAATGTGCTCTAGTCACTGGGGAAAAGGAGAAGGAAGAAGGAGATCTGATTTTCAGATGCTGGGGGGCGGGGAGAAGAATGAAAAGAAAAAAAAAAAAAAAAAGGTATTATCCTTACCCGTCTCGATACTGTAGCATTAGACCTTTCTTTGAGCTGCGGATCTGTTGGTAGACTTGTCCAGATGATATAAGGAGTATCATACTTAGCTCTAAGTCTGGGACATCGTTTGAAGATGAAATCAATAAGGAAAAACTTGATTCCAGCATAGAGACCTGAAAAAAGGTCATTTTAGCAGTCATGTTTTAACCGGTGTTAAGAACCTGACAGTTTTGATCATGTTTTAACAAGCTCATGAACCAAATTCTGTAAGTATCTTCAATCACAGTGCTAATCCATTCTCTTGGTTTTAATATTTTGATTCTTCTTCCAAAGAAGGCAGGAAATTATTTCCCTTTCCTTCCCCTACACAGATACACTTCCTCCCCACACAAGTCTTTTCATTACTTATGTAGTTTCTTATTAGGCAAAAGAAAATTAAAGTAACTCAAACATATGTCCTTTACTATCAGAAGCATTCTGAAAACATGATATACTTCCAAAATAAAAAATATTCCAGAGGATTCAACTTTGCAGTTCCTTGCATAAATTTAAATGACAACAGAGGGCTCTCATGTGTTACGTTAAACTCTGTCTGCCAGCTGAATATGTCCTCTTATCTTAGGTATTTTCTTCCTCTGCTAGGTTAGAAATTAAGGGATCGAAGTACTCTCTCAAGACTGTAATGAATGCAATTGAGATCTCATTCTAAGAATTAGAGCAAAAAATTCCTCACACAAATAATTCAACTGCCCTACCAAGCAAACCTACATATATATTTAAATTAACACAACAATTTGAAGTTCAACAGCACTAAAATTAATATTCATGTGACCTCCTCATTGCTTCAATGAAAAAACGAGAGTTCTTGGTTCATAGGACACAGCCTCATACCTTAGAAAGAACTCTCTTTTTCCAATTCTCAGTCAAAAGTTCAAATATCTGCAACTTTACGCCTAGTATTTTTATTCAGCCTATCCTCTAAAAGTAGTCATGTTAATTCCATTTTGTCCTACCCTATCATATTCATGATGTCCCACGTATTTCTTTTGCAAGAAAGTGTGACCAAAAATCCTCAAAATATAGGACTTCCTGGAAGCCTTAGAGCTGACAGTCTGAAGGCTAATGGCTCATCATAAGCTTCCTCACCTCAAGGAGCAAACGCATTATCCAGTCCTTTTCTATTATAGTACATATTCACAGATGATTTAAACTGCATCTGACAGGCAATGCCAAAAACAAAGATGATACTTTAAAAAACTGCATTATTTATTAATGCAGTTTTCTTTCTTAAACTCCTAAATTCCCTCTCCAAAGAGCATGCTACGCTTTAAAGCATTAAATGTAGACTGTCAATTATTTATTGTGTTTACCCATTGCAAGCCCAATAATCCTGTAGGGCAAAAAGCAGGATGCAATAAAAGCTGCCCATAGAGTAATGTAGAGCTTCTGTGTAATTTCTGGCTGGACCCACATGAACAAGCTGAAAACAAAAAACAAAGTTTTATTACGAGCTTGCTAGAGGTTGTTCAAGTCTTGTTTTAAGAGGAAAAATGATTCATTCAGATAACTTACTTTTTTATTTTTTCCAGTATGTCTGCCATCTTGCCAAAAAGGTTCTGCATAAGAAGTGAGAGAATTAAATCCAAGTTCTGGTGATTTTTTTTTTGTCCACATGACAGAAGACAACAGAGTTATCATACAGAAGTGATTTTACCTCATGTATTCCACAACTGAATAAATACAGAATTGAATAGCAATATTCAAATGACTTCCATCTAGCTTAACATTTTGTTCTGTAACTTATAACTGTTTATTAGAAGTGAAGGAAGAAGTTACCTGACATCACTGTTAGGACTGGAAAGTGTTTTTGTTACTGCAAAAATTTTATAATAAGTTAATCAGAATGTATAAGAGCTTCTGCCAGTAGGTAACAAAATGGAAAGTTTGTTCAAACATTTTGAACACTGAAATTTCAGGAAGTTTTTACCAACATTACTGAGTCCAAATGTTGGACTATTATCTTCTTTTGAAACACATCACTATCAGATTTTTAGGAAATACCCTCGAATTCTACATACTTCCCACAACTGTTCATGTGACAGCCATTGCTTAAGATTAACAAGGTTATCCAGTAGCCTTCTCTAAATGACCCTTACTGCCCCAACACCTGTACATTTCATTTCCCCAACAGGATTCAAAAGGTGTTCATATGAGAAGCACAGTCACTTACTGCTGAAGAAAAAAAGAACCAGCAAATTGATACTGGTGCTACCAACAAGCCAACTTGGGCAGCAGCACACACTGCTGATGGCTCACCCCACTCCTACCAGTGGGTAACAGCAGCTCATTGCCACAGCAAGCTCCTTTCCCGCCCCCAGTCACCTGTCCCCGCTTGAACAAGAACTTGCTTTCATTTTTGGCCAGATTAATTTTATGCTGACCTCATGAGCAAGGAGTCAGACATGCACCGCAACCAGCAGAAGGAAGGACATGAGAGTACACAGCTGGCAACAGAAACGTAACCTACTTTCAGCAGCAGCACGCTGTTAGACATGGCACAAGGTTGCAGCTAGTTGCACTAGTCAGCCTAGTTAACTAGGCAGTTAGCTGAGTCACTCAGCTGCTAGTGTAACTGGACAAAAGTGGATGCGTCAAGTCATGTAGGTTGGGACAAAACCTTCCTTTACCCTCTCCCATACAAATAAGAAAAGACTGGGGGCGGGGGAAGGAAAGGATGTTTAAAACAGGCTATTTCAGAGTTGCTCTACAAACTGTTGAATTAACACAGCTAAGCAAACAGTAGCCTTCTGCTAAATGCTGAAGGAACAGGTTTTCTTAAACCAGCCTTGTTACGGGTTAGCAAATCTGTGATACGGATCCAGACTCCAGTGTATTGCCAAGAGTCATGATCTGATCTACAGAACCAGAAGCTCATTTATACAGAGAAAAACACTCAAAACTTGCTCCTCTTCCCCTCTGACGCTCACTTAGAGCCATGACTGGAGAATTTCAATCAGTTCAATTAAGTGTCACGTAATTTTAAAACTTTGGGGTATTTTATCAAGATCCCTAATACTTACAAGTAAATATAAGAATATGTGAGAAGTATTGTTTGTTTAGGCATTTGTTTCCACATGCTGCACAACTAGGTATTTTGATCACTTCAAAATTAATCTCCCTGTTTCTCAGGAAGCAATAAGAGATGTCTGAAAGCAGTACAGTACCTGTGCTTTCTGAGCCACATCTAGAACAAGCTGAAACTTTTCTGACACTGTCAGGTCCTCTTTTGGAGGTTCCTTGGGCGAGAAAAAGACAACCAATTAATTTGCAGCTCAGATGAAACTGATATTTTATAAAACTCGTACTGATAACTCAATCCTTCAACATTCTTGGCAATAATACTCTCACTTTAAACAGTTTCTGTACTTACCAAGTTCTTCCCTTGATTTAGATCTACTGTTTGCACCTTTCATTCCCGGTTATCTTATAGTTATTAATGCCTTTCCTCCACAGCATATGCACACATACTAATATGAAACTGCGAAAGACCCAAACAAGTCTTTGGAGCAACACAGCTAATGGTTTTCAGCCTATGACCACACACTTAAACTGACCTGTTTCTGGTCTAGCACAGAAATGTCACTTCTGCTAGTGGTTTTACATCAAGAACTTTTTCACAGATTATTGGCCTTTTAGGAGTAACAAAATTATCCAGGAAAAAAAGATCTCACTAAGCCTTACAGAAAGGTTTGAAATTCAAAGAATTCTACCCCACATTAATACTCATGAGAAAAAAACTAGGGCAAGAGCATATCAAACTTAGGATAATATGGCAATTCAGTTTGGAAGGGACCTTAAGAGGTCATTTAGTCCAACCTCCTACTTAAAGCAGGGTATATAAATAATAATTTCAAAATGTTACAAAGAAACAGAACAAGCTTTCTGAAGGTGATCCCACAGGATCTAACTTGTCCTAAATTGGCATATAAAGGTTTAAATTTGAATTGTGTTTCTGCAATAGAGTATTTTATGGTGAAACGCTCAAACCTAAGAGAGCTGTTAATGAAGATTTCCTAATTGCAAGAGAAAGAAAAAAGCAGTAGTGCCTGCACTTACACCTCACTCCTTTTTCCTTTCACAGCTACCCACACAAACACAGAAAAGGGTTTTGAAGGTGCAATTTCTAATGTAGGCATTTAGGCCAAACTGATCAAAGACCTACCATAGGTTCAGAAACTTCAGGCACAATGCTCCACTGTATTCTCCAGCCCCTAGAAGTTACAGAAAGTGTTAAAGAGCGATACTATTTCTTCTCTACCTGCCAACATGGATTATTTGTGAGAAGTTAAAAGTAGTTTTCTGCTTTAAAAAAAAAAGCTACAAACAACCAAGCAACTTTAAAATAACTAAGTTATTTTTTAAAATAACATTAGCTATAGAGATACTGCACAGATTCAGGTACACTGCTTGTGGGTTTTACAATAAAAGTGAACTGTGTGTCCAGAGTAAATGACTATGATTTGTGGGTTTTTTTTTTTTAATGTAAACAAAATGGTGTCAACTATTCAGGAGCCTATTTGCTACTGGAAATTTTCAAAGAATGAAGTATCAGTCATAAGTACCAATTAAGAAATCAGAACATAATATGCACTAGGGTTTTTTCCTTAATTTAAGGGAAAACACTGTAAGCCTATAACAGCATTTAAAAATAACCTCTCAGTACAAAAAAAATTACCTCTTAAAAAAAAAAAACCTTCATTTTAAATGGGGACCAGATTTACAGATGAGAGAGATACTTCAGATATAGATATGACAAGAGTCCTCGAGAAGAACTAAACTGCAATTTTAGGCCTACATGAAAATTTTCTCTGGGAAAAATGCAGTAAGCCTCAATATGTAAGGTGACATTCTCCAGCTAGTTCAAGTGCTGTAGGAAGAGGCTTTTATTTTAGAATTTTAAAATGCTGAGGTGTTTGTCTGAGAACTTGCAGCATTATTTATGATGACCTAAGTCCTTGGAAATGAGGTAGGGCAGTCAGAAGCTACCTCCTTAGAGCAGTCAAAAATTACAAAAATCAAGCAATCTAACAAAGGTTATTAGAGTTTGAATTTTCTTTTTTTTAAACCTTTTAACTCACAACATTAGAAAAGGTAGTAGTTTAGGATTCAATGCAGAAATCACAGAACAGCTTTCAAACAAACCATTACAAGAAAACAATCTAGTATTTAAGTAAATACCTGGCTATGAGGTAATTTAGGGACAACCTCAAAATTGCTAAAAATAAGAACATAGGAATGGCCCAGCCATGCCATACAGCATTCATGTAAATCTGCAGATTGGAAAAAAAAAGAAAAGAAAAAAGAAAGAAAGAAAGGTTACAAACTGAGGTGCAGTGAGCTGTATAAAATACAGCTCCCTGTGCAGTTCAGAAACATGCAACTCCAATCACGAACACTGATGAATGTTAGCCACTCCACAACTGATAACAGCACTGCATTCATGATGTAAAGTCAAAATTATAAGACTGAACCAAATCTCCAAGAAATGACACTCAAATAGTTCTCAGCTGTTTGAGAGACTGAATTATTCCAGCACTGCAACTGATGTGATGTAGAAATAAAAATTAAACATTAAAGTCTGTGAACCTGCTTTCAGACCATGATATGGCCTAACTTGACCTAGGTCTACCAACACAATAGCGTAGTATGGGAATAAGGAGTTCTAGCAGTTAGCCACTTACAGGAGCAACAGGATTAACTCTCACTCTATTATTTCAGGTCAATTAAATCCCTAATTCTTTACCAAGCTTAACAAGATTGAGAGGGAGATCAAAAGGCTGCAGGAGAACGGCTCTTATCTTGCCTAACAATTAATAGACACAAAGTGCTTCAAAAGGTTCTGAACTTGTGAACACGTAGAGCCTACAGCCATTCTGCTTTAAGACACTAGGTGTTTCACTCATCACCACAAGACGAAACAGTGCTCAGGCTCCGAGATACCCAAACTTCTTGAACAAACAGCTGAAGCTGCTGTTTCAGCTTTTATCTGGAAAATGGTTTTGTTTGAAGGTGAGAGGAAAATGAGTGGATTGGGAGAAGGGAGAGAAAAAACATGAGAAGCACAAAAGGAATCACAATGGGAAAGTCTCCTCCTCCATATTCCCTGAACCGTGCAGTAAAAAGCAGCAGTAAATGAGGCTGGGGTGGGATGACTTAATGAACAGAGGTGTGTCATTTCCACAAGACAGTTCTCATTGACAAAGTCAGTTATAACTACTGTTTAATTAGTAATAAACTTTGACATCAATATTTTTTCATGGTATATATGAAATATTATTTAGATCAGTTAATTAATAATTAGAAGGAAAACAAAGCAAAATCCAACTAATCCAACTACTTGTATTACCTTAGAGCATGGAAACTTCCTCCCATAACCCCACAGCAGTATTTAAATTTAGCTCAAAGACATAATTTTTGCCCATTTAATGACACTCAAATCGAGGCATTTAGTCTCTTATCAGTAAACGTGATCCTAATGAATGGAAAACAGCACCGATGGTAAAAGATAGCTTCTTAACAAATACAGCCTCTCTCAGGATTTCAGCCCTAGACAACAAGAGGTCTTGTAGAGGGTGAAGTAACCATCAAATTACAGTTCTGGCAGACAGGAAGCAAGAAACACGGGGACAGTGCCCAGACTCTTGTAAGTTATTTTAACTGTTACAAAACAACACTACAAAATAAACTCAGAATCACGCAATCTAAATGGTTTTGAAATATAAATGAAGTGTCAACTGCACAATATTTTTGTCTTATATGAAATTACACTATTTGATTTGACTTGAATTGTAACATAACCCACACTCAGATATGGTAATTTCAGTGAATTTTACTAAATGCATTAAAAAGTTCTTACTACGTCTCAAGGAAGAGGATAACTTACAATAAAGGCAATAGCAGAAGTGTAGATAGAATACCAGTCTGATAAGGCAGAAAGATTCTTCACAAAATTAGTAACAGGTTTGGCACCTCTCTCTAAACAGAAGTGGAGAGAAAAAAACAAAAAAACACAGTTGTTAAGATCAGTCGACTACAGTTAAATGACTTGTAAATGACAAACAACCAAACCAGAAATTTAACAGGAATATTCAAGACATGTAAATATAAAAAAGCTTACCCAAGTCAAGAAACAAATAAAACTTTAAAAGACACATCAATATAACTAAGCAACTAGGAAAGCAATACATTTCCAAAAATTAAGCGTTATTCAAGAAAAAGGCTATCTCTAAACTGCAAGTGTATAGGGGCAAGCGGGAGGGAAATCAAGTACAGCACTATCTTTACCAGGATAAGTTGGATTTTGTCAGCAATCTGCTCTTAGCTTTGTACTACTAATTTACACTACCTCAAAAACTCAGTATAGGTCAATTCATTCTACTGTAGAACAAGGAAAATTAGCCTGATGGAGCTCCAAGCCACCAATGGACAATCTGCCACTACTTGAACTAGCTGACTTAAAACCAGGCTAGATATCTCTTGGCTATGTTTCTGCAGCAGTCTATCCACCGCTAGCACTCTGCTGTTGCTTACCCCTATCGTAAGCCAGGAGACATAGGACCACGTTGCCTGGAGAAGTTTGCCTCCAGCCTCTGCAGCCCTTTGCTCTTCCTATCACTGTGCAGGAGACAAATCTATGTAGGGAGATGTGTCACCTCCGACATGCACACAGCCAGCGACAGCAAGATTTCTCTTTTTCAGCTCTCTGAACAAGGCTTATCCTTTACCCTTCCTATTCCTATGTGCTCTTTTACCAGTTATGCAAACAATTTAGAGAACACAAGAAACAGGAAAAGGCTGCTGCAAGGAGACCTTTGCCTTCTTTGCTGGAAAACACTGATTTTTTGCCTCCTCAGCCAAGAAGGCTGAAGACTCCTCTTACATAGAGGCCAAAAAGTAACACCCTAGTTCACTACAGTTCAGAACTTTGGAAGACTTTCCTCCAACAGCTGACAGCATGCTGTCCTAGTGTGTTTGGCCTGAGAGTCAGCTATCCTTGATACATTCCCGATAAGAAGTAATTAAACAACTAGGACTAGATTTCCTTGAGTGTCAGCAGCACAAATGAAGCAGCAGATAAAGTCAGTGGAAGGGAACGTTCAAGGCAGTGGAGGAGATCACTGACTACGGCATTGCTTCCAGCAGCTCCTCCTCTCTGCTCTACTCCACCGCCTAAGAAGAACCTGCAGGGAAGGTCAACACCTGGAAACCACTGGAGGCAAAAGGGGCTTGAGGGCCGTGGGTTAGGCACCCTCAAACAATAGGAATCTAACCTTTGTGGCTCACTTAGGGAAGCTAAAAATCACTCATAGCTTAAGCTTAGTACTTTTTTTAAAGCCATTCTAAAGACAACACACGTCCATCAAGGAGAACAGGTCACAGGTATTCTCCTAGAGGAAACTAGAATGAATATCAGTATTGGATTAAAGAGAACAAAACTGGCCTTACACAGACGTTAAAGACCTCTATTTCCCCTTTACCTCCCCTCTGTAATAAATTAAATATTTAAGGCACAAGCCAGGCATTTTTTTTCAGGCTAGCAATTCTTTGCTGCATAAAGCTGCTGGAGGGTTTAACTACTTTGTTTAACCTGCTATCTTGCATCCTCCCTTCCAGAAGGGGTTATCAGCTGTCTGAGAGAAAGAAATGCAGGACACATTCAGGTTCTCCATAGTCCAAGTCCTCCTTCTTTGGCAGTTTACGTTAATATGCTAGCAAGGGAGCTACGAGCAGCTCAGGCACAAGCACATAACTGTTACTTTTGCCACTAGAGAAGTATCTCACAGAAGCTCAGTTTCAGTAGTTAAGGGGTTACCCTGTTCTCACTCATTACATGTTTACACATTTCAATTAACATTACATGTTTAGTACAGAGATACCCTTTGTAATTCAAGATTAAAAGCAAGCTTCTACCATTGCTCCTGCCTGTAAGTTATTTTGCATTCCAAAAACTAATTCAGGATTTCAGAATCACTTCTGCTTATGAACTGGCAAAAATATTTCAAAACACTATGTTTTTACATGCAACAATCCTCCCAACAGGGTTACTAAGAACTATTTTTATTTCCAGAAAATAAAATACTGCTAACTACTTACTTAATCTTCTCATATTTTCAGTCAACCTGGAGGAAAAAAAAAAAAAAAAAAAAAAACATGGATGAAAGCAACTTGTTAAATAGATAAGTACTGTGTTGTATTAAAATGCAACTGTGCACATTTGGTCTCTGAAATACTGCTTACAATTGTAAATTAAACTTCTGTGCATGAAGCATCATTCTTACCCATTACGAAATGTGTCTAGTAACTGCCATAACCTACCTGCATCAGAGCAAAAATTGAAAAATTAAAGCTCTCCAGTCTAAGACTTTGTCCTCATTTTTCAACGGGTACGTGACAGAACCCACTAAATAATATGACTCTTATTCTACCCTATACAGCAGAGAAATTTCAAATTTCATGTCTCAGTCAAGGCATTCACAAACCAGTTCAGAAATGGTCCTGAAACTTCAGTTTTATTATTTTTTATGTAAACACTTGCTCAAGCTATGCAAAGGTTGTAAATAGCCTTGTAAAGAAGCCAACAATTGCCTACAATTGCTTCAGAGCTTTACCTTCTAGCACTAAGTGGTTCTTCTGTTTCCACTGTATTTTCCTCTGGCTGAAATCTGAAGTCCTCAACATACTCCCCAAATTTGTCATAAAACCACTTCTGGAGTCTTGAACACACTGTGTGACTGCGCTTATCTATTAAAAAAAAATTATATATTAAGACAATATCAGAAGACATCTTCATACAAAACCTGCATCTGTTCCCATACGATGTTTTTTGTAGTGTAGCATTCTTCATAAAGAATTCCTTGTCCTTCACCAACACTTTTCATGGGAATCCACTATGGAATTTAGTCTTCCTACCATTTCATGGAAACATCAATGTCTATACTGTCAAAGATAATATATGTACTTACCAGGACAGTTCAATAAAGATATGGAGAAATTTTCTTTCACTGGAAATCAGGCAAGTTTCCTGCCCATTCAAATCTGCCCATTCACACAGCAGTGATTCTCTGCCAGGTAAAGAGTCCAAACTTCACAGTTTGTCTCTTTGGCAACTTGATCTCTCAACTATTGCCCAGAGACCACCTCAGATACCCAAACATCTCTGACTGCTTGTCAGTCTTAAAGTCTTGGGAATCCCAACACTTAATTCAGAAAGTCGGAAAAAAAAATCTGAATTCCTGTTTCATAACAGAAGTTAGAGGAATTTTTCAGTCTCTTGTAGAAGGAAAACAAATAAAGCTTGTGAAAGAAGAGTCAAGGTGACTTCTGCTTCCAGGAGAAGCTTTGCTGTAAGTACAATATATGGAAGCATCTTATCACAGAAATTACTTAAACATATTTTAACAAATGAAAATTTCTAGCAGCATGGTAAAAACATTTTCTAGTTAAGAGATTCCTGTAAACGTAAGACTGACCTAAATCTCAGCACTTTTTTTGTGCTAAAGACTCATTTGGAGAAAGGAAAATGTATACCAAAACACTCCTGCAGAGAAAACAGGAGAACACCTTACAGCCAGACTAAACTGACAGGAATGGGAGGTGGCAACTTCAGCAAGATTCTGCAAGAGACGTTTTTACAACTGTCTGCCAACTGGTTATATGCAGTAAAGTATTAGCTTCCAGTGCGGGCAAGAAAGCGTTTGCATGTGTGTTTTGTTTTTTTAAAGTTGGGCAAGAGAAATTATGCTGTCTATGCTACCTTCCATATATGGAATATATATTCATTATACTGCCTGCAAAGTCTTATATGGCAAAGTAATACATGTTTTCTGTATGAGTACTTTACAGCTACTTCAAGATAAATTTCAATGGAAAATGTAGCAGAGTGAAGCCCTTAAGTTTCAGGCAGTGCAGATGAAAGCTAAGCAATTTCCTCTTGCTTTATCTCCAACTCAGAAAATCACTTCTTAGAAGCAATACACAGACTATTCCTTGGCAAGTAGGAACAGGGAAAGTTAGGTCAACAAAACAATGCAACAAAGAAGAGACTGGTCACGACTATTCCAGGACCCAGCTTAGTCCAGAACTCAGTAAAATTAAGACATGTTTAAGCAGGGCTATGAAAGACTGATCTGCCAGTGACAACTGCCCAAACTACCCTTTTTAAGCATATAAGAAAAAGCAACCAGTCCTCAGAAAATAGAATAATGCTATAGATTAAAGAATAGCAATGATATCTAGAAAAACAATGAATTTAGTGACAGTTTACAGCTAAGACAAAGCTTACATTTGAAAATAAAAGACAGGAAGTCAAAATTTCCCATATGATAATACTTCAGGTAGTACAAAGAATAAAATTTTGAGCACAGAGCAAGACAGAAAAAAAAAAGAGCAAGGGGTAGTTCACATAACAGAAACTACTGACGTTACGGCAGCACAGGAGGAACAACTCTTAAATTTCAATTAATCTTCAGTTTTTAAAAGCCTGGCTGGTACGCTCAATCAAGAGGTGTAGGGAAAATGCCTAAGTGTACTGAAAGATTGAGAATCTGCCTGCTCCCTTAGTTCTTTCAAATGTCACTATATTATTCAATCCATATAAGCAGCAGTTTGAGAAATGAGGGGTCAGGGTAGATGTGCAAAAAAACTAGCAACGCATTTAAGTTTATTCCTTCTAAAATAATTTATCTTTTCTTTTAGAAAAAGGAAGTATTATGATTAATGACACCAAAGAGCTTTTGCAGCTGGGAACAAGACAGAACATCTTTCTTACACATCAAAGCTGTTTTCTGAGTGGTCAAGGATCAGCCATGCATACAAGAATTAAAGTTACGTTACAGCTTTCATTTCATTTCTAAAGGTCTTACAGAGCAATATAAACTCCTTCTTCAAGTGTGCTGTCATCTACAAAAAGTAAATGCACAATCATATACAGAGAAACTGCTCAAATAATCTTTTATTATTAGCTTTTTCAGAAACCTCCTTAAGGACCTAGCAAGTTTTTCAGCAACATTTGTTTTATCTTCTAGAAGAGTTTTGAAAGAAAGGAATGAAAAAAAGATCTGTTCTCTGGATCAAATTGCTCATACAGATTTGACCAAGGTTACCTGTTCCATTGGCCTGTGACTGTGGCTTTGCAGGTTGCTGAGTGGCAGGCACCTCTTCTGCTCTAGAAAGAAAATGGAAACAAGGTGAAATGCTACTGATTAAGATCTTTATGCCCATTGCGTAAAGGGAGCCCAGGAAGGAAAGAACTTTGATGGCTTTCATGGCTGAGCTAACGCTAGCATGACAAGAGAAAATCAGACTTGTGCTTTATGGCAAGAATCAAAATATTCGTTGTACTTAGAGACCAGGGAAATGCCATATACTGAGAGGAAAGTTCTAGTCATTTCCAGTCACCAAAAACTCATTTTCATCTTTCAACTACTGAATGTTTTAATATCCAACTTGTTGCATTATTCATCTCTTTGTATTGTGTAGTCACTGCAGTGCCCACCAGGAGGGCTCTTCAGAGCCCTGACTTTTCCCACAGGAATAAATGCGGAGGGATTCCAGATTGCAAGTTGATAGCCACAGTTCTAGAGCAAAACCAATTTAATACATGAACCTTGAACGCTACCATTGTTACTAAAGTCAATGACCAGTCAAATCTTCACAAGCGGAAGAGCAAGTGTCAAGAATTATTTAAAATTTTAAGTTGTAAGGTCTTGAAATGCATAGATATCAACCCAAGATGAAAAGATCTTTAAGTTTTTTTTCAAAATTTAAATAAGAGCCTGAAAAACGGAGACAATGCATTTTACAAATATATGGCAAGGAACAGGCACCACTGGTCTCATCTTTCACCCCAAGTCAAGAACAGTATTATCATCCACTAAAAGTGAATGGATTTTGGAAAACATATACTTAAAAAAAAGTCCTGCACATGGCCGGATGGCAATTATATTTGAGCTATCCATAGCCTCCAATAGCCAAAGTATTCTGAGTACACTTCAGGCTTCAGTCCAAAAGTCTGTAGCCATCCATGCTACAGAAAAAACTTCTAATGGAAAAGCAGCTTTGACAACATAACACCAGCTGCAACAAGCTCCACTTGACATGGAGTTATATGAATGAAAGGAAGCAAAAATGCTTGAAGCAAAAATGTGTCAGTCATGTACAATTTCATTACCAGTCATTTATCAGACAGAGGTGCTTTCAAATGTTCCCTTCACCTTTCACTCCTCCTGAAGGGAACCAAGAGGTATATAGGTCAAAGGGAGAGCAAGAAGAGGGATGCCATCATACCAGACAGGTGATGGCAGTATAGATAGATACAAATCCCTTCTCTGTTGCTGCTCGTCTAGAAAGCACACGAAGGAAAGAATTGCCGCATTGTCTGTATATGGAACAGATCTAAACCCACGCAGAAATACACTCACAGCAGCCTCCAAACTGATCTAAAACACAGCCCTACAAATGGGCAAAGACCACATACGAGGGAGTAGAGCACTGAGGAGGGGAAGCCTGGAAAGGCCAGGTAGCCATCTGCTGAAGACAGCCAGAATACAGTCTCAGTTCAACATCTGAACAAATTAACAACAGAACGAATGATACAAAGTGATGGCTACTTCGCAGACCTACATTACACAAAACTCATTTAGCTGGACTATTAAGTAAAACAAAGTTCATAGATTCTGCCGCATTCTTGGTCCTTGAATATACAGTTCTAGGCTGGAAAACAAGAGATCTAATTACCTCGCTTCCCTGCTAAGCACTTGCCATATTTCACGAACTTTCCACATTCTCATTCATTTCTAAAAGGAACATTTAGAAATAACTTACTAACCTCTAAACTATAACTGGACCTCTACCAGTGTGGAGCAGCTGACTTCCACAGGTTTTGCTTCCAAAACTGGTTGTTTTCACTCCTCTTCAAGACTTTTCCACTTTTTCCACTTGTGTATTTGTAACAATTCCTTCCAAAAGCCACCTGAAATTCCACCCCTTTTTTCTTTGTTTGTTTAGCCAAACTTTAACTTTGCTTTCTGTGCCATTTTTCCTCAGTTCCTAGACAAACCTTGAGCTCTTCACTCAAAAGAACTCCTCCTCTTCTCACTCTTCCCCCATGTCCTTCTGTCTCCTCCAGGCCTAGCTCTCTTTCTCTAAAGAAGCAGAGCTACAAATATCATCAAATTTGCACAATTACATAGCAGTGGCTGAGTTTCTGTATCACCCCATCAAATGATTATACCAGATACGCTTTTTATTCATGAACCGTCACTGCCTCCACGTTCACTGAAACTGAAGGCAGATTTTGGTAGAGCGTACAAAATCGTTCACAAACAGGTTCGCACAGGCAGAAGCCAATTATTCAGCCCACTCTTGCTGTGCTAAGACATGAGGGGTCACACCTGGAGAGCCCCAGTGCCGGGACGGAGACAGGATCCAGCCACCAACCACTGCCAGGGCCTTGACGGTGGGTCTTCCTTTGCAACGCCAACATATTTTCAGAAGCAGCACATTGTTACTCCATGTTTCTTGGAAAAATTCAAGAGTCTCATCTAGAAACAGCTCTGAATACCAGCCTGATTGAAATGCATCAGTAGCATATGACAGTTGGCCTTCCCCCCCCCCCCCTCCCCTTTTGGCAATGTCTTTCTTACCATCTGCCTGTTACTCTTTCCCAGTGAAGAGCCTGACCTTTCTGAATCATCAGGTTAATGACAGCTCATTACTGCACCTGTGAATCAGCTTATAATTAACCACTTCAGCCAGATTTGGCCCAGGAAGCTCAGAATTCATTGTTCAGGCTTGCACACCCACTAGGAAGCCTAATCCTAAAAGCAGGTCATGTTTTCAGGCTTGCATACCCACTAGGAAGCCTAATCCTAAAAGCAGGTCATGTTGAACCAGCCAGGACAGCAAGACCACTGACAGAGGGTAGGAATCACTTTTTCTCCAGTTACTGAGCTATTCTTCATGCCAGAGATCAGCTAGAAGACTGAGGGGGAAAAAAAAAAACCTACCTCCACAACAACACAAAAAGGGTATGCTTCCATTTAAGCTTTCTAACAGCCACCTACACTAAAGAAAACAAGCTGCATTAATCCTGCTGCGAACACTTTCCACGCAGAAGGAGGATGCAGTAGATAAGGCTAATGTATCATCATGCTTAGACTAAGGCATGTTTATAGTATCTACAGGTTGCACTCACGCAAACGCACATGCTGATGAAAACAGGTAAGAGGCAATTACAGCCAACAGAGAAGACCCTCATGAGTATGCTGCTTCTCAAAGTCTGTTACAGCATTTCAAAGGAAGACTCAGCCTCTAGGCCCTAACAGTGTTTGTGGTTGGATCCTCTCTCTGTTCTGGCACTGAAGCCATTCAGGTGTGACCCCTCATGTCTTAGCACAATGAGAGCACGTTGAACAATGCCAGTGTTTATACGTATATGTGTATACAGTATATTTGTGTATATGTATGTGTATGTATATAAATACAAATAACATTATTGGCATTATATATATTTATATACATACATGTACCTGTATACACACACACAGGCAGAAGTCAGAGAAGCATGAACGTTAGAGCTACTCATGAGCAGTAGACATATAACATTCAAAAATGACAAGCACACGCTGAGAAAGCTTCCATTAAATGCTGACCAACAGAAATATCCAGAATAGTGTTATTTTTATAATAGCTGCAAGTATGACACAAAAGTTAAGAAAGTCTTGACACTGAACTGCGAGCTATGTATCTTGTCTTCGCTATCTTGGTGTTGTGCATCTTTAGCCTTGCACACCACTGAGAGCGCAGAATGGTACAAGAATCAGAACAATCTCTCCAAGAATTCAGGTCAAAGACCTGAATCACTGCAAACAATTTCCACAGCTCTTAGGCTCTTCTTAGCCATGTTAAAAGTTATTTTCTACAGACTTACTCAGAGTACAGAGTTCACAAGTAACCTATCATTTTTGACAGCTTTTGGGGAAGCCAGGCATAGCTCTTACGTTACTTGTTACTGCTCACAGAAACATGAGCACGTATGCACTTCCAGGGGAAGCACCTTCCAACCTTGGAAATGTGAAAATAAGCATAAAGGAGTTACTTTCACAGCCTGATTTAAAAAGACAAATCATTTGGGTACACACAGCTTCAGGAGCTGTCACAAAACTGAGTTAAACATTTTCATGTTTTCAATGCCCCCTCATTAGAATACACCAACAGCCCCAGCAGCCTTTGACCTCCTTGCCCAGACACTCCCCCATCTTATACAACTTGTAGCTTCGGAAACAAAAGGGCTCAGAAGAAATGTCATCAAACTAACGTTGTACTAGATCTACATGTTAACAGACAAAAAAATTTTTACAAAGAAACTCTTGACAGCAGCTACTTTACGAGCAGCCTGTCACCAAAGCTACTAAGTTAAAAATAAAGAGAGAGGCATAAAGTTCAGCCAGCTGGGTATGTCAGCAGTCGGGTATGGCAGCAATGCCAGCACGGCATGGGAGCCAGGCGACAGTCTTTGACCTGGGTCCCAGCTTCTTATTACCTGCGCAGCAAGTCCCAGGCTGACAGGGATCCTTCCAGGAGGGAACATTTCCAGCCACCACAGCAAAACCAGAGGCCAGTTAAGGAATTTCTCAGTGGACGCAGTCAGCCACATCCAAAGTGTTGCTTGTGTGGAAGACCACGCCACACAACCAGAGGCCAGGAAGAGTCAATAAAGACAGAGGCTAAAGAAGGAATAGTGGCTTATGCAGAAACATCATCTATTTCCTCTTCTTAAAAATAGCTTAGAATCATACTGCTAAAAAGATTTGTATAAGCCACAGCTTGTTAGTAGGTGTTGTAGCAACAATTACTTTTTTTTTCTTATTGTGTGGTGGAGCTAGCTAACAATTCGTAAAATAAGGCAGCAACAGCCCACAATTTACACTAAACAAGTATTGCTCACACAGATTATTCCAAATCATTTATGCATTGTTCCACTAGCAAAATGCCATAAGCTTCAGCTGATGCGCCAAATGCCAAGGTGTCCCAAAGTGCCCCTAATGGGAAATCTTTAGCTGAAGCCACTAGTTTTTTGAATACTCAGACATACAGGCAGACATCAGGAATGAGCCCCACAAACAGAACAGCCTCTTCTTCCACTCTTCCCTCCTCCCTGCAAAAAATTCAATGAAATAAGGCCATGTTCTTCACTTAAAAACAAAACAAAAAAATCCACACTGATAGCTAGCACTTTGTTTTCTCTTTGCTGAACAGCTTGCAGCACGTTTGTACAGCATGCATACTGATCTACTTCACAACTGCATCTGAACACTGCAACTGTTGAAACAGAAATAATGTCTCCCTTCTTACACCACAACATAATTTGTTTTTCATTAGTAGTTTACATCTGTAAGCAAGGAAATGTACAAGCATGTTTATATGCATAGCTACTTAAAGATAATATGAAAAATTAGCTGAACAGCAGGGCAAATTTGATTTTATCAACATTAAGCCAAGACAATGATTTTCCTAGTTTAAGTTTGCTTAATAAAATTAAGTATCCATCAGGCATAATTTTGGCCTATTACATACAGGATCGTGCCAGCTAACACTTTGCCTGCAGTGCTAACAGCAGCATTAAAACATCTATAGCAAAGTACAACCAGTTAAAAAGCAGTGAAAAAGAATTTCAGACAATGGAGCATAAGCTAAGTAAAAAACCTTAGGCTTCTTTTGAGTATAAACTGGGAAACGGTTCAAAGTCTTTTGTTGTGGCCTTACCTATACTTGCCTTTTCCAAAAAGGCTGGAATATAAACAGGACTAAGCAGAAAGACTTGGATAAAGGGAATAATTTAGTGCAGCACTCAAGCTTACAGGGCTAAAGTAATCCTTAGGATATCCAAATGGGAATAAAGCACTGAGGTAGACAGGTCATGCTACCTTAATTTAGCAATGACATGCCTTCTAGAGGCATGCTCTGATTGTGGTTGTCCACAATCTTGCCAGACTCAGCTGTTGACACTTGGAAATGAAAAGATTCAAAGAAGAGCTAGAAGACTAAAGATTGATAAACAAAGAACTTCAAACTCTTTTCTTTGTAAAACACACCTACTCACAAGTAGCAGTGGGCCAGATGAGACCCTGGGCCATCCTCATTGCTCCCTGTAAAGAACAGCCCAAATAGGGCAGGAGGATGGGACTTGCTTCCAGAGGAAGATCATTCCCCATCCGTTCCCCGGACTCTCAATAGTGATGTGATCGCTCTCTCCTGCCAGCACATAACCTGGAACCCAGGCTTTCTCTTTCTTAGGAGAAAGCCTAAAGGCCTAGACCCAAGTTGTTTATGAAGGGATGTAGCACAGATCAGAGGATACAACCTTTACTGTGCTCAAATACAAGCATGTGGAATTTACATCTCAACTTCCTCAAGGCAGCAAGTCAGAGACAAGAAGGCATCCTGAAGTACCAGTTATCTCAAGCAACAACAGAAAACAAGACTCATTGTTTCATACTAGACAAGACACCTTTACTCTCCTCACTCATACAAGACCTTGCCAAAATAGAGTACCCCATAGAGAGCTTCCAAAAACCATGACCTCAACACCGTGGCTGTCTAAAAGTCACTGGACTCAAACACTTAACAGAAAAGAGACTTCCTGGCCTGCTTCAAAGTACTCTGAAGATTTCTGTTGATAACTCATGAAAAGCAGATAGCATCGCCTAAACAAGCTTGTGCCAATGAGTTTTGGCTCTAAACTCCAAAGAAGGATAAAACTCATCTTTTTAAGTCAGCTTAGGTACACAGGCAACTGACCTGGACAGAATCCCATGAGACAGCTTCCTCCCCACAAGGGAAGTCTTTGAGGGCCAGGGACCCCAACCCTCACTCTCATTGGAAGCATTACTTTAAGTGGTGCAAGCTCCTTCAATAGGAACTTCTCCATCAGCACAGCAAAACAAGGACTGCTACGTTTCAGGGATCTGAAGACACACTGGTTCAAGGAGACAAAATCACTGATACCAAACCCAGGAGGAGGAGGAAAGCCTGGGGAGAGAGCAAGGTGCCTGTAAGAGCAGAAAGGCTAACTACTTAAGAGTGATTGGCAGTGATCCCTCTGCAAAAGAGATCTTTTCCTCCAAAAGCTGCTCCCACACTGTCAGAGTTATGTATATTTCTAAGGGACCCTAAAATAGGTAGACCAGATATTACAGAGCAGGTAGACTATTTCATGAGTGCTTTAGAAACATTCCTGCAGGCAGTGGGTGCTCTGCTACAGTAGCATTAATCAGACAACAAAGGGGAGGCAAAATCAGAAGCCCAGATGAGGAATGGCTATTATGGAGCAACAGCATATTCTCAGCATGGGGGCAAATCTGAGTTTGTCCCTCTTCCACTGCCCCCAGTAGCCCACTCAATCAGACAACATCAGCCTACAGACAAAATGGAAGTTAACATATGCATACAGGCAGGCCAACCAGTATGGAGGATACAGGGGAGACTGGACACTGCATTTCCACCTCCCAGCCATGAACCAGCCCTAAAAGCAACTGTAAACTGTCAAGAAAAAGAAAAAACAAAAAACACCACAAATCAGAGCCTTCCACATCACCTTTGTGGCACATGATCACAGGGGTGATTTGGGAACAAGACTTCTCTGCATGGCCATGCAAAGACCCCTTCTAAGCATGCAACTTGGCAGCTTAGGCTAGGACTGCACCCAGATCAGTCTGAGAGTCAGCACAGAAACAATGATTTTGGAGAACAATCAGTACAAAGCATCAGCCAGAAAATCTAACACAGCTCGGTACTGAGGATAAGAGGGCAGGCCTAATCCATATCTGCTACATAAAACCTAGGTGGACCCACACTTTGAATACTGCGTGAAACTTTCTCTTCATCTTAAGGCACAATAGGCAGAGAAGGGCAACTGAAGTAACGAACGGGATGGAGGTCTCTTAAGGAGCATCAACAGTGGACTTTGGTAATTTGTTGCCTTCATAGCTTCCAGTTGTTGATAGCATCAGCACGTTCCAGATGGGATTAAACAAATACATAGACAGCAGTTCTATAAACAGATATCCAAGTGAAAAGGCAGGGATGTATCTTCTGATATCCCTAATGCAATGTTTGCAGGCACTGTGAGAGTAGGAGGTAAACAGAGCAGAGCAAGCGGCTAGGCTCATCTGCTCGCCATAAATAGCTTCTGTTCCCACTGCTACAGACAGACAGAGTGGGAAAGAGTTTGCATAGTGCTGAAAGTCTTGCATCCAAGCAAAAAATGTTGCCTATTTGTTCCTGCTTGTCCCATCTAAGTAAGGGGCAGTGCTTACTGCACACATGATTACCAACTCAACCTATTTAGCAGTGACAGTAGTTGAATCACAGCTCCTACTGCTCAGCCAGGTTATCTTAGTTAGCGCTGAGGAAGATCATGCTGGCATATGCAGCTGGACTACACCAACAAGCACCTTCTATGGTCTTAAGATGTGATGTCCATAGCTGCTAGGCAGACTAAGGAGAGACATCAAATTTGATGCTCACCCATCAGAGTGGGTGTCCTCAAAGCTGAAAAGACTTAGGCATATGGCGAGGTATATAGCTACTTGTCATGGCAGTGGCAAGGAAATTTCAGTTACTTTTACAGATTTAGGATTGTGGTGTGATGCTGGGATGTCCTTGCTACTAGTACAGGACAGGACAACAGCAAGGGCTGAGCAGCCTGGTGCTGAGGCAGTTTTTGAAGAGGCAAGGCATGGCAAAGGCTTTGGCATTCAGCCATAGCCAGCAGATGCTGATAGCTCCAGGTAGATGAGCTCCCAGGGGGAGATCATCAGAGAAGGTAAGGTGAAGAACGTACCAACTAGACAATTCTCAGGATACCTCTGTAGTCAGAACAGTAGGGAAGGTCAAGGAACTTGGATGTAGATGTAAGATGCACTTTTATAGGAAAGCACAGAGAGCTTTTCACTCTATGAGCTACTAACCTTTTTCTTTTGAGAGAGTCCAGACTGGAAATGAATGTTTTTGCCATAACTCATCAGAGACAGCCAGAGATATCAAGAAGCTTTCTGCTATACAGCAAAGATATTTCTCTTACCTTGTTTTAAGTACTTCATTGACTTTTTGTTCTAGTTCTAATCTCCTCTGCCGTTCTTTTTCTAGCTCTTGCCTCAATGTTTCAGCATTTGTTTCTTCTCTCAGCTTCCTGAGCTCCTCCTCTGTTAATTAAGGGAAAAGAAAAGGATTTAGTTACCCTGAAGCATTTCTGTAAGAAAATTAAAGCCTAATTAAGACAGATTAGGTGTTTTTTTAGTCTGTGCTATGCCAAATATCCTGATCAGAAAAAAACAAATAATCAAAGGCTGGAAAAAGACATTATGAAAAGCACACAGGTGTACCATGTACAAAATATTTATTTAAAATTATTAAAACAAGGAGAAAAACAACTTTAAGGTTTCCTTTTACAGCTGCAATGCACGAAAATAAAGCCTTGGTACAAGCTACCTTTATCTAAATACAACTTGATATACCTTTCATCCCCCAAAGAAATAATCAGCAGTAAAGGCTGCCTCTATCATTAAATCCAGTAGTCATAACAAGTAAAAAAAATCTGTTTTTTCCCCCTCAACTATATGGGTAGAAAAAAACCACACATATACCTATATAACCATATATCCATTAATTTCCAGCCCTGTACTTTTATATAAATCAGACAAGTCCAGTATGAAGTCCTAGACCTGAGCACTATAGAGCTTTAAGAAGTCATGAGACAAGGAATTAAGCTCAGATTTCTACCCTTTTCCAAGGTTAGTCTGCCCTGCTGACTTCTAAGAAATAATTATCTGTGTGTGTTTATGTATGCATATACATAAACACATAAAAGATAATTATTTCATAGAAGTGATATATTTGTATATGGCTACACACATGGACACATACACACCCCTCTCATGACTTTTGTTAATGAGAAATTGGTATCAACAATGCATATATTTATTTGTGGCTAACTAACCTTACTTTTTTTGTCATTAGCAGTGTCCTTTTTCACAATGTCCTTTTTCACAACCTCCTTTAGTCCAGAGCTACAGAGGGTTCACTGCCACTGATCACTTCTCTTAGACAGAGACACAAGAGACATAACCAAAAGAAGATCTCTCTCTCTCTTTTTTTTTTTTTTTTTTTTTTTTTTTTTTGTTATTTAAAGTTATTTTACTTTGTGTTCTGTGGGGCAGGTTTTTTTTTTAAGCTCAGTCTCAGTAACAAGTAGTAGAACAGCAGGAGCATTTCAAGCTTACAGCAAACCAGAACAGAAAACACTTGCTAATTCCACTACCTCCACAGATACAGTGGTCCACGTTCTATGGTTGGTAACACTCCCATATGATGTTCTGTCCTCTAGCAAGCTCTTCTGTTTCTGTTCACATATTTTCCTGTAAATCTTTGATAACCAAATAATTTTGATATTTGAATCTTTCTCACTTCAACCAGTATGCATCTTCAGAAAGTCAGAAGCAGTAGTGCAAATACTTAAAATAACTAGTGCACTCTCTCTTCCCTCTCTGCAGGACGTTCCTGTGTAGTATCTCAGGCCATTTTATTCACTGTGTAAATTAGGTTGTGGTAGATTACCTGTATTCTTTGAATACTACGAGATTTAAAACACAGAATCAGCAAACAGGAAAATAAACACCTGAATCAAGAGAACAGTACAACATGTTGCCTGCTATTGCGAGGCTACATGCTGAACTCCACCAAACCAAGGAGTAAGTGTTATTATCTCACCACTGATGCTTTGTTAATGCTTCCAGAAAGAAGAGCTGGATCACAGAATCCAAGTTATTCACTAGCACCTAAAACTGAAATTTATTTCCAAGGCTATGGTATGTTATGGTATGGTAGGAAAGGAAACTTGCACTACTGCAGCAGGTATTGCGTCTCTCCTGCAAATAAACAGGATGATACAGACTAATGGCTCATCTGTACATAGAGCTGCTCCTAATTACATCTCCACCAGGAATTTTCATGTCAACACAAAAACTGTGCTCATTATTAGTCTACCCTACTTGCAAGGGCTCATTTTGTTCCACAACAAGAGCATGCAGACAGCTGAGGGGAAACATCTGTTGCACTGTTCAAATACACTGGAGCTTGCGAAACATCATGAAGACATCCCAAAAAGTTCCAAAGCTGGATAGGAATGTTATCTTCTCAAGACCATTAAAGGGGAAAAAATTCTTCATTAGCTTTTTTTTTTTTTTTCCTCCAAAGAGGAAGTGACTATGCATTGTGTGTACATAAGGAAACCAAAAGTAGTCTAAATTAACCTTGGTGCCCTTGAAAGTCTACTCAGATCTGCCAGGCTTCCTTAATTCCAGTTGTTCTGATTGCAGTACACCACATTCTATTAAAAACAAAACAAAACCCCAGAAATGGAACCTTCAAAGAAGGTGAAGTGCCAGGGATGCAGAATTTCTTTGTGCAAAATTAGTGCACACAACGAATGAGGTAAAATTCCTGCTTAAACAAAACAAAAAACCCCCAGCATCTGATCACGTCAGTAAAGACTGTCAAGAGCTTCACATTATGTGGCATTCCCTAACTTTCAAGTACATGATTTTGCAATTTAAATCTACTCCTGTACAACTGCTCTGGCACCTCCCACTCTTTTTAGAGCAGTGCTTGTCACTACTTTGACAGCAGTGTGGGTCTGGCACTGTAAAACCTTCATGTTTAGTCAGGTAGACATGCAAAGTTTGCTAAGCAACAGAAACCATAGATAAAGGGAAATGTTCTTCCTTGCTCTGTCCTCTGAAATAATCTATAAGTTGGCTCAACTGTGCTGAATTTATGAAAAGGACATTTCTCTAGACCCGAGGAGTCGCCGTGCAAAATGTCCAAACTTGGCTGCAAACAGCAGAGATCATGAAACCTCAAGAAAGGCCCGTAAGAACATTTCACCATAGAGGTCTTAGTGCAGCATCTATCTATTGAGCTTTACAGGCATATATCCTTCTTGATGATGACAATGGAGCACTCCTGGGATTTGATCCTAGACAGTCAGTCTCCCCCTGGCAAAGGTAGGCATAAGAGGCCAAACCTCAGGTCCAGGATTAATCTCCTTCTCCAGTTTCCCTCCTAGGCACGTCTATCACAGCTCCCTGTCTCCTGATGGGCAAGAAACAATAAAATATTGAGAGGCTCAAAGCCTGACTTCACTGGATCTGCATATCCAGTTAATTAATACAATACAGGCTTTATCTGCTAAATTTAGTGTGACCCCAAAAAGGTGCTTTAGAAACTCCCTAAACAAAATACTCTTGCATAGAAAAGCAGGACAACATCTGGATGCTATGGGACTTTTAAAAACAAGCTTTAAAAGTGCCCCAGACAAGACAATAATGACTTTAAAACTACATTATCCTGCATACTGTCACACAGTAAACCCTAGCATAGTTCACCCCATAGGGAAGATCAGCACTTAGCAACGTATCACAGAAGTAAGGAGGAAAAAAAAAAAAAAAAAAGCTACTTCAGTATATCTATGTCACTTTACCCCCCACTAGCTGTAACAACTGTTGTACCCACAGTCTAAGAACCGCTTTTCTAGATTTTAAAATTTAATGTTTCAAAAAGCTTAGCCATTATCATTTTATTGTCAAAAGGCAAGATATCTAGAGTTTTGTTGCAATGCAGTAATCGTATGTCATCAGCAACTAGTGCCAGTGAAAAAATTCATTTTTCTTCTCAAAATACGCAAGCTTATTATTTTAAGAAATATTTCACTAAAAAAAATTGTTAAACAATAAAATACTGGTTCAAGTGAGCCTGAACAGCATCGGAGTAATACTTAGAAAAGAAGGATGCTACATTAGACTGGGAAGGCATGACAGTAAGTTGGATTCCCAATTCAATGCTGCATGTGCAGTAAAACGGATGTTTCTCTTAATATAGGGACTGGAGGTGGATTACAGAGTCTCCTACTAGCTAATTTACATAACAGCTTTTCTTTGTAGGTCTACAGGTATGCTGCAAAATGCCCTAGTGGGACAAAATAACAAAAAAGACTTTCGGAGCACAGCTAGAGTACAGACTGTAGACTGCTGTTTGCAGTTACCAGATCAGTTTAGTGTTAAATATAAGGAGACCAAGTTAAAAACTAACAATACCAAAAAGCGTATGTACATCCTCTCCTACTTTCATGGGGAAACACCACTACTTAACGAGACAGAAATAACTCTTCTACGTCTATGTTAATTATGGCAAATCTCCCTATAACCCTCTAAACATGACTACAGTTCAAGCATGCTGCCTAATTGGTATTAAACACATTAAATGCCAACCACAAACTGTCAAACTGGATCTTGTCAGCAGCCCTGACGGAGCCAGATGTTGGAAGCTTTCTCCAGCAACAAGCAGATTCTACCCTTGCCAGACTCCTGCAAAAAGGGAGTATTTTAAGTTTGGCCCAAGCAGACCAATTATATGACATTATTGACAGAACGTCAGACATCTGTAAATACACATATTTTTGTCATCACAGATGTTGAAGAACTTTTATTGTTTATTCTAAACACCAGTAGTAAGCGGCAGTGCTGTAAACGGCACGAGCAGCTCCACCATTTGTCCTGAAGCAAGCACACGGACAAAGGACTTTGACCACCAGGAAGCAATAGAGGAAAGATCCTCAAAAAATCCCTGACTTGGTTTTTTTTTGCTGTTTACAGTTATCTTGTAACTGATATTCTCTTCTGGAGACAGGCAAGTTTGCAATTCCTAGCTATAATTGGATATAGATTAATTGTGTACCATTACCTATTCTTCAAAGCCGTGCCTCCCCTCCCCAAGGCTTATGTCTTTTCCAGCAATAACCTGCAAGCCTCAGAGACTGCCAAAAAATTGCCACAGATCTATCCAAAAGACATGAAATAAAACAGTAACTTATGATCCCAGACACTGTGAGAGATTTTACTTCTTTGCATGCCAGATGCTTGCAACAGAAAAGGGCTTGCGTAAACCATCACTCTAGCAGCTCCACTTTCTTTCTGAGCTCTCCTTTCTCCTTTAAGTCACCTCCCAAGTCCACATCCTCTTTCATGCCTGGACTTTTGCACTTTACATGGGAAGAAGGTGGTTATGTGGTTAGAAGGACTATCGTTCTAAGGCAGGCTAGCAGGCACCTAAAAACCTCCCTCCTTAACTCCCCCAAACTCCCGGTTCTATTCTCTTACCTTTCCTTTGTCTTGCATGGTCAGGCAGTCACTTCCAAAATGGATATGGACCTTTTTGCCCTTCATAGGTCTACTGCTGGAACTGGCCAAGTGAACTGGAGAGTAATCTCCAGCAGATGGACAGCAGTGACAATGGGAAGAGGACAGGAGCTGCTGCCTGACTGTGGCATTATCTGGTCACGGCTTTACAAATTCCTGCCTACTATTACAACACCAGATACTATCAGTAAAATGACTCAATACAGTACTGTAAACTGACCCAATTCTAAGCAAGAGATCTTCACACTTTTTCCCAAATGCCGCCCTCACCGTCTTTGCTGCAAAGAGAGAATGCACATGATTTTGTCCTTTTAAGTCCAGCATCTATCTGTATTTCCAATGTTATCTCTGCACAGCAGCAGACTGAAACCAACCTATGCTGCTCCTCTATATTTTTCCTCTTATTTCCTTTAAATCTGGAAAGCCATGGCTGAAGTTGGCAAGGCATAATGATGGGTTTCAGAATCACTGATCCTTCTTTTGCCAAGTGCTTCCTCAGAATTTGTTTTGGTGAAGTATGTTGTATGTTGACTGATCCCGTATTATGTCATTTAGGTTTTTATAAAAAGTTGAGGGAGCAGGTTATGTCCTGTTAAACTGAAGGCAGAAACTTTCAGATTTCAGCTAACTGAGAGGTTGTTCTTCATGACAATGTGGACACAAAGATGAAGGTCATTTTCTTTTGTTTATCTTGCCAGTAGTATTTTGCAAAGTAACATTCAGGAGGCTACGTGTTGCAGAAGAACATTTAGAAGCTATACCGAGCCAAATTAAAAAGCCACTGAATGCAGTATCTTGTTTGACCACAGCCATGAAGAGGTACTCTTCGACAGGCACAAGCAGAGACTTACTTGTTGCAACACTCTCCCAACCACCACTTATTTGTAGTTCAGGGACTTTCTCTGCCTGCTACCGTAGTGCTAAGGAAACACAAAGAGTGCAACAGCACGCAACATCACACCATCACCAAGAGTTTTATATAGAACTATTTCCAACAATTTCCTCATTCTAAGAGCACAGTTTAAGGTTACAATGAAAGTGTTAACTATTTAAAACACAAAGAGCCATCTAAGGGCCCAAATTCACCCATGTAACCTTTAGTAGTAAATGCAGTAATGAATCTTGTCATGGCAAGAGCTAAATTTTGTCACAGAGATGGTTAGGTTAGGGATGCAAGTCTCAGAATACCAAACCATATTTAAAGCAAATGTCTTATTGATATGCTTCAACCTCCAATGTCATGTGCATTTAATATAATTCTGATTGGTGAGCTGCCAGGTACTCCAGAATCAAAAGACTGCCCAGCATCTTTCTGTATCATTCATCATCTATTTATTCAGTGGTGAGTCTTAGGTGGACAAAGAAACCCCTATATCGAAAAACCCCAACCATCAGTAAGTGTAAAAAAACTAACCCCCCCCCCCCCACCCTCCCAAAAACCACACCACCACCTTGCAAGATCTACTACACAGGGATCAAAATGCATTACCCGTACACATTCAGCTACACAACTAATCCTTAACAAACTTGTTCCTCCTTCCCATATTCTTCTAAAAGACCTATCCTGAAATAATTTATCTTCAGCCAAGGCTTGCTCAACTTAAGCATGGGTGAAGCATAGAAAAAAAAAATGATAAAAACATTTGAAGATATTCTTTATCCCGAGCAGTCTAAAATATGGGGGGTGAGGGACACACAGAGTGACATTCAAAAGCTAATGAGATAAGAGAGGAAAAAAAAGTCAGCAAAACTGGAAGACTGGAGGCAAAACTATTCATTTTGTTTACTTTTCACAACTGAAAGCACCTTGCTTTTACAGTTGAATGGTTTTCCCCTGTGGTCAGGCTTCCTGCTCAAGTCTTTCACACAGAAAACCCCTTTCCCCCTTCTTACAAACAGGGATGTAGGTGTCAAGAATGCCAGAAAAGCATACAGGAGACATTAAAAATCAACTACATTTGTTTATCTAGTGCATACCTTTCTCTCCTCCTACTCAATTTTACATAGGCTTTTTTGTTAGAGTGGAGAAATGAAAGGGTTAAACATGGAAAACAGACTCCACCTTTGGCATTTGAAAAGAGAGCTCTCCATAACCTTTCTCCAGTTCAGTCTGGTTTATCTGCACGCATCAAAATGAAGAAGTGACTTGCCATGTTCAGAAACAGTCATGCCTGTCTGCCTAAAAGAAAACCTAACACAAGTTTGCAGTTAAACAATCCCTCTTTTTACCTTTTTGTTTCCGTCATTTCGTTATGCCTATTTTTGTCTTTTCAAAAGTCGAGCTCCTGCTCCATTATTTACAATGAGCATAGCTTTTGGAGACCACTTTTTCAGTCTTTTAGCATATGCCTACAGGAACTTTTAGAGGGAGCAGAGTGAACTCTTTCTACGCTGATCAGAAATAAGCCAACTCTGATTCAGAAGCAATGCAACTACACTTACACTGGAGGCAAGGCTGAGCCTGAACTACCATTCTGCTTCTTAGCAGAACTATTCTCCTCATCTCAGTAACATATAGCTTCATGTAAAATCTTCATCTACTTCATGTGACAAGGTAGACTCAATTTAAAAGCTAATCTTATTTGACAAAATAGTGTTTTCAATAGTCCTTTATTATGTTACTGTAGAAGAGTGTTTCTCAGGTAAGGGAAGACTTAGATTTCGAATGTTATGCTCAATGCTGTGCTTTATTTTAGCATCACTTAGGTGCACCTTTTCCTAACTGCAACAGAACAGGGGTCACACAATTCTTCATTAATATTGTTTCCATGCTTATAGTAGGGTGACAGAACAGAAGACAACAGTTGTAATATGGAAGAGTCAGTGTTTTGACAGCTATGAGATACTTATCAGTGACTTTCAGAAACTATTCCCAGCCACTCACTGTTACACTTTGCAGGATCTATTCAGTGTAGATGACCACTGTATTCCCAAACATGAAGTCAGCTACTTGTAAAAAGCATCACAAAGAAAAGCTACAACCCTAGGCTGTAGCTCAATGTCCAAAGCTAGAAAAACACCTGCTGAATGGGGATGGAAAACTATTACAGACACATTCCCCCTTCTTCTCTAGCCTACAAGGCCTGTAGAGCCCTCATGACTCATCCTAAGGATTTGTTTTCATCTTGGAGGTACTTAGGAGCTCAGAGGCAGGCCTCCCCTTTGATTTCACCCATTAAGACCTCATCCTACTGTTGATAGGTTGGACATCTGTCCCTTAAACTAGTGCAATTTGGAAGTGAAGAGAAAGACTACTTGCTTCTCAGACTTTTTTGCCATCAGATCTCTCAGATCTGGCAATCTATGAGCTCAGAGTAAGTCTACATGGACAAGAACGGCCACACAGGAGAGCCCAGGAGCAGATCCACATGAAACCAGAGCTGTCTCTTATTTTTTCAAAGACCCTTCCAACAGACACGTGGGCGGGGTATCTTTTTTAATGTATCCATACCTGCAATTCAAACTTACTTTGGGACAAAGGATACCCTTCTACTTCCTAGTTAATACAATTTTATTTAGCTTTCATTGTTCTGTTCTTCCATCAACCACCACAACACAATGATTTTGTCCAGAAAGCTAACAGGAAAGAAATGCTTGCTAAAATACTACAGTACTAGCATAAAACTTTTGTCTGAAAACCCAATAGTCATACTTAACTGCCACTGTCAGAATACAACAATCTCCAGGCTGTCCTGATGGTTTTAGTTATGACAGGAATCGATGAAAATCAAAAAGTCACAAGGCAAACTTCTATTTACTTCCCAGGAAATTAAACTATTTTGTATTGAACATAAACCCTAATCCTGCCTTTCTCCATGCCCTTCCAAAATGCTATTCTTCTGTGGATGCATACATACTCTCACCCAGAGATATTAAACTCAACAGAATTATCCGCATGAAAAAGCTTTTTCTGTGCTCAAAAGCCTGTCTGATCAAAGCTGCAGAAACACTTGTTTACCTTCACTTTTCAGGCTTCAACTCATCTCTGTTTATGTATTTAGCTAAGGTATGGCTTGAAAGTAAGATTTTAAGCTTTATAACAGGATCAACTTATATGCACACGTTTGTATACAGAGGATCTTACCTCTGACCCTTCTCATCAGCCTAGCTTTCCGTTCGGAAAGTCCTCTTCTTCCCTCACAAACATTATCCCTGTAGTGCATCAACAGGCCTGGCTACATATAGAAATAGTAAAACTAGATCATTCCCATCATAGGCAAAATTCCACTGTGCTTCCCGTTTGTTTCAGAGCACAGTACAAAACTGTTGTCTACAGAAACTTTGAAAATAGTTCATAGGTTCTCTAATATTGCAACTTTCCCTTTGTTCTACAAAGTCTTTGGACAAAAGGCCAGAAGTCTTAAGATAAATAACTGAAGAGGGGTAGAGATGATTTTTTTGCTACACAAATCTAAAAACATTTTGGAAAAAGTAACCTTATTTACACAGAAACAACAAATGCACAGTTATAATGAGCTTGCCCTCACTGTTTTACTTTAGGCATTGGAGATGTTAGCGTATGAAAACAGCACATACTTTCTACAGCAATTCTGGTCCCAACAAGACCTGGTCTTTCCAAATATTTTTAAAGCTCTAACCAAACAAAAATAATCTTGCAGTAACATAAATCATTGCCTTTCCATAGAAATTTCCTGAAAGATAACAAGTTTCGACCAAAGAATAGTGGATGCATCACATTGAGTTAAACCAGGTATCTAGTCTATGTTAACTATGGATGTGTACAAAGCTTCAGTTTGCTTATTATCAGTGTGATGAAAGATCACAGACAAGACACCTGGGCTTCAGTCCCTCTACAGTAAGAGGACTGAAGATATAGAGGGAAAAAAACCCCTCCCTTTCCTGCAAAGTAATAATTCCCCAGGGCAGAAATTGAGGAGACGGGTTATTTTGCAAGGTGCTGCTCTCATACTCTGGCAGTAAAAGGCATGAGGGGGAAAGCCCAGCTCCAGAAGGGACATCAACGTGATGTCAGAGACAAAATGCCTAGAAAAGAGATTAGCATCCAGGCTGGGGTTCATAACAGGACACTGAATACCAGGATGCCCAAATCAACTTGTCACTGAGGAAGGCCAGAATGAACTTTACTTGAAACTTGCTCGTCCATGTGTTTCAGAGCTAAGCTCAGGGCCTTACAGAACTTCTTCGCTGAAGCTACAGCTAGTACACCAAGACTCTGAACAGAGAACAGAAAAGGAATGCTTGATTATGAGGAAAAAAAACAGCTGAAGACAAATAAATTTAATATAAAAAGGGAAGAAATTTTTTTAAAAAATGAAGTGGCAGTTTAGATGCCTATACAGAAGGTATGTCAGTGCAGTCAGGCATAAAGACCTACACAACAAATCCTCCTGCACTGAGCCAGCAGGGGACAAACCAATCCAGAGGCCGGTGGCCAAATTAGTTTAGACAGTGTTTCCCTCTCTCCTGGAGATCCAACACATGCACAGTTTAAGCTAATATGCATAGCAGTGTATAAAGCCAAACACTCCCCTACCTGTCCAGAGCACGAGCAGAGCTACCCTACATCTGCCTGCATCTGCCCACGTACTCAGGCCTCTGATATGAGCCTCCAGGCATACCTGCCTGCAACTTCTGCAGCACAACCGAGCCAGTTAAAATGAAAGCAAGTCCACTCTGACCTAAGAGAGAGGTTATAAATCAAACTTATACATTCATGTAGCTTTTTTCTTTCTTTTTTTTTTAATTTTAACACATTAAGAAATAGCCAGATTCTCTCATTCACAGACATATTGTTCTTGGATATCCCTCCTCTTGGATTACCTGAACTGCTGTTGAACAAGATGCCTTTTCCCCCTTCCCTAATGCACCTTTTCCCACTGTAACCTAATACACAAAGGGTATATGTGCACATTTTTAAAATACAACATGCTTGCATGTGCAAAGCTATAAAGAATTATTTACCAAGTGGGTTTTTACTTTCCTGGATGATTTTCAGAGGTGCATGAAAGATTTTAGTCTTTAAAAAGATATTTTTTGTTTTACCTTTTTTGAATTTAAAGTATTAAAACCAGCTTTCCCATATTAGATGGAGATGTTAAGAGTGTTTACACGTCAGCTGAAACACTGAATCTATACACAGATCTTTAGGGTAGAGAAAATTTAGATCCTCTTTAAATACCATTTGTCACAAAACCTATTCACTCAGTCGCACAAGCTCGTCTTGTGACATAATTTCACTAGGTCTAAACATCAAATCCGTTATAAATAAAAACAGAGAAATTTGGCTCCTTTACCTACATGAGAAATAGCAGGAAGACACCGGATCATTCTTCCTTATTCACAGAAAAGCTTTAAATTATAAGGTTTCCTGAAAATGTGCAGACTATTTTAAAAATTCACCCCTTACTGTGGCAGATTCTTCTCCCAAATCATCCAGTGAAAAGTTTCTTTTGGTAGAGACTCTTTTTACTAGCTTAAGAGTCAGGAAAAGCACTGCTCCTCCAGGAATTTCCAGAATCTTCAGAGCACAAAAATGCCGGAAGAGTTGCAGAACCCGTCCAAAATGAAAGGAGCTGCAAAAATTCTGTCATTAGCGCAGGAACTGTTTTCACTTCATGTTTTTGGCAAAAAAAGTGAAACAGAGTATAAACATTTCAACGCCTGGCCCAGGGATAGCAGCCGAGGTCTCCTCCGAGGTCTGTGTTATTAAGTCGAGCGCAGAAGGGCAGGTTCCACACGCGGCTGCGGAAATCGCTGGCTGCCTGCACACGGGGGGCACGGCAAGGCTGCCGACAACCACCTTTAGCCTTCAAACCCACTCCAGCACCGCAACTCACAAAGCCAAGCTGTCCCAGAAAGACAAAATCAAGAACACGCTACATCTACATAACGCAACATGTGGGTGGCATTCATTAAAGCTAGCGAAGTTTCAGAACCAGAAACAACACACGTTTGTCAGTGCTGTGCTGCACTTGGATTAATCCGCCCCATGAAGAGGCAGTATGCCCGGCTTTCACGCGGCTCTCCCGGGTCGGGCCCTCCAGGGTTCTGGCATCTTCACGCAACTACCATCTACACCTTTTGTCAGTGACTACCGCAGATTTCACAAGCTGGCCCTGGAACAAGGACTAGCCCAGGACTCTGTCCTGTCACCATCCCTGGGCCAGAGTCACACCCAATCCTTTCCCTGGTCTCAGGACTCCCAGAGATGAAGGCAAAGCTGAGAGCGTGAAGACTGCAACACATTCTCCACCAGTTAGACCACTGTCCTCGGAGATGAGAAATGCAGGTCAGAATCCTCCTCGGTCTGAACTGAGGCCCCTTAAATCCCAGAGAAGTGCTCTAACCTGTTCATGATCTCCCCTTCCAACTATGTTTCCAGGAAAAAGGAGCCAGAGGATTTTTCATTGTCCAGGAAGGCTAGACATGAACCCAATATACAGCATGCATCAGATCTCAGGACAAATGCCCACCTAGAGCACGAACCAGAAACCACCTTCTGCACAAGCATGCTAGGCTCACTTTTGGGAAGGCAGAACAGTTAAACTGCAAAGACTGTGGGACCTTTAGCAGAGAAAGCTTCGGGCCCAAGTGCAGTCTGAAGGGTTTTGGTGGACAGTCTTCTTGAAGGAGGACCACTTAAAGGAAATGAAAGTGTCCTTTTAGATTCATCTTTGTGTATCCCTGACTGACATAACTCTTCAGTAGCTATATGGTTTAGTTCCTAATTATTTTACATCAGTATATCCCACAACAGTATATCCCACTATCTCATTCTCCTATCAAAACCTTCCTCAAAAGATTGAGCAAAAGTCTGCATACATTGTTAACACTTTACAAGCAAGTCCAGGCACAAGCAGAACCTTTCCTACACCTCCCAAGAAACTTCCCTTAGTTTTGTGAGAAGCCTCTCAGTCAGAAGTCAGACTCAGAAAATTTTTAAATGCATTTTTTTTAATGCAGAAGGAAATGTTAGAGGCTCTGGTTAACAGCTGGCCCTGCAGCAGAGCCTGAACTTTTTCCTTTTCCTATGGCTCTCTGTTCAAGAGGATTCCCCAAGAGCCACCACACATAGGTACAGTCCAAGCCAGAGGAACTCCTCTATCGCCAAGGACACCTGCAGATCCCCCAGGAATCCTCCTGCCACCATCCACGACTCCAGAATTTTAAGGAGAAACAAACAAGGCTTATGGGGAAGGAAGAAAGGACGTGAGAAGCCCAGGATAAGCTCCGCTGCTGCAGGGGCTGTCAGCTGTGGCCTCCACTGGTGGCAACATGATCTAGGAGCCCATGCTGCAGCGACAGGATCTCTGGGCCAGAACTGGCTGCGCTTTAATGCAGGCCTGAGAAAGGGAAGAGGGTGACAGGCACTTTGCAGGCCAGATACTTTGTAAAAAGCCCTGAGAAATGACACCTCTATATTGCTTGGAGCTGCTCCGGGATGGTGCCAGGATATCACCACCGGCAGCTCACAAAGCAGGTAAAAGCTGCCACACCACCTGGACAGGCAGAAAGACCCAGCTGCCCTCAGCCCTGACATTTAGCAAGCACCAGCTACCCTGGCCCGCAGCTGGTGTCTGGCTAGCTCATATTTACACAGCAACTACTTACTCTGTTACAGGGCTTCACCTGCCACTTTAATCAACTCTTTACTTTGCAAGATTTCTGAACCCAAGGTGACTATAGGCTGCCTGGTCAATAAGAAGATAGCAAAGCTAATGCATTAGCACGATTTCCTCTTCTGTTCTCCTCCAGCTCTGCTACTGCAGCTGGTATTTGGCCCTCTTACTAGAAGAAATTTACAGAAAAGGTTTTCTGACATAGCTGGTAGCTGGACTCTGGCTCAGCTTTATAGTCCATCTGTTGCACACAACTGGCTTGGCTGTTCCAGGGGTTATGAGCATTTCTGTACAGAACAAGACCCTGCAGCAGAGGTTTTTGCTGGTCACAACCACCACCACACACTTTGCCTCCCAGCTACGCCACTTTATAACAGCCCAGATCTGCCTGAAGATCACATATGATTTTCTAGAGCTCTACTTTCAGAAGGTCAGCATTCTACTAGTTAGCTCCTATCATAAAAAACCATCAGGTCATTTATACACCCTTCCCTCCCTGCTTCCCCCGCCCCCCAAAAAAACCACACACCAGAAGCCAGAGAAAAGGCATATGAGAATAAAGAGATTGCATAAGGAAGAAAAGCTCAGATAAAATTTAATGGAAAAGCACAGTGCTGATTTCTTTTTTAAAGCTATTACAGAACTGCCATTTTCAGTTATGATTTAAGTCCCTAGAGTCTCTGTTGTACAGGGTTGGAATCCTCATGCAGAGTTCCTTCAATTTACTAGCTTGTGACTAACCCTCTCTAACAGTTACCTGGTTTGTTTACTTTTAGCTGCTGCTACCACCACCTCCTCTTCCCGGAGCTGCCAAAATTAGCATTGCAAAAGCCTTAAACAGCCTTGAATGAGAACTAGGGAACCTTCCATATAAGCTGTAGGACACCTGCGTGCCCACAAAACACACCTGTAGCAGGGGGACCAGAGTGCTGGTATCAGCTATCATCAGGTCAGCTGCAGAACTGGTCTCCATAACCAGTCACAAACTGTGACACAAGAACATTTCCTGCAAGGAGGCAAAAAACCAGAAAGGTATTGCCTATTGTTTTGTCTTTTAAATGCAAGAGCAGCAAGTTTGCTTGCTGATTAGACACAATCAGATTTCTGAACCAAAGCACTGGAATTTAGCTGTCATATAGCATGGTGTACAGGATAATAGCTGTTCACTTACTCGTTCAACTGTATCAAGTGACATATGACCCAGGAGAACAAATATCATGAACTACGCATAGGCAAAAAACACCACTAAACTTAGCATATCAGTCTAGTTGTTCCAATTCAGCAGCTACCATCCAAATCTGAACTCTCAGTTAGCATCAAGGTACTGCTCACATGCATTTAAAAAAAAAGAGAGAGAGAGAGAGAGAGAGAGAGAGAGAGAGAGAGAGAGAGAGAGAGAGAAGAAAAAAAACGTGCAAGAATGCAAAGTCCTTTACCAGTGGAGAAATCTGATGGCTACAGCTCCAAAACAAAGACAGTTTTCATCCACTTCCATTCAGAGTTTCCAGCAGATTAAATGCTTTGCACTTTTCATTCAGTTGGCATTTAAGCATCATTCTACAAGAACTAACTCAGTGAACCTCTACTCTAGTATTCCAGTGTCACTATATTCAACACACATTTTTAACATTCCTAAAATACAACTCAGAGGGATCCATCAGATTACATAGATTTTCCAGTACAGGCAAGAAAAGCACCTTTAATCCTTTTAGTTGGAAAAGTCAGAGAATCTACTCCCCTGTTTAATATGTCATTATCTAAGACCCCTTCTTTCTTGTACCTCATCCTCCTGTCAATCTGAAGTTTAAAATCCTCACACATTTCCAGCCACATTTTATTTGCATTTACAGCTATGCAACATGCTAAGCAATTTGTCTCCATCTTCACCTCTCCAGGTCTTTAGACTAACTCTTCACTATGGATGAAATTCATCTGGCGTCTTAGATGAAGACGCTCTCCCTCTGCAGATACCTGCTTTTGCCTCCAGTGACTATTTGCCCTAGACTTCCTCTATTGCTTTTAGAGTCTACAGTTAGGAGTGGATGTGTTTTAATGAAAACACTGCTGAGCCAAATTACACTTATTACTTGTGCCTAAAGACTGAATGGAGTTTAGAGAAGACTAACAGTTTGCCATTCCTTTAGGCAGACACTTACAGCTGTAAACTGATACTAATTTGTAGTTGTATTGTAGTGTATATGTAGACTATACATATTGTATAGTTTGGAGGAAATCTCTCCTCCTTTGACCTCCTGGCTATATTACAATATGTACCTATAAATAAGAGGTATAGAAGAGGCAGAAAGAAAGTCAGAGGATCAGGCTGACCTGTGATTAGAAAACTGTTACGTTAAAAAGCAAATCCATGGAACTTTAAATATTTCCCACACTCGTCAGCAACTGCTTTGATTTCTGTACACCTAATTGGAGGAAATGGAATAAGAGGCGGTAGCAAACACTCAGTTTATATGCAAATACAGTTCTAGAAAGATGTCTTTAAGGAATTCCATATTTAAAAGAAAGTAGTACGCAAATACAGTTGAGTGACTAGCCTTTTCTAAAAAACATCTACTGGAGCAGTTAGGAAGAAACTACGATTTAGGAAGAAAAACAGGCTTTTTTCCAAGAGCAAACTAATGCAGAAAAATGTACATTTTAAGAGTGCTTCTGCTTACCACCAGTTACCCTTTTAGCAGGCAAAAAAAGGTAACGAAATATTTCTAGTGTCAAAAAACTATTAAGAGAGAAGAAGGAAGAGAATTAAAGAATATAGAAACCATACCCAAAAAGTGAGCTCCTACTTCACTCCAACTGTCAGGCACAGCTACATATTTTAGCCCAAAATTTTGAAGTGGGGGGGGGGGGGGGGGGGGAAGGGAAGGTATTTGCCTACCAGTTCACCATTCTTTCTCATGTTGTATGTAGAGAGTCTCAACCAACTTGCCAGGGCAGGTCCATCACTGCAGCTACGGCAAAGCCAAACAGCTCTTGATGCAGCAGCACAGGCTGGAGTCAGACTGACCCACACCACCCAGCCAAAATACCCCTACGGGCCTGAACCTCTAAACCATCTGCTCAAAGTTTATATGCTCTGCATCCTCGGCAGGAGGAACAGGGAGCTTCATTACCACCAATTATACAGTTTCTAATAAAGGTCTGTGCAAAAGAAAAAGATTCAGCTAAAGGTGGTAAAATGATTGATTAGATGGTTTTCAAACTACAGCATGAAACCGAAGAATGAAATTATTCACAAAAATGCATGCCACGAGTACTTTAACCACATATGAAGGACTGGAAGTGGATTCATCAGCAATGGGAATGTTTGAGAACCACAATTTTTTTTTTTTAAATTAGTTCACTAGAAATCAATTCTGGGAAGTCCTACTATTTCTGTTACACATCAGATTACATTAAGAGATCAAAAAGGTCATATCTAGTCTAAAAAAAAAAAAACAATTTAGTAGCAAAAGCATCCCTGGGGATGTAAGGAGTATATGGCAACTTTATACTGCACAGTTAAATAAAGAAGTCAGGTAAACTACTAAAAGCAACAAGGCAAGTCAAACAGAGCATGTACTTTTTGCTTTATATACCAGTCATGACACCTCTTCCAGGTATCAGGAGATATGTTCACTATAAATTCTAGCTGAGTACCTTCCTCACACAGATGAGGAAAAAAAAAGAAAAATCAAAGAAATATTGCAAAAGCACAGATGTGTCACAGAAAATTAATTCTAAGTGCTTGAGAATATGCTGAAGATAAAACACAAGTCCTAAATTATTATTACTAGATTACAGATTCCAGTCAACAACTATACTATAATATTATTGTTTTTATACATAAGAAAACATGTGACAAGCTTTGATCACAAAAACAACCTTCATATTCTTAAATTCAAAAATAACCCATTACAATGACCATTTAGGGAAGCAACTGAGCAAGAACTCTAGTTTATTTGTTACAGATATTTTCTTCTGTCAGATTAAAGGAATGCTTGTCTTCCATTTTCATGGGGTTTGATTCAGCTATCCTGTCTTGCAAGTCAGTAGCTCAGACCTGCCAAAATACAATCTCAAAAACCTTATGAATGCCTCTGGCTATGAACAATACTTACACACACACACGCACGCACGCACGCGCACACACACACACACACACACACATTTAAAAAAACAATCAAGTAACTCTTGAAATCTGCAAATACTCTTTGATTATCTGTATTTCCCATACTGTTAGAAAGGTATTTTAAGATGCATTACTTGTTAGAACAGCTGTCAAGGAAATGAACTGGTTGCCCCCTTAGTAGTCCCTTACTTCTTACAATTACTACCAGACAAAAACGCCTACTTCAACCACCATGAAGAATTTAATTAATTCCATGATAACGTAGAGATGTTGACATTAAGATTTCAAACCTTCTGTCATGTAGTGAAGTGTGTAGTGAGGAATTGCAGCGCAGAAAAAAAAAATTTGTCACTCAGTTACCTTGGAAATGCTTTTAAAGCTCTTTCTAGAGAAATGTCAGCCTATGTGTGTTATCCATGCATCAAACACACCTCAGAATGCAAGTGCCAACTTTTGCAGGTTTAGAGAACACACTACTGGTCTTATTTCAATAGACTTAAGCCATTCCGGTTCATAGAGCACTATTTTATACTTACGTAAAAAGTGTTTCTCCAGTAAGGCTATTTCCAGGTGCCCTTTGATCTCATTCAATCTGTCAGACTCCGTTCTGCTAAAATCCGGGACTCCCGAAGCCATGATGATGGTCCCTGGACCAGCCTACGAGAAAGCCAGAACACACTGACAGCTCAGAGGCACTTTTTTTCTTTTTTGTCATTTATATACATCAGTTTACTCCTGTGGCAGCAAACACACAGCCACGCAAAAAAGCATCGACAACTCACCATGCCTCTTATTCAGCATTAAATTACCAAAATGAATCTACAAAAGCTAGTCGAATCCACAGGATCTCTCCTGCATAGGTTTACAGAATGCACTTGCGCAGACCTCAGGTACTCAAAAAAAAAAAAAAAATCCCCTTACCAGTTCTGCTGCATCATCATTTAGCTTTCTCCTGCTGATTTAAAGGCACGAGTACATGATCCCTTTCCTCCCCCCATTCAATGGTCAATGCAACATTTCACACAAAACCAGCAAAGCTAGTGAAGCTAGCAAAGGAAAGATTTTTCTGTATTTCACTGACTTATTAGGAAACAAATATAGTATATTTTAATTTCAGTTTATACAGTGTGTAATTCTGAAGATTGCAGTCTTTGTGCAAGAAAGATCACAGCAAGGAAGCCTGCTTGCCTCCCCAATTACTGCTCAAGTTGGTGCCCCAAAGATCATCCTGGAAGGCCGAGAGAGGGGGAGACAGGAATCTGCATGTCTTGACTGATTTATTATCGTTGAGCTCGGCACTGGAAATATGGCAGAACACAAGAAACAAAGAACGGCATGCCTCATCAGAGCAGCAGTGACCACTGCCACCTCCACAAAGAGAGCACGGAAAAAATGAACGTGCGCAGCAGAAAGTAGGTGAAGCCATTTTTCATAAAGTGTGTATTTTCAAAAAGCAGGGGAAGCGGTGGGTGAGGGCATCTCTTTGGTTATGGTTATTTAGGCGCTGCACGTAGTCCCAACGAGTTATGAACATTTGGCCAATGAAAAATCTAGGAGCTTCTCCAAAAGCTTATACTCAAAACTTCAGTGCTAGATTACAAAAGCTTACGTCTAGGAAAAAAGAGGATTTATTATTTTTTATTATTATTTATCTGACAAAAAGGGATTTTTTGTTGCTGTTGCCATCCCCTCACTTGCCCTTGCTTGATCTCTGAAAGCATACAGGAACTGTATTGCTTTCAAAAGTCAGCTTACATGTATTTAAACATGACAATTTAAATTACATACATACCTAAACTCAGCTAATTTACATGACAGTTAATTAAAAAATATTTTCAACATTCTGGGAAGGAGGTACAGAAAGCTCACTGACAGCAAAGTACTTTCACTGATGGGAAAGATTTAAATAAAGCAGCGTGGAGATATCTATTAAACATCTGTTTTCTTGCTCAAGCTGAACAGCTGCTGAGTTTAAGCCTTCAAACTTGTGTATGGAGGCAAATTAGCACCCAATAAGCATTTACTGCATGACATTTACCTGGCACCGTCTCCCCACCTGGGCTTGCTTAACGCAGTGCCAAGCGGAGATGCTATTTCCAGTCCCGAAAGCAGCACAGCTACGCCCACACCATGCTGCCAACGTTGGCCAGCCCTGACAACAAGGAGAAGCTGTGAAGCTCGGAGCAGCCCTGTGCTGCTTCCTGTTTTGGGGCTAGTACGAACATCTCCGTACCAAGCCACGGCAGAGAGGGAGAGGGTCTACGGCAGTCCTTGCCGGGGAGCTGCCTCCGCACAGCGTCCAGATTTCCCATCCGCACGTGCCTTTGGCCAAGGAGGTGCAGCAAGACGTGCTCTTTACAACTGCTTAAGCCACTGCTGCAAAGTGGAGTGTCAGCTGTGTATTTTTAGATGAGTATGGGATGGCAATTAACCTCTGTGTTTGTTTCTTATCTATAAAGCTGGATCATATTTTACTCGGCTACGGAGCTGCTGCAAGATTTAGTGTTATCACTCATCAGACGCTTTGAGAAGCCCAAAGAGGAAGGTGTGGCAGAAGTCAAACAGCAGCACCCGTACAATACACTCTACAGATAGGCAAAGTGTTACAGAAATACAGATTGCTGCCCAGACATTAAGCACAACTTTCTAGAATTCAAGTGAGTTTCACATAATAGATAGCTAAACACACAGCAGTTTCATATAATAGATAGCTAAACACATTCCTCTCCTACTCCCATTGCTGGGGAGTCAGACCACAGCAGCACGGAGCTCCACATTCGGAAAAGAGGGACAACAGGGGCAACCTCTGCTCCCAGCAGGCAGGAGCTCATAGGGAGCTGTCTAAAGAGGCATTGACACTGTAAAAATAAATAAATAAATGACATACAAGTCAAAGGGAAAGATGTCGCACCCATCAGGAACACTCACTAGCTTTGCGTATCAGGCTAGTGGTTACATAACACATGCTCGGATACTTCAGCATTACTGCCACAGGCACCCTACTGCTCTCCAGACAGTCCCATGCTCCCAGGCCTGTGCACAGCGGAGAGGACAGGAACACAGAGACTGAGACGAGGGAGGACATGAAGAAGGGGCTAAAAAAATATATAAGCATATGTAAATTTTCATTCTCACCGAAGTTACTCAAAGTATTTCGCCCTAAGAGGGGTTACATTTCAGAAATCCATCAAGGCAAATCAGCTTTGCTTTTGCCTCTTCAATTACATTAAATCATTAGTTACATAAAGCCCAGGATACCCGAATTGTGCATTTTATGAAGCAGAAAAGACCAAAAGGTACATAAAACTGGAGACATAACAATATGGACTCATTCTGAAAGTTTCCAAACGTGCATACCTGCTAAAGCATTAAACTCAAGAAGTCTGACATAAGCTGTTAGGCGAAAAATCAGTATGTGCCCATAATTGCACCAATCTAGAGAGGTTACAGTGACCTTCTTTCTATGTTAGAGGAGGGAAAAAAAGGGGGGGGGGCCTGAGTTAAAACATTAGGCTGCTTGCTAAGAATACTTTCTGTTTATAACTAGGGTTAAGATAATGCAAGTATTGTCTAAATAGTAAAGTAGTTTAACCAGAGTGCTGAGATACACAGTGATATAAGTTTGAAGGAAAATAAAGCATTCAATTTACAAAAAATCAGTAAAAATTAGTGACACCGTAATGTATTATCCAATGCAACTGAGTGTTTAGAAAACTGAACATGGAGAGGAAAGATGTAAGAGGCATTTAAGCAGGTGGTGGTTTTCTCAAGGAAGATTTTTGTTCCCCCTCACACCAACACACCTTGTTCTGCCAAGAGGTGTTAACGGGCTAAAAAGATAAAGAATAAGGCCAATACTTCTGCTGGAGGTCAACTTCTTGCCTCTGAATGAAAAAAGTACTTCTGAAGTAAGCATAAGTGGCTCAACTCACATGTTAAAAAAATATTTTCTTGCAATAATTCCAGCATTAAGTGAGTAGTGTTTCTCTTTCTTCTGCTGTTTTTGCAGGATATTGCTGGCACACAGATTAGATTAACTAAACCATACTATGTAGATGCCCTTTCTGGCTTCTGTATGACTCACAGTAAAAGCCTTAAAGCCTTCCACCAAATTCCACTTTTCCATTCCCTTCTGCCTCTCTAGCTTTGACAATATATGACCCAGGAGCCCTCTTAAAATGTTGGCAATCACTATTACTTAGCGAAGAACATGCACAAGCCTTTATGATGCCTAGGAAGATAGCAAAATGCCATGAGAGTTGAATGTGAAGAGTCAGAGACAGAGGGGTTAAAGGAAGAATTTTTGATGATGACAGATTGCCTCTAAACCACTATCAGAGTTCAGAGTTCCTGCTTCAAGCCACATCCAGCTCCAGGTCTGAAAAACCACATCCACATGCAAATGTGTTTTTAAACCCATCTGCAGTTCAGGCTTTTCACATCAGCTTCTCTCAACTTGAGAGGTTTCTCCCCTTTCCCCCTTGACCAACAATATCCTGCAAGCCCTGGAATTTTGTCCTTTTGAGCACTGAACACCAAAAACACTGTTATCCTACAGTCCTAGTAAAGATCTCATTTCCAGTTTGGTAATTAACCTATTAAAGAGCAGCAGTGCAGCAAATATTGGTGCACCACTGGTTTAAAAAAAAAAAAAAAAAAAAAAAAAAAAAGGAGGGTTATTTTAGTTGCAGTTTGCCTAACATATTTGGCATACTTAATGAGATTCTCATTCAGACAGTGTCCCATCCCTCCCTTCCAGCACAAATCCTCACGTTGTATGAAGAATTCCCATAGCGTATCGTACATTTTAGATTATTTTCTTCAGATATCTACATCCTAGGAAATTAGGTCCACTTCAAAAAATATACATAAAATTAAGCTTCTGACATCTGCAAGCTCTTTCCAAGAGTCAGGAAAGGTAACCTGATAAAAATGGTTTAGGACAAATAAAACAACATATTGCTTGGCAGAATTGCCAACCAGATGCTAATCTGCTTGGTTGATCCAACTCTACCTCATTGCCTATTAACAATATCCCCAAGGGCTAGTTTCATTATCAGTCTGCTTCCCCGAAAGCAGAGAGGGAGCAGCAAGGACGCTGCATGCCAAGCCCCGGGGACAGCACACTCCAAGTCACGGCAGCTGCAACACAGCACAGAGAAGACGTATAATTTTAAATGATTAACCTCTACAGGTATTCATTTGAGTAAAGCCAAAAAAAAAAATCAATCTTAAGACAGACAACAAACTAAAGAGCTTGTTCTACACGGGTCCTAGTTATCTTGAATTTCTCAACTGACATTCCGGATAGTTTTTCTTATTTAAAATTAAGAAAGGGTTCACCATGGCTGCTGCATTTACCTGGCTTAAGGAAAGGAAAAAACAACCCAATGACACTACTCAAGAACAAAAGCATCTGCATGAACAGTTAATCCTTAATGGCTATTCTGGGAAGCATACTCATATTGGCAGTCTCCTAACACACAGCTGTATTTTGCAAACTTAAAAAAACAAACAAACAAACAAACAAACAAACAAACAAACAACTAATGCTAGCCAGGTTTAGATACTTTAATACCTTAACTGTAGTCTTGGTATCATGCTTTATACCTTCAAATGACTGTAAATGAGGTCACTGATACAGTACTGTTAAAGGCTTAAAATGACAAGTTTCAGGAAAAGCCAGGCTGTGCAGGAACATCAATTAATTTAATATTTGCTGTATCACAGTAACTCAGATTTAATCCTAGCATACAGGCAGGAAACTTGCATAAATAGATTAGACTGCTTTCAGTACAATATGTCAGGTACAAGACAGCTTCAATTTGCAATTCTCACTGACAGTTTAATACAGGATCTCCATGGGTTTAAACACAAATTTGTTCTTTTCCCCTTTCCCCAAAGAGACTTTGAGCCTTCTTTTTATAGAGTTCATTCACACTGCTTGTACATAGTACTGAACAGTTTCTCACTGTTATAAAAACAAATCATTTTTCAAATTAAGCATACATGATTTCATAAAATAGAATGACAAGACAGAGGCAAGCAATGACAATGACAGGCAAGGCAAGCCAGCACCAGCAAATGCAAAGCAAGACTGATTTTCAGGGAAACCTCCTCCTCCTCGAACATGTGGCATCTTAGCAAACCAAGTTGCAGAAGCAATGTTTTAAAGCATTTTAAAGTATAGCCACATATGAGAATTGTGATCTAACAAAAAGCAATCTACGTTGCATCTACAGAATAGGAAACAGAGCACTGAATAAAGGGGACTTAATTATCGTGGGCAAGCAACACGACGTGAATTTTCAATGTCACAACAAGATGAATGTCCACATTCACTTCCAGGAAGCTGGAATAGAAAGTGGCTACCCCTCTCCTCCCTATTTCTTTATTATGTTGTTTTGCAAAAATAACACAGAGATACCAATATTGCATACAGTGCTGAATGTCCGTATGTTAAAAAAACTGATGTCAAACTGGCAAGGGAGGGAAAAAAAAAATCTGTGAAGCCATTCAGGAACTGAAAGAGATGCTTAGCAAAAAGGTCATCTGTTAACCCACACAACTGTCTGGCAATGATATAATTACAGTATACAAGTAGCTACAGAAATTTAAGAAAGTACTTACTATCCAAGAAACACCAAATAGCAAGGGTTTTTAAATCAATGTACACTGTGTATTCTTGAGGTACACCCAGTGTCTCCCTATATGCTAGAGAAGGGACTTCCGTTCGTATGACTATGCTGTACAGTTTTAATAGATCAAGATCTTTAAGTGGCTAATGGGTAATGTGCCAGACTGAAAATTAAGCAGCAGAGGAGGCAGAGCTGAAGCCCTTGACAAGAGAACGGCTGATAGCAGCAGCAAAGACATCTGTGTACTAAAGATGCAGATCAGGAGACTAGGACCCAAATTTGCATGCATACGCTCTGTTCTGTATCAAGTCACCAATCTTGCCATTTCAGTCAAACTGCTCTGCACTCAGCTTTTAAGGGAAAGGGTGAAACAACAGAAGTGGAAGACTTACAGGACAGCTCACTCACTCGCGAAAGACATGCAATCTAACTTTGATGTATGCACAAGACCAGAGCATACATTGATTTTTGCAGGCTTTAAACAGGTCCCTAAAGGTATTAAACAGAAAGAAATCAACAAGACTAGAATTTCCTCCTGATCCTTGACAACACAATCATAATAGTATAATTTTCTATGGCTTACAGATCCTATAAAAGAAAACCACCCGTACAAACAATTTAGATTTGGATTTTAGTCACTGAATTAAAACCAATTCAGGCACAACTCAAATATATGATCTCAATAGAAAACAGACACATAATTCTGAATCTCTGCCACTCAAATATCAGTGTTTACTCAAATATAGAAGCATTACTTTCTTTCCTCAAATATACAAGTGTTACTTTCTTTACTCTTGGCACCCCTGCAAGGTAGGGGATTATTTCTTCTCCCTTCATTTTATGGAGGGGCAGCAGAGTTTAGGGGAACAGATGTCTGTCAGAGCTAAGCGCTAATCCCCAAAACTTCCCAACTGAAACCTACTCTTTATACCTCAGGCCTCCTTCCTCACACCAGTTTGCTTATTTTTTCTAGTATCTATAACACAGCAGCTATTCTCATCCTGTTCCAGTATCATACTGGCTTTGGAATTCCCTAATATCACAAACAAGGCAAAATAACAAGTTTGATGTTGTTGCTCTTTTTTCCCTTCTCTCTATATTTTATATATCTCTCTATATTTTAAAGAAATATATCCAAATCCAAAGAATTAGATTAGGATAGCCTACTTAACATTATGTAATCAGCCAGAAAGCAGTGGTTCTCTTCAAATTGCTTTCTGGGTGCACAGAACTAGCAGTCTAAGGGAAGAGAAGAGCACCACAGATGTACAGGAATAAGGCTTTATAACGAGTCAAAACCTTAGGTTTACCAGGTGATCTCTTCAGCCATCCATCTCCTAACTACTATCCTCCTACAGAAATGCAAAAAATAGTATCTAGGCTTTAAGACAGATCTTTCTATAGCCTCTAGCTGAGCCATCAAGGCTGTTCTGACTAGATATACAGCGTATTCTTCACTCTCCTCACATTAAATAACGCCATCAGTTTAATGAACATACGCCACTATTTATCTAAGACAAACCTCCGAAAAATACTGTGATGCAATGGCTGAATCATTAGTCTCAGAACACACGATACATCTGTCCTAAGATTTATCAAGATGTGTGTCTTCAGAGGAATTATAAGAGGAAAGGAAAGGCATGCAACAGACTTTCTTTATCTAAGGAAGAGCTTTAAGATATGTATACAAAATAGACTTTTTGCAACAGAAGAATTCTCTCTCATTACTACTGGCCTGTTCTACGATCATAAAAAAAAAAATTCTGGCAAAAGGGTGCATGTAAGCCAGGTCATATGTGATGCCATACAAGTCAGCTTAAGTTAAAAAAAACTAACAGCTATGAAAAGGGATACAAGTTGCCAACCCCAAAGAAGATGCCTAAACCTTACACAGCTAATCTTTTAGAGTAACACCACTAAGGAGAGAGCAAGTTCTGTGCTGCTAGAAGCACAATCTTCAGATACCAGCCTGACCATATTTGGGATCAAAAAGAGTATGGTGTGTTTCTAAAGAGTGCATACACTCCATTTGGAGTGCAAATTCTGACTTCCCGGCCACATTCTGGAATACAGTTAAACTGCCATATTGTAATCTAGATTGCACCCAGCAGTCCAAGTTTAAGGATCCACAGCCATTTTTGAACAGTTAAAGCAGAACTGTACCAATATTTAGCATTTCCTGAAAAACTCTCTTGTAAAAAAGGCAGTTCCACACAGGTGCTTCTGCTAACAAGCTCCACGAGGTTTTAGTAACTGAAGAGTCTTGCTCAGCTGCTCCTGCACAGGGTTAAACCAGCACTGCAACATGGAAGTGTTACTAGATACGACACTGCAGTAAAGAACAAGACAAGCTCTAATGAAGACATCAAAAATCTTATTCCCAAAATGCTGCTATCTCCTGCCCTTCTGGCCAGTGGCATCTGAGCAATTCTGAGTTTCTCTGACTAAAAAGCATCTAGAAGCCTTTCATTCAGCTAACAAGCTTAAGACTTGTTTGTTAGTAGCTTAACGAAACAAGTAAAAACAGACAGCATTCAGAAGCCCAAACTCAGGTTAACTGATCCATCAACCTACAACATCTAAAAGCAATAGCAGGGACAGGGAACCCTAACATTAAGAGATTATTTAGATCTTTCCACAAAATGGAAGCCTATTTAGCTTTATCGCTAATCCATAAACCTGTGTTGAATCCAAAACATAACGACCTTCAAAAAACGATTAATTTTTGTTATTTTTCCACCTGACAACTGTATAATATAATGCTACGATACTTGAAGCAAACCAAGTACTTACAGGGTCTCTTAGCTCTTCATTGTCTCGTGGTGACGTTCGAGGTATTTTCACTGGGATTTCATCTCCACATTCAGTGTCAGAAGCATTTGGAGACTCTGCTAAATCAAGGAACTCATCTCTCTTGTGACCTCTGAACCTTATTTTGTCCAGCCTCTTTAGCATGTTCAGCACTGAACTTTTCTGCTTTACCTTAACATGACGGTTGGAGTCTCTGCAAGAAGCAAGACATTAAAAAAAACTTTAGAAAGCTTGCAATAAACCAACACACACACATTCTAATCACAAACTTGCTTTTAATCATTTTTCAAGACCCTTCCTGCCACAAGAAGAAAGCCTTTTAAAAGGCTTTTATCATGATGCAACAGATGCATGGTTTGTTTTCCAGCAGTTGATAATCTACAATGATCTCTGCCCCCACGCTCCCCCGCCCCACAGTAATTACTGCCTCTCTCACATCTCATGGCTATTTTTGAGTCAGAATGAGCACAAGCTAACAACCCCACACCCCCAAAAAAGAATAAAAAATCAGTTTGCAACAGGTCACTTTAAATAAACACACAAAAAGGTCCTGTAGGTAAGTCCACTCTCTTCAACTTGTTGATACTTCTAATCAGACATGAAAGTCCACTAAGCATCACAACTCATCATCAAATCCCCTGAAAAAATCAGAGCAAAAGAACAGCATGGCTATCATACCACCATGCTCCTTAAGACTACACAAACCGAAAGTAATAGGGATTTACTGAAGAAAACTATCAGAGAGATCTAAACGGAAGAACCCATCAGAAATTTAAAAGATTGTTGAAGCTAGCCATAACTCATATTCAAATGTACAGCCAAAAATCCTTAAAATTATCACTGCTGACAATCTTATATATATAGAGAGAAGTAAGCTCATTGTATATAGTGGTGGCTTGTCAATACGCTGCACTGTATCATTTACAATGTAAAAGGGACCTGCTGAATCAGTCTCATTCAATGCTCTACACACACACCATCACGTACCAAAGGTCACAAGCTCCATCTCAAAGGAAATTGAGTTCCTTGATTCTGCCTCTCCTGAAAGTTACTGCTCTGACTAGCAAGTTTGGCAGTTTATTTTTTTTTTCTCATGCAAGCTCTGTTCCTCAGCTCAGGGAGCTCCTATTCCTCTCACCCCAGCACCCTTGATGAACACAGACGATGACTGTGCACCTCTTAGCCTTGAGTTTGCTGGAGCAAGCAAGGCAAGGTTTCTGTGTCTCCTGCATATGGCAAAGAGAAGGCCATGTAAACACCTAGTAGAAGATCATCTGTTTCAGCCTGTGTTGACTACCTCAACACCCATGTCTGCAATGACCTATTTCCCTCATTCTACTAAAGCACCCTCACCTAAATACATGCTACAGTTGCAATTGTCTTTTTCAAAGCTGTACTACACCAATACCTCAGTTATGCTTATGCCTCAGTTATGCTTAATTCACTGGGGCTTGCCAAGTACCTAGTTATACTATACATGCAGGCTGGAACTCTAAATATTTTGCCCTGTTTTTAATATTCCACCTATTGGTTTGTTTCCAAAGGAACTCTTAAGACCCACTCTGAATTGAGAGCAATCAGTTTTATCAGCACATTGAAACTTTAGTGCTAAGATCATTACTTTTTTTTTTTTTTTAGACTCATCTTTGAGACCTTCCATTGGCAGCAGCTGAAGAAAGTTTCCTTTGATACTGTATGTTGTAATCATACCTTTACCCAGCTTCTATAGGCCTTGGAATTTCTCGACTAATCCACATCTTCATTAAGGCATTTAATACAGTGCTACATGGATCAACTGTTAAAGTTATCAAGTTAAACTAGCAGGGCATCACTTTTGATAAATCCAGACCACACTTAGAACAGAACTCAAAAAGGAAAACATTTAAGTCTTACGAGAGCACTGAGAATCAAGACTTTCAGCTGTTCACATGACTATTACTTCTTTCTTAAATAAAGGTATACAATACTTCCTATCTTTAGGTCACATGATATCACTTGATAACTCAGAATTCAAAGAACTGGGATATGAAATTCTAAATCTCATAGCAAAAATTTTAGAGGAAAAGGTTTTCAAGCCACATACAAACATAATCCATTTTGAGAGTCCATTCTCCCAAATGGACTTTTGCTGCAGTAAAATTTCATTTTGAGACACTTGTTCCTGTTATCATCCTCTTTTCCTCATGGTCAACATGCTCCCTCTTCGTTGTTAAAAACAATGTTTAGCTTCACTGCACACAATCCCAGGGACCGATGCGAGATAAAAAAAGAAAAGAAAGAAAAAAAAGCCAAACAGATCTAGGCACAAGTCACTCCAGGCATATATATAAAGAGCAAGGAAGCAGACTTTTGCCTTTGGCGCCAACAGCCTTTGCAAGACTGAAAAGAACAGCACTTCAGGCACTTCTCACTTTCCAACACAAACCTCACCCCAACAGAATTTTTCTTCTTTCCTTGTAGAACTCCGCTAACTAACATTTTTGCAGTGACTATTCCCACCAAGTTCAAACCAGAGCCTTTCCTTGAAAATCTGCTTTGGTTTGCACCTCGGCCTAGATTTATTAGCAACCTTAGCTTAAACATAGAAGTCTGAAACTAATACAAACACCCTACAGTGCAGCTGGCCAAAAAAGAAAAAAAAGGAGGAGGAGGGAAGAGTTCTCTTCCTTTATCAGAGATCCTTAAATTTGTAGGCCTTCATTTATTCTTTCACTTAAAGAGAGTCACTTGTGATAACTCACATCAAAGTTATTTTCTATGCTTTTCTGCTTTTCTTTAAAGTTCTATTACTTGTCAAAGCTAAGTTTAAAATAGAACCACTTCTTGCTCATTCATTGACTATTTGATGAAGAAACTTGTCAGCTATCACATCCAGAAATATTTCTAGGCCCTACTATTAATAGCAGCTAGAGAACAAATGCTATCAGGGAAGTTTAAGCCTCTGATAAGTACTGGCACAGTTATATTGTGCTCCCTCCAGTATCACAGATCTGTATCTATGTTCAACCAATTTTACATACCACGCCAGTCAGATCCGCAACACAGCAGTTTTATAACCAAGCCCATTTGTTTTTTACGTTTTAACATTTATGCCATCACTTAATGATACAGTTATATGAAAAATAATAAGGATGGACTAGTGCTAGGACAGCATGGGGGACAGGAAGGCCTAGGCGCTAGTCTCCTCCTAGGATGGCACACGCATTTTAGACCTAATCACAGAACAACTTGGCCGACAGATGCACCCCTGAGCCTAAACACCTTTACACTAATTTTTACTAGTGTAATCGATGCGCCTACATTTAAGTGTTACCACTCATTCTAAATAAATAAATAAATAAATAAAAGCCTTGCTTTAAAATATTAACAGATTAGTTGTCTCAATCAGCTTAAGCTCTGTCAAGGAGAGGCTAGCAAAAGAAATACCATCATAGCCATTATTCTCCTTTTAAAGCATCACTGAGTAAGTTGACCGTTAAAAGAGGAAACGGAGAATCACGTTGAGCAGAAGTACAGGAAGCCTCTGTATAGCAATATTTGCTCATTTACAACTTTAAAACTGTAAACGCATTTTGTCTAAAAACTGTTTGGGCATACCAGGCTTCCAGCTCTGTAAGATTACTTGCGGTTACATTAGATTTCTCTAAGCAAAAAACATGCTTGCCAACAAGCTCCTATAGAGACTCATTTGGCCTCAAGTTAAACAAGCCTCCTAAGACAGGCTGTTTTTACATTAGCACCTTATTCCTGCAACTAGCTACTGTTTATTTAAACAGCAAATGTAGAAACACTCACGTTCATTATGAATAAAACCTCTCAGAGATTTTGTATTCCAAACGACTTCAGTCAAAATTAGATAAGCTTGAGAAAGCAAATGAGTTGTTTTGTAATACAAAGACAGACAGACTCACTGAAAGATACAATAGCTAAACACCAAAAACCTTGCTTTGCCCTCACAGCTGCTTCATCCTGCCACCCTCTCCCAATCAGCCATCCACACTCTGACCTCAGCTACTGGTTTCACGCTGTTTCGAGTAACTTCCCACACCAACAAAATCAGAAGTGACATACGGTCACTTTTGTATATGTAAAACTCAAAGAGAAAACACAGGCCTGCTTCTCCCTCTTCTTTAAAACTAATCATAAACACACAAAAATATAATTATTTTAACTGTGTTCTAAACATACACTCTTACTCCATGACACCGTCAGACATGTGCCAATAATTCTTCTTGCCACTACATAACGAACAAGCTACGTATAAGAATTGAGTGCTATCATACTTGTAATTCATTAATTTGAACAAAGTAAAATCAAATCCATTCTCCCTAATTCAGACTATTTCTGCATATAAACACTGTGCTATTAATGGAGGAGTCTAGAGATTTTTTTTTCCATGTTCACTTCTATAATGCAAAGCGGGATACAGCACATTAAGACGACAGCCACCAACTCTGCAAGGCTGATCCAAGTCCAACTCAGCTACACCTCAGCTAGATCTAATAACGCTAGAAGATCCAATCATATAATCATATAGTAGGGATAATCTTATATTAACATGCTTACAAACAAGCCTATTCAGGCATCCAGGTTTTCAAGCAGGTGGCTTGTATTTCTACCATAGCTGTAGCAGAGATCTGATCAGTTAGATTAAACAGCAGCCCATCAAAGGCATACTGAAGCCCCAAACCCTCAAGTAACACACTGGACAGCAGCTTACATATACAGGGCTTAAACAGTGAAAAAGAAGATTTATATTTTCCACTCCAAAAAAAAAAAAAAAGTGCAACAGTAAAGTCATCTCTAGAGATTTTTTTTAATTGCCATTATTATTTAGTTGCTAAAGCAAAATTTCTAAGGCTGAAGTTTTATGCCTTTTACAGAGAAGTTTTATGCTTTTACAGAGAGCCAGAGAAGAGATGACTTTATATGTACCTTATTAAAACCCTCAACCCCAAAATAACCATCAGACACACAGTTTAAAGTAATGTATCAAGACTCAAACCTCGAGAACACTGTATGCACACATTCCAAACTTCTCATAATGAAAGAAATTCAACTTTTCCCTAACTGCTGCATGAAAATCATAAGGAGATTCAAAACAGCTTTTTCTGCTTCTGTTTACAGAGAGACTTTCTGCAAGGAGACAGCCAGCTGTTCGGGAACGACAAGAGCCAGCCTGCCCTACATAGCCCGGGAGAGGATCCATTACAGGGCTGTCACTGCGGAGACCCCCCCAGCCCTTAATAGCACTGCTCCTGCCACGGCCTTTTCAGATTTATCAGACCCTGAGCGAGCACCAGCACCACCAGCCTCCTTACGGAGAGGCAGACAAATCCTGCTATTGCACGAACGTGGAAGGGCCTGGGATGGACGGGAAGGGAGGAGGAAAAACAGGGAAAGATAGCACTTTCTATACCACTGCTGTCTGAAATTTACCTTGACTCATCCCTTAGTAGACTTCTCTGTAAGTGCGTTACAGATTTTTTGTTTACTTTCCTTACATTTACTTTTCGACATTAGAATATACTGAACCAGAGTACACGATCTAGTAGACCTGGCAGAGAGTCAACAACTAAATCCCAATGTGCACTTCGCCAGAGCAAGGATCTCTGCTTCGCAACACTAAGCAATTCAGTTTCCATTAGCTATTAAAAAAGCAAACCCACTACACAAAGTCTAACAGCATCTTATCAGCAAACATTCATCTGGAGTCTGGGGAGAAAAAAAACTAAAATATTATGGATGAATTTCATAATTCATCCAATTCATGGTCAAAAAGCCCACACAAGACCTCCGCATCGTAAAATAGCCTTCAAAGCACACGTGTTTCTTCTGCTAAAAGTATTTCAGAAAGCTGAAGACAACATTAGAGTTGACAAAAATCTCGTATACCCTTAATTCTCATCTTTACATACCATTTTCCTTCACATTCTCCTTTTAATTTCAAAATACCTTTCTGCAGGATTCCACAATAAGAGTTCTGGTATTCAAAAAAAGCAAGATTGTATGCATATGAACATATACAGACACTGTCAACACCAGGAACATTTCAGTCTGTTATCATGAGGGAGTGACATGCAAACTGAGGACATGGAAAGTATCAGGATTACGTTAAGTATTCATTGCTCCTTCATTCAAATGCTCCTGTGTATTATTTTGAAAGGGTTGATGTGAAAGGAGGAATATGAGATACATTCAGTCCATCCACATATCAGCTGATAGTTAAAGTCCTGAAAAGAAAACTGCTTGTGTTTTTTTTTTCTGGATATGTCTAACTAAACAAACTGGATATTTTGAAGAGTACATCTAAGCCTACAATAGATTCAAAGGCCAGCTCTATATTAGTGTTCTGCACAAGAAGCTTCCTCCTGCTACAATGAAATTTCTTCCACTTTCTCTTTTTAATAGACAGAATCTCAAGTCATTGTCTGAACATTTTGTACTTATTAATATTTTAAAAACTTTAACCAGATAAAGATCAACTGACTGCACTTGACAGCTCCTCGTCTGCTCACTTTTTTCTTTCCGCCAGGCACACAGTGCTCCCAATTTGCTCTCCAGCAGGCTCACAGCTCTAAAAAACATACACACAACATACCATACAAATCTTATTTGCAGCTTCTCTTCTTAAACAACAGGAAGTGGTTTTGTGCAAATAAAGTTCATATCTTTCACAAAAGATTTACATTAAGGCTCGATTCAGGAAGCATGCAGAAGGGACACAGACTTCACTCAACACAGCCCCTTCACAAACTACACCTGTTTCCACGGCGCACACATCTCAGTTAAGACCTATGTCACCCAAGTTTATGCAGTACTTTAAGTTCTCTATATAGGGCGACAGCGTTGTTTCCTCAAAATGCACGATGCGGATATGCCATGGTTGTACGTTTCCCCTCCTGACATCCTCACACTACTAAAGCAATCCTTTCCAAGGCTTTTAAGTGTAAAGTTGGTTTCTGAGAGAATACCTGTTGTCTACTTTCAGTGGTTAAGAAGAGGGCCATATGTTTTACACCTGCTGGAAGCAAAGAACCTGCAATACTTGGAGCGAGTTAGACTGGACTGGCCAAGAGCAGCTTATAAACGTTTTCCAGAAGTTACAAGCGTTGCACAAGTGCCCTCCCTTTCTGGCACTAATACATACGCAGGGCTTGACCTTCGGAGCTGAGCTCTCCCTGCACTCAAGCTGTCACAGACTCATCCTGAAATTAGTCAGTGCCTTAGTGTCATCATCTACTCAAACCTTCCTCAAATTACATTATCTTTGGCGTTAGGGTCATAATATGATGTAATGGACACACACAGCAAACTATTTTCTAGCTTTGAGTAATGACTACCAAAAGCTCTCAACTCTGTCACGGTCAGGCATCCTTTAAAATTCTAAATTTGTAAAGGGATACACTTCGTTGGGTTTTTTTTTTTTTTTTTTGAGAGCTGAATTTATGAGTTCAGGTTACCTAAGGTGCGGAGAAACATTATGCTTGCTAATTCAGATTTCTTTTCCCCTTGAGTTAAAAGAAAATAGAACAAAAGAAATCCGTCCAGAATACTCTTGTCTGTATTATGGGCTGCTTGCAGGAAGAAAGCAATCCACTTCCAGAATCCACTTCCCGTTTACTCGTGGTCAACACGAGTCAGAAACAAGAAGGAAGCTGTGATCAAAAGCACTGCTGGCTTCCTTAGCTGCAGCTAATGATTAAGAATTGAATCTGAAACAATTTGCATTGAGGAAAAAGGGGAAAACACTAAAGGGAAAAAAAATGTGGAAAGATGCATAATATCCACTGTGGTTAGAACAGAGATACTGGCCACAGAATTTTAAAGTTCTGGTGATCTTAATCTTGACTGCCAGAAATAAGGTTGCCACAGCAACCATAATGCAGCTTCATGAATATGGATTATACTAAAACCTATTTTTTCCAAAAAAGACTGATGTATCATTTAGCATACAACAGGAAGCTGCACAGGGGATGGACTGGGGCTGTACAATGAAAGTGGCTTGTCTTCAAAATCCTCACCTTTGCTGTTGCAGGCTGAAGTGGAGGGAAGGAAGGTGAGAGTCATTGGACATGGCCTCATTTTAAGGTAGCTGAATGGCTGCCTTAGGACTCAGTTCTATCCCTGCCTCTGTCATAGCCCTTCAGAGATATTAGGCAAAGATTTTAAGGCAGAGGTTCCCAAAATGCACAATCATTGCAAAGCTTCAGGCTTGTGTAAGGCCTCCAGCCTCTCAACTGCCTGGGGAGAAGCCTTTAAAGCAGCCAAAGGAGGTACCTCCACTGGCCTGTGACCCTCCACTGAAGGACCAAGAAGGTGGAGCTACTGCTTCCACTGCTAGGGACAGTGCCCAAGCCAACTACAGTTTGGGAGCCTGATCACAACTGGAAAATTGTGGGTGCTGGGGAGGGGAACACAAAAAAACAAAACTACATACATGTACCTATCCAGGCCACACACCAAGGTCTCAGGAAAGAAGCCAAGAGCACTGACAGTTTCAGCTGCATAGCTGTGGGAGTTGTGCTTTCTACATCTACTTCACTCGCTTTATCACCCTCAGAAACACCACACCTCCAAAACACACCCTTTCCATAAGCACATTCACACCCGACACACCTGTCCTCTTACTCATCAGCAAACCCAAAATTAGCAAGCTTTGTTGGATCAATCCTTCTGTAAGCAGTTAAAATGGGAATTTTAATTCTCCAAACAGCAAGATACAGCTTTCAACTTTTTTCCAAGACAACGGTATGAAAAAGTGAAATATTTACAATGTTGTCTGAAAAGCATCATAGAAAAACCCTGTAAGAAAATGACTTTGCCCGCAAAGAAAAGCTCAAGCAACATGCGTATACAGGAGGAGCCCACAAATTGAAACCACAAGACAGCAAGCAGTTACCAAGTGTTTGTGTTTACCCGCTACTCTGCACATAGCACGTGGCTGGTATCTCCTGAAAGAGGTACCAGGGACTGACGGAATTCAAGGTGTCATAAAACAGATGCGTAAGGGGATTAAGTTGAAACTGCACAGGTACCTGCTATTTCCTGGATCCCAACTGCTCACTGGAGCAGCCTCCAAGTTGCTAGTGCCATATTTTAGATCTTTAAGAATTGAAACAGCTCCACACATAGTTCATTAGCAGGGCTGAAAACTCTACTGGCTTTACCTCTCCTCATCACTTAGCAGAACGACAGCAGTAGTAAAAGCCGATCATCCTCCACATGAAATGCTTCTAAGTCACCAGCTCCTGCTTCAAGCGTGCCTGGTCTCCCCCCCAGCCCATGGTCCCTCCTGCTCCTCGCCACTGCAGTCGCGCCCTCAATCCCTTCCGGCTCCTAATATCAAACCACTTCCTCAGCCATAAGACAAACAAGCACAGTCCAGCCCGAAACCAACTTGATCCCGGGCTGACACCAAACGGAGCAACCCTGTACATTTCTGCCATATCCTTTATGTCACTTGACCGGTCATGCAGGCTGATAACTGACTGCTGATACAACGGGGTTTTTTTTTTTGGCGGGGGAGGCGGGGGGGTGGAGAAGGTGAGTTTAATCAGAGCAGACAGCTAGTCAGCTCATGGGTGCACAAGTTACTAGAGCTGTTGTGCCTCTCTCACCGAAAGTGTGTTTCTGGTCAAAAGCAGAGGGAGAAAGTACCCTTCGCAGGGGCCGCCTGCAGTAAAAGCAAGTTAAATGGCTGTGAAGCCTCACTCTAAAGATGGCGTATATGAAGCTGGTGTGAGCCATGTTTCAGAAATCAGGTCCATGCCAGAGCTTAAATCCCTCCTCTAAAGGAGGGGGGAAGCTTATCACAGCACGTACATGGGCCAAACGTATTTTTCCGCTTTCTCATTCTGGCTGATTTTTGTCAGCTGATCAGGGGAGCTGACTATGAGGATGAAAAGAAGAGAACATCACTTGTTTAGCAGCAGCTACCACGTATGAGAAGCTCATTCTCAAATAGCTCAGGCCTGACCAAGTTTCAACCAGAAACCCCAAACTTCAAAGGCGAAGCAATGCTGTAAGAAAGTGCCACCAGTCCTGCCTGTAGAAACAACAGGGCCATGGAAGAAAAAAGAAAACTTTACACAGGAGAAGATTAGGCTATCAGTGCATGCATCTCCTTTTCTGCTGTTCAAATGGTAGCACGAGGAGCCCAGACGGAGACCCAGAATAAAGTCAACCACTTACAACCTGCTTTAAGTAAGCATTTAAGTACATATAAATGTACTAGCATGGACATCTTATTCAGATAAATAAGTTTCATATGAAAGGTGATCACTAAGCTGCTAAAAAAAAAAGTCTTGTTAGCTCTGAAAAAGAAATTTAATTCTATCCTTTCAAAGAAAAAAAAGTGCAGTTATACTTGCTGAATCTCAAACCGTGTATTTTATAATTTGGACTGTCTTAACCATCTTCGAATGAATAATACAGCTAAATTAGGAAGCAGACACTCTGGAAGATGAACCACAATCCAGGCTTAGAGAGAGAGATTTTGGGAACGCAGCCTTACAAGGTCTGAGCAGAACGGCACTTCTGGAGCCAGCCGATACCTCTCGGAGCGCCCTCCCGGAGACCTGAACTGCTAAAGACCGCAGCCTGGCTCATCTCTGCCACCCTCAGTGCCACGCACCTCCGTCCAGCGCAGCCGTGAACATGCTTACAGCAACATTTCACAGGAATGAATCACATAACCGCACACTATCTATGCATTACGTTTCTATTTACAGCAAGACCATACAAAAGGAGTCACTAAAGCTGTCACGCAAAAGAGCGCAGACATGCAACTGCTGCATTATACATGCACAGATAAAATGAACTCCCCCTTCCTTTTTGTTCACAAAGCAGCCGCAGGCCATGTCCCTAGTCCCCAATTATTCAGATATTAGGGGCAGCTCACTAAGAACAAATCTAAGGGCCATCATACAGCATGTCGTAGGACAGACTGTTTTGAGGAGCTTTCCTCAATTTTTGAAGACAGTGGAAACAACAGCTTTATAAATGAGCAATAAAAGTCATCATGAAACCATCTAATGTCAATTTTCACGGGAAAATTTCAAGGATGTGGTGATTTTGCATACAAGATTAACTTGCTTTTGCAAGCTTCAGCCATTCTACTATCGATGTGAAAATCTATTAAGCATCTGAAATTATCAGCGTTGGAAAAATAAAAGTAATACATATCAAAGACTAACATGTTTGAAATATGCTGACTACAGAAGTCAGTTATGGACAGAGCTGAGGGAAGGAACTGAGTTTGTTAACAAATACCTGTAGCTTTAACAACTGCCATACATTGATAAAAATATCTGCAACAAATTAAAAATGTTAACTTTTTCATCATGAGTAAAAAAATTCAGCATTTCTGGTACATAAAATATAGCTAGCCCATGTAAATTAGAACTACCAACATAATAGAGAACCTTTAGCTTCCCTCCTATATTCTGGCCTTGAGCTCATACGAAGAATGTGTACAATCCCGAAATCCTGCACATTTGTGCAAGAACTAGGGCTGCTTCTCATTCTATTCCTTCTCCCTCCTTCCTATCTCCTGGATTTATCCAGGTAGCTTAGAAGGAAGGAATATCAGAGAAACACTAAGATTCATACAGCGAGCCTGGCTTCAGGCATCAGTTTAATTTCTGGCGTAGTCTTTACTACATAGCAGCTCTTAAGAGTATCATGTAAGCTATCCCTTGGTATCTTATCACGGAGTAAAAAATTCAAGGGCACGTTCCCAACAAATAGAGGGAAATCTGAGTAGCAGTTCTTTCGGACAGAATTTAAACATTTTGGAAAAACAATCTCCTTCTTCCTTACTCATATAGCTTATTTAAAGATTAGAGTACTATTTACTCCATGTAATAGAGTTTGGAAATAACAGAAGAAACTATTACACAGAGAAGTCTCACACTTGTCCTCTAGCTATCATGGGTTCCTCCTCCATTTCTTCAGAGTACAATTCTTTCTTATATAAGTCCATTTGTGCTGCTGGCACATTTGCTATTAACGGAACTGAATCACAGTACCCAAAAGACAGTTTTTATTTCTGGACTGCAGTTAGTTGTTTAAATAACTTGGCTATTTAACTGACTTCTCCTAAAATAGCAAAATGGCAGACTTGCGGTTGAAAGACCCTGCTGTTCAAGCTAATACTCTGCTCCATGAGAAAACCTCTGTTCCCTCAAATTTCAAACAGACTCTGAGTCATTCCCTCAGTATGCAAAATATTTGTTCTTCGAACCCACACTTACAATAGTTATCCTAATTTTTTTTTAAAATGTTTAGGTTTAGGTTGTTATAAGCTGGTATAAGGCTTAGCCACACTAGGTAGTAGAGTATACAACCCAATGAGAAACTAAGACAGGCTGTGAACAATAAAATCCCCCATAATCCTGCAAGTTAACTCTTTCATTTGGGGAATTGACTGGATATTTTGCCCTAACTACAGACCTTTCATATCACATGTTTATTTTAATATACTTTGCATAGCAAAAAATAAGTGGAAATCTTTGCTATTAAGCCTGATTTTCGCAAGAGTTGCATGCAGTTTGTGCTTTGGCAGTGTCTCCTCAACACCCTTTCCCAATAGCCTTTGGACATGGTACCAGCTGCTATCAAAAAGCACCAATTTTCAAGGTACCTCCACTGCTCTAAGGGGAGGACAGAAGACAGGCATCAGTCCAACTCAGGAAAAGGTTGCCACACATCCACACAAACTGCCACACAGCTGTGACTTGTTAAATGGCCAACTGGCTGGGAAGGATAAAAGCTCAGCCAGGCACAGGTTACCCTCTCACCCAGCCAGCGAGTACACGCAGGGGACAACAACGCGGGCCCTGGGCAGAGACACAGAGGAATCTCAGACAGAATGACTGAACAGGTGGTTTAGACACTTGTTAAAAAAAAGTGGGGGGTGGGGGGGGGAGAAATTACTACAGTTAAGTTTCCCATGAATTCTTGTCTTTTCTCCCAAATTAATTTCTGGTTCACTTTTTAGCTCATGAAACCAATGTTGCCCAGAGTACCAAGCGTTAGTTTGTGTTTCAAACACAAAAACAAAATAACCCTTCAACTGAAGATGGTACGAATGAACATAGGTCAGCAACCATAATCTGCTCATCTCGGACTCGCGCAGCAGCTGAAGGTGGACGAGTGGATGGTGAACAGCATGGCATACATGACTGCACACATCAATACTTGCATACATGACTGACGGAGAAGAGGGGAGGAGTGATGAAGTTACAGACCATATTCTAAGGAGAGGCCATGATAAGATTTTGCTAAGCCATCAGAGAGCACGATTAGCAATCACAAGCCAGTGAAAATTAAGACCTATTGCCTCCTGGGTCCCCTTTTTTATAGGGGAAATATTGGCCTGGATACTCAGCACAAAGCACATGTCCTCCAATTGCTCCCCCCCTCCCCCATATCACTCTGCAGTGACACACAAACTCCCCTCCAAGACTACAGACCCTGGGACAAAAAAAAAAGAAGATAATAATAATAATTCTACAGTCGGACCTGAAGCACTGCCAGAATCCTGAAACGACTTCAAAACAGGATTCAGGCAACTACTGATTATTTTCCGTGGTTTTGTGACTCAGTCAGATCCGGGGCAGTTTCCACCAGCTTCAGGAAAGAACGCCCCTGAAATGGCACCCAAATGATAGTCTTACGGGTAGATTTTGATTACAAGCAATTCCATATACAACTTCTGCTTCAAAAAATCAAAAATGTGGCAGCTTCTACTGCCACAATGATCTAATATGGCAGCCTTCAGCTTTTTTTCCCTGAATTTCACAGTGCTCATGACAAATGCATTTCATGCATACATTCAAACTTGTTTCTCATATGGTTGCCTTTAATTTTGAGGCTTCTGTCAACCATGCATATGGTTCAGGAAAACTGAACAAAAATGTACAGAATTTCAAAAAAAACCCACAGAAAAGATGTGTTATGCAAGTCTCTAAGAAAGGTTCAAACCCTTCTCCTAACAAGTAAATCAGCCAGCTGAAACTAGTCCAGTTCTTACTAATCTGGCTGTATTTGTATAAAATAAAAATTTTAATGGAGCTTGATGTATTTTAATGGCTGGTAACTGCAGATGTTTCCAAGGGTAGAACATAAAAAAAAATTATAAAATAATTAACATTTTTGAAGCTGATGGAAACAACTAGAGTAAGATACCATAGAACAACTCTTTAAATAAACCAGGTCACATCAACATCTCCAGCTCCACTCCTGCACTGAGAGGGAAACATACTGTTGGAAGCATCACTGAAGCACAGTGGCATTTCTCCCAGAGTCAGTCCCTCTCTTGATACAGACCTGCTCGCAATGTTTCAACACAACATGTGCTGGACACAAGGAAGAGACAGGAACAAGCTTTGCCAATATGTTTGTTGATCCCAAACATGAAGTAACCCACGAATCTAATGCTGTTTGCATTTAACAGTGCAACCGTGTAGACTGTGCATTAACCAAGCCTGTACATTAACATTCTGATCTACCCTGCTTTTCTCAAGCTCTGCTTTAAATATATATATATTTTCTTGTCTCAAAAGATCACAAATACACTGTGAAGACTGTCAGGTTGCTAAAATTATATAAACCCAGTGAAACTAAATAGTAACCTGGCACACCACTGAGACCCCTTCAGACTGGGAAAAAAATTAAATTAACATGAAGAAAGCAGGACTGATAGTTTACTAATGAAGTCAAGAAACCAAAGTAAAAGGAATAGTATTAATTCAATTATAATTTCTATCAAACTAACTGACTTAAAAGCCAGCTAAAGGATGGCTTTTATACGTCTGCCTCTAAGACTGGGATGTGGGCCAAAATTACCCTACTTGAGCTGAGGGTGTATTTATGCTATGCTGACACTTCAGTTGGTAATGAGAAGGTCCAAAGGTCAAACTAGCTTAAGAAGAAAAGCCATATACACACAGTTTGTTTTTCTGAACGGGGAGGGTGGGCTGGCAAAGGGAAGAGGCGGGAAGCTGTATTCCTTGAAAACACACCCACACCCCAGAAGCCACAGTAAAGTCATTTTAGCTGTGCCCATTTCAAAGTTCATAGATTTGCAAAGGAAATTGTTGTAGAGATGCCACTTTTCTTCATCAGATCACTTTTTAAGAAACATTCAGGTTTTCAAAAGTCAAAGCCAGAGGGAAGACAACAGCGTCTTACGGCAAAATTGAGAGACCACTTCACCAGCAGAAGTCCCTCCACACACCTCCAAAAGAGCTCCTGTAAAATTCCTAACACGCCGGAAGGAAGGAGTAAATGTGCAGCCTAAGAGCAGCATTTCTGACTTTTTTGTCAGTCACTTAATGAGGACTTCCTCCATCTCTAACTTATGCCCAGTATGCTATTTCATTAATACTCACATATTCAAACCTTGCAATTTTAAAAGTTAAACTACAGATTTCACTTTTCAAGAAAGATCCTGAAAATTTTAATGATCAGTCAGTCTCAAGTTCTGATCGGAGGATATCAAACCTTTTGTTTTCATCATACAACAGTGTTTTCACAGATACGTTCTCTCCCTTCTCCCAAAGTCACCAAAACTTAAGAGTTCGAGTTTTGTTTTTCTGGGTTTGGGGGGGGGGGGGTGTGCATGAATTACAGAAGCATGTTTAAGACTGCAGGGCAAGACGGAAACATCAGCTAGCACTGAACTCCCAACTATCTTTGATTTGGTTATATAACTGCCATTGATATAAAAAGCCGCATATCCATACTCCTCCTCAATACTTCAGAGGTTCCAGGAGGCTTGCATTTGTGCTCAAAAACAAACTATGGAGCATCCAATTTGCTGGGGCGCGGGGAGGGAAACATCTTTTAATTTCTTCATAACAGACATCTGGGGCCTTCATCCAGCTGTGAGATGTAGACAGGCAGACTAAACTTGAACAGGGGCTTGGATGGCTGTAAGTGACAGTCTGCTCTAAGCAAGGCCTAAGTCAAGAAGATGAGATGACACAAAATAGGGAAAGTGAGAAGAAAAGTTATTAAAAAAGTAATAAAGGGATAGTTCATTTCCTCCTCACATTCCTGCAAACCCTTCCATTTCTTGGATAGTGCAAAAGCTTTAGAAGGTGAACAGGAGTTTTAATCAAAAGCTGTTCTTGACTTTTATGCTGCAGCTCAACTCTGATGCCCACAGCAAACCAGAGGCATCAGGCCTCTGGGAGCTGTACTGCAACAAGCAAAAGAAAAACCATGCCCTGCTGCAAGTTCTCCTGCAAAAGAGCAGTCAAACAACCTAAAAGACATGTAAGCAAATTTGTCTGGACCACAAAACCGCCTTCAGGGCCAACAGGTGGAAACGTTTCCAGGTACCCAGAAAGAATCAGGATAAACAGTAACACGAGAAAGCAGGGCACAGTTTGTGTATAATCAGCCCTACTACCTTTGATTAAGGAACAGAAGTTTTTGGAGAGAAGATTTGACATATATGTTAACAAGGCAACAGCAGAGGTTGGACCACCTCCTACACAAGGAGACACGCAGGAGAATATGGGGGCAGGGGGTAAACTTGAAGCTGTCCCCATCCAGGAATGACAGAGGACCACCGAACTTCCTTGAACAGAGTCCCTTTATTTAAAGGACTTTTTTTTTTTCGCCTGACGAGACAAGCTTTCCTTTTACCTTGTCAGGCAGAGTGCTTTGCTAATTTTTTTCCCCTAAGTAGTAATTGGGGTATCACAACTGATGACTGTACTTGGAATAACCTTTTATATAAAGAGTAACCCAAAAGATTCAACTTTTAAAGTAAAAAGAAGAGCAAGTTACTTCAAACAATTAACAACCTTTAAGGATAAAAAAAATCTGTGTGCTTGCAGATACTCTACTTCAAGAGTTGGTGTCTGGCATTTCCTCCACCATTCGGAAACACTAGCAATGCATCTGCTTCCTAAACACAGCTTCTCATCTCTGCTTCAAGATAACAAGCAAGCTGCAGTCGGACAGTCATCTTAAGGGTCCAGCCGCTCCCCAGTGTTTTCAGTATATCTGTCTTTACCTACTGTTCTTCTGACATTTACAAGAATACAGTATTAACTTCCTAACGACTCTGACACTGATACACACCAATAGATTGCTGAATAAAATAAGCTCTAAGAAACACCAGCCCACATAACTAGCAACACTTCATTCAGCTGAGGCTTTTGAAAAGGGAGAGAAAGCAAAAAAGCGAATTGCAGCCTTCAAAGTAAACAGACACTCTATTTTGCTTAAGTCCATATTGTGCTTCCAAATTTCATCCAATGCAACTGTTCAACACCTAAACACGCATACGGAATTTTTGTGCAAAGAGTGCGGTCTGCTGTACTTTCATACCTACTCTCAGACATTATGGTGAACTTTTAGCCAGTTGAGATAAAAGACACCTCAAGGGTAAGGCAAACAGACATAGTTTGTTTCACATATAAACTGCATGGAAAGATTTTCCCCGATTTAACAAAGACAATAAATTGAACAGTACACTCTTTCTACGGTAATGAGTGACAGATAATAGTTTAATACTTACGGGTTATCTATCATGAAAAAAATATTTATGCAATTACAACGTATTAACAACAAAATACAAAGTGGCTTACAAATACACTCCATCTTCTCCACCCTGGATAGCTGTATTCATCTAAGTGGAATCTAGAGCAGGTACTGCATACACTCGGGCTTGCACTCCACCAAGAAAACTGAACTAAAAACACAGGTTGTTGTTTCTCATTCAGAAAGTATACGCTGTCTCAGCACCACTTTAAGAGAGGGCTGCCAAGTGCCAGACAGCTTCACCACTCAGATTCAAACTGCTAAGCAATGCAAGTTCCTTATTATCCTGTGAAATATTCCAGGAAATGGTTATTTGTACCTCACTGCATGTGTGTATTGTTGTAGAGGGATAAGTGATCCAGTGTTAAATGAAGCCATTGCCAGAAAACCCCTCAAAAACTGGAGAAAGATACTACTGCAGAAACAGAAAAGAAGCAGAAGTAGCTTTAGAAAACAAAATATTCATTGTAAAAATGTTTCCTAATACAGAGTTTTCTGGGGAAACCATAACAAACTTACCTAAGCTGGCTATTTCCCATAAGTAGAAGAAAATAAGAGCTGTTGAAATGCATAAATTTATCAGCACCATAAGCAGCATCTCTGGGGTGGGAAAGCACAAAACTTACAAAATAGGTACAGACCCTTGTATAAGTATTGAAAGGTTTATATTCAGAATATTTAACTATTTCTAACTATAAAATATTTCTACTTTAATTATTGCAAGTTTCCAGGAAGTTCTTGCAGTTCGAGCAACACTTGGGAGTACAGCTTCATCTCGCAGCTGGCAGCTCCTTTCAGAGCCCGACTTGCCCTGCGTAGCCAGTCACTCTGTACCTTGTGGGAAGGACACTCCTCATCGCATGATCCCAGCCTCTGCATAGAGCTGCTGAGACCATGCGGCGTTTCACGCAACAGCAAGCTGCACTTTCCTTTTGTGCAAAAGGTGATCCCAGACATGCTGCAACAGCTTCTGGGTTACTTTGTAGATTAGCTTCTAAAGGCAGTTTGAAGATGTTGCATAAAAGACACTACAGAGGACAAAGAATTATAAAGGTACAGTTAACCAAACTGCAATAAAGCCCAGAAGCAGTTTAATGCTTTGAAAAGTCAGACTACATGAAGTAGTTACAGACTCCACTTATTCTTACTCCTTCTGATAGCATTATCTTTGACTTGGCACACTAAGGAGTTGATTTTTAATATTATCTGATAATCACAGCCCAAAGTCACCTTAATGTTTGTCACACAAGGCTGTTTTGGATGCATTGCCACTCTCAGGCCCCACACTTCATAGCTACCTTCATCCCATACAAACGGGATGATAGCTGCTTGGAATCCAACTGCTCAGCTACGTTCAGCAGCAGCAAGCAGCCAGGAGCTTCTAGGACAGTACATGCAGGCAGCTGCTAAGAATTACTCCCTATCTCAAAAGGGAAAAGATGAAGGGAAAGATGATAAAAATCCAGCAAAACCCATGAGCGAATATGCCCACAGACAGGATCGAGGACAACAGACCATCCTGCAGCTTGATTTTCAGTTGGGTCCCCAAAGTTGTATTCATCGAGGGCCATTTAAGCACAAAGAACATCACACTGAAGATGCACAGCATTTCATCTTTGTGTGTCAAAAGCGTAAGTACTGCAGTAAGATACCACATTGCAACAGGAAAAAATTATTATTATTTACAAAATGCTCGGAGTGCTGCCTACAGGGCCCCCCAGAGTGGGGCAGGGGACCTCTGCAGACTAGTGTCTCCTCTGCGGCTGCGGGTTGGGCTGGGCATGCCACCCCTCCTGCCGCCCCACAAGGCAGAACCTCCCCACACGGTCCCCGGAACGAAGCCTGCTGCGGGTCCTTCTCCTACAGGAATGGCTGGGGAAGCAGCCTGTGTCTGAAGCACTCGACTCAGGTCCGGAGCTGCCAATAAACTGCAGGGCTTAGACACCCACATCAGTCCTAGCATAACCAGAAGGGTCCCTGCAGCTGTACAGACGTCAGCTGGCTCTACCATAAACAAAAGGAAAAAAGACACCCTGGTCGGGTTCATAAAGCAGGATCATGGACTGTGTGTGGCCTTCAGACTACATTTTAAGAACTCCTTCTCTAAAGGCTTCGCGTTTCCCCATCCCTATGGCTGTGATACTGCTTAAATACTGCTGACAGTTATAAATCCACATGCCTTTGTGCAGCACAGTTACATTTCCCCAGGAATTACAAAACGCTGTTAACCTTGAGAAGTACAGCAAGTTATTTTAAAATGCAGTCACCATGCCCACCCGGGAACGGAGATCAGATCCAGAGAAAGGGAAAGAAAAGCGCACAAACCATTTCACGAATGTACAAGAAATATAGAACTTCAGGCTGTAAAGATCATTGGTGTAAGGCAGGAGGACTTTTTTTCTGGAGACAGTTTTACAGCTAAAATTCTTGTTCACGCTATCTTCTAAGAAGTTCTGTTTTACAGATATATTTCTAACTTAAATTTTGAAAAGTGTCTTTTTCAAGCTAATAATAAAGTTTAAGTTATGAAATAGACTGCTTTGAGCATATAAAGACACTTGTGTATCCTTCATTGAGAATTCAAGTGCTAATTTTCAGCCTCCAAGAACAAGTTACTTTCCAAATCACTGAATTTCAAGTGCTCTCTATATACATAACCTTACATCTGAAATGAATAGTGAAGGAACAACTGGCTTTTACAACACGGTAGAAATGCCAAGCATTAGTAATGCAAGTTTCTAATACGAACCGTTGACAGTCCTATCGAGAGCTCTGATAAGACAGTTCTAGCGGTTGGAAACTAATTGCACTCAGCCACTAATTGTATACATCAGGCCACCACGGAGTGCATGGCTTTGTTCTCTTTAATTAAGATAAGTACAGACCTCTCACATTATGCCATTATTTTCAGGGAGTGTTTTGGAAATTTAAAATACATCTATAACCATTGTGTTTGGACATGCAGAAGGCAAGCAGCCGCTAACTGCTTTTTGAAAGTAATTTTGCCATTTTCTTTATGGCCCTTAAGAAAGCCATCTTAACCAGCTACATACACCGAGATATAGAGGACAGGATGATCTGTGGTTGATGTCCGAGTGTCCCCTCCCACAGAGTTGGATGAGAATCCCAAGGATAAAGTGACATTTCACACTTCAGTCCTTCTTGTTTTGCCCTCTCCCTCCTGCTACAGGAATGCCAATGGAAATTCAACGCTGTTCAGAGAGGTTTATTTTGCACCCGAAGTGCTGACTTAGGAACATAAACCTTCTGAGTGACTTCTGAATTGTCCACACAAACGCACAGAAGAGCAGTGGCAGAATAAGGAGGCGCTGGGACTTCACTCCGTTTGCCTTACTTTGTGAGAGGGATGTTCACCTTCAGGCATGTCGCTAGAGAAATTCAATAACCCGGTCGGTATCCACTGACCAGGCAGGTCAGTCCTGATGGAGCACAAAGCAGCGCGGGGCGGCTGCTGGAGAGCTGCCAAAGCAGCGCACAGCAGAGATTTGCCCACACAAACACAGCGAGCACTTGCTCAGCACTGCAGTGAGCTGACTGTGTTTCAAACAGGCGGCTATATACATATACATACCCACACACCCCCGGAAACACGTGCAACCACGCGACTCGGCAGCTCGTGATGACAGTTAATAGGCATGCGTATCCAGCAAAGTTAGTCACAGGTCCCTTAACCATAGGTTTGAAGATTTTTGACAAGTCTTTTCTGATTGGATGCAGAAAAGAGGGCTGAGGTGTTTGGGGTATTTTTAACTAGAAATATCAGCTCCTGTAGAAGAGCAAGAGCACTCAGCAAAACTGCCTCACGAATGACTTACAGCACCAGAAGTGACCTCTAGGACCTGCATCCAGAAAACAAAGTATAAAGACTCAACATTTACTTTAAAAGTAACCTTTTTTTTAACAGCATAGTATGACATAAAAGGACTATTTTGCTTCAGTCACTTATTAGACACCTAGAACAAGTTCTACAGTAAGTTTTATATATTCCTATTAATAAACATATCTAGAATAGGTTTTGTGTTCTTAACAAATATTAGCAAAAATATAAAACTGCCTGTGTTAACTCAGGATTTGTAAGAAGTTGCATCTAAATTGAATTTCAGTTTCCATTAAGATGCAGAGACAGCATTTAAACTAAAAGCAAAAAAGATAATTTTATGTATTCTGAAAGCATGCTTAGAAAATACTGTTATCCAACATATCCAGCTGTTTTTTCCACAATAAAATAGGCAAGTGTTAAAGACCATATTGTGACCACAAATGCAAATATAAAGGATTTTTCAAATCCAAGTGAGGCTAGGTATTTTTACCTACCATATATTTACCCCCCTTATTCTAAGAAGCAAATCATGTAAGTATCTCTGAAGAGCTGGTCTCAGTAGTCAAAGAATGAGATCTACTACTATCAGAGTGTGCAATGGTAGAAAAGATTAGTGTTAAAGAGCAGAGCAGAAAAGGAACAAGAAAACTCCTAACCTCAAAGATGGTATTTTTGGTTTGCATCTGATAATTACTCTATCAGTTTAATCAAGGCAGGAAGGTTTATTGCACAAAAGAAACTGCAGTATTAACATGAAGAAAAAACTCTATTTACTTTCTGTGAGGACCAAAGAGATTTTTAATATTTATTAAGTCTGAATTGGCTTCAAAGACTTCTTCCTTCATTTTGCTATGTCATAATAAGAACCAGCAATAACTCATTAAATTTTGAAGTGGGTTCACTACGCTGAAGTATAACTATATATAGTATATATATAGTATAATAAATTTTGATCATCTAGGTTAAGGCCTAACTTTTTTTTCTTCTTAAATCAATGACAATGACTGTCAGATTGAAAGAGAAAATTTGCATTTGTTCAGAGATTTGAAATATCAAAACCCTTAATTCCTGGCAGCAGCAGCCAATGCAATGATCCAAAAGCTACCTTTAACTGCTTTATTTTTGTGCACAGTTTATTTCACAGATTAACTTGTCAACCTGCAATGCCAGGGTGGTGGGCAGGCAGAGAATCTCCTCTGAAAGACCCTGATGAAGCAATATTGTCAAAAGCTTTTCCTCCAATCAAATTCTAGCTGTAGTTCAGACTGCGTGATGAAAGTAACACATCAGAGAAAATCATCTTCACTTCTGCAGCACGTATCCTGCCACGTATATACTATTTAACTGAGGAAAAACCTATGCGGGAAAGAAAATTAAACAGTGTCACAGAATAAGGCTAGAAAATTGTGTACTTTTATTTGGGCCTGGCATAGTCAGGTTTGGACAACAGAGCCTAAAATTTAGGCTGGCAGATTTTCTGCAAGAAGTACTGGAGTCTTCAGGTTACAACCACAGCTTTGGGAAATTTTCACAGTCAGTGTCGCTGCAAAGCTTAATAAATAATGGATCAAGGAGAGGGAGGAAGAGACCTGCATGAGCCACTGAATAGCTACACAGCTTTAACAAAAACAATTCAGCAAGGAACACGTTGCACAGATTCACAGAACAGTTGAGTTTGGCAGGGACCTTTGGAGATCATCTGCTCAAGAAGGGTCAGCTAGAGCAGGTTGCTCAGGGCTGTGTCCAGTCAAATTTTGAGTATCTCCAAGGATGGAGACTCCACAACCTCTTTGGGCAACCTGCTCCAGCGTTCAACCACCCTCACAGTGAAGAAATGTTTTCTGATGTTCAGATGGAATTTCCTGTGCTTTAATTTGTGCCCATTGCCTCTTGTCACTGGACACCACCGAGAAAGGTCTGGCTCCATCTTCTTCACAACCTCCCTTCAGGTATTTACATACACTAAGCTCCCCCCAAGCCCTCTCTTCTACAGGCTAAATGACCCCAGCTCTCTCAGCCTCTCGTCATGCGAGAGATGCTTCAGTCCCTTGCTCATCTTTGTAGCCCTTCGCTGACTTGCTACAGTAGGTCCATGTCTCTCTTGCAATAGGAAGCCCAGAACTGGACACAGTAGTCCTGATGTGTAGCCCTCAACTCAAGCATGCCTAAATAGCATCTATATTCTGACTCTGTAAGAAACACAACAACAGGATATGTGATCTATGACTTCTTTGAATAAAAAAAATATTTGTCATAAAACTGTTACTGGAACCATGTGTTACACAAAACAGTCTCTCATCTTAAACAGTGGAGAGGACAGTGACTTAGAGTCCAAGCCTAATGATGACTTTTCAGCAAAATGACAAGAAAGGGTGTCTTTATTTTTCAACACGTTGTCGTCACTTCAGAGGTTAAACAGTTCATGTTTCTCCTTAGTTTTGAAGCCACAGCATTAAAGAGTGAATATTTAAATAGCAGAATGACACTGAAGATATAACATATATATATAGTATCATCCACAGACAATGCTCCATATTCCAGAAGCATACCTGAACTTTCACAGCAGCACTAATCACCTTTCAAACACTGCAGAAGTTTCCTTACCAAAATAAAATCGTAGAGCTCCTTTTTTTTCCCCCAAGTCTGCTGCTCACAAATAATACTGAATCTCTTTGACGCCCGATATTGCCACAGCCATTCAGTCTTTTAATGAACTTCAGCCAGTTTCTACCAGCTTTGGTACTTCACCTCCCCGGCTGGGAGGAGGTACAGGGGGTAGGGCCAGGGAACAAACCGCCCTGGCTAGCTGCCCTGAATCACAGGGGACCGACTCATTTTCAGCCAGGCAGCCTGCAGCGCTAAGCGTCAGCCCCCGCTTTTTCCTCCACGACGTGCAGAGGGGTTTTCCCATTTCTCCACTGCAGCGCTCCCCGAAGCTGGGTCCCACCGAGGAGCGAGGACCGGCTTTTCCCAGCTGCTGCCCTTAATTCCTCCCTCCCCCGCGCACTTACGTCACCGGAGCACAGCGAGGCTTCCACCCAGGCCGGCTGACGGGGGTGAGGATGTAGGTTAAAGCCTACATTGCTGCCTTCACCCCGCGCAGCACGGCTGTGGCACCGGGGAGTGTCACACACCAGTAGCCTCTCCCGAGCCTTTCGGCGAGCGCTCCCTACTCCCGCGTGCGCAGCAGGGCCAGTCCTCAGCAGTTCGGCAGGTCAAAAACAAAAAACAACACAGCAGTCTTACGGTTTAGGTCAGATTAGCCCTACCTGCCGTTGAGCACAACTATCTGCCAGAGGCTACCTGTGGAGCTGGGAACGGGGCATGGCTGCTCTTGAGTTCCGTCTGGCACCTCAGGCCAAAGCCACTTCTATTAACATAGAGAGAGATAAGCGAACGTATTTGAAACCACCATATGAAAAACGGGGAAACATAAATCAGACTGTCAGGGATTTTTGCACAATTTGGTATCATAACTGCATCACCAAATAATTTTAAACTACTAATTGTAAAGCTAGTAAATGTAAGAAGGCAATGTCAGCATTAGAAGAATACAGAATAGGATTTTAAAAAGCTCTCCCACTTGCAATAACGAGATCAACCGGAGGACATACGGCACACAGAAGGTTTAGGACCGCACACCCCTCTAATTCTGAGGAACGAAGCAACTGCTTAGCACACGCTAGGAATTAAGGCAGAATACCGCCAGATAACACAAAGCATAGCCAGCCAGGATCCCTCCCTTATTAACAGTTCCCCCCTGCGCCCACGTCTAAACCATGCCTGGAAATGTGAAACCCAAGAACTAATCCATCGCCCACTCCACATTCACACAAGCTTAACAATATCGTATCTACTCAATCTAAAACTTTGCAATTGCAGTAATGAAACATGACACGAAAGCATGGCAGAAAAGCTGTCACTTCCACCTATTGCGCCTGCATTTGATGCCAGCAACGTCTACCGGAGACGCACAGGAAGCCACAACATGTATCATACCTATCAGGGAGACCTTTTCCAAAGGAGCCTTGGTTGACAGCCATTGATCTCGCAACACAACTCCACCACCCTCCTCAGCCTCTTTGAGAGAAAGTGCTCCAGAAACTGGTATTTCTCCACTTTTACTCCTCCGACATTCCTGCATCTCATTGCTCCACATCAAGATGCACCCAGATACTGCACACTTGCAGGAACCACCAAACCGTTTCCCACAGTGCGTTGCTGATTACTATTTAAAATTAACATGTGGCAGCCCCTAATTTAACTAGGCTCATCTAAAGATACACGAGCAAGACGCAAACACCTCCCAGGAGAAGCAGCGTTACCAGGTCTTCCTTGCAAACAAGCTGACACCTGAACAGGCAGCGTGGGTCGGGAGGGCGGGAGGCGGTGAGGAGAGCGGCGGCTCCCGCCGTGCTCCCCGCAGGAAGGGAGATCCTGCGAGCCAGCTGTTGCAAACGCCGCGGCGGAAAGAGCCGGCTGCACGGGAGCGCGGAGAAGCACGGCCGGCCCGGCAGGGCCCCGTCCCGCCAGCCGCGAGGCACTGCCCAACCACAGCCGGGGCCGCCAGCCGCCGCCCGCCTGCGTTTGCACGCGGGGACGCGACACCGGCAGGACCGGGCGGGCGGCACAGCCTCCCACCTGCGCCGCGCCCCCCGGGGCCGCCCCCGCCGAAGGGAGGCGGCCCCGGGCAGCGGTGCCCCCGCCGGGAGCGGGGTCCCCCCCCCCCGCCTCCCTCCCTGCCTCCCCCCCGCGGCCGCGCACAGCAGACAAAAGGCGCCGCGGCCCGGGCAGGAGGGGGGCAGCGCGGCCGCGCAAGCAGTGCAGGGGGGAGGCGGCCGGGCTGCGTCGCGGCGGCGGGCACTCACCCTGCGCGGAAATCGGAGCAAACTCTCATCCACGCTCGCGCCGTGCACAGGCCGCCGCCGCCGCGCTGCCCTGGGCGCCGCCGGGGCCGGGCGCGCCCCGCTCCGCCCCGACGCAGCCGCGGGGCTCCCGGCGAGAGCGGCAGCAGGTGCCCGTCCGCCGCCGCCGCCTGCTCGGGCCGCCGCCGCCGCCGCCGTGCCAAGCGCCGAGCGCCCTGCGCACCAGCCGCCGCCGCCGCAGCGCCCTCGCCGCTCGCAGGGGCCGCGCCGCGCCGCCGGCCCCGCCCCGCCCGGCCGCGGCCCCGCGGCGGGGAGCCCGCAGCGGCGGGGGCGGGCCCGGCCGAGGGGCGGGCGGCCGCCCGGGCGGCGCGGCGGGGGCGCGGCGCCGCAGAGCGAGCGGCCCGGGCGGCGCGGCGCGGCCCTGCTGCCGCGGCGGAGGCGGGTGTCGCGGGCCGGGCGCCGCGGGGCCGCGCGCGGAGGCTGCTGCGCTGCCGGCCGCGGAGCCCCCGCGCGCACCGGCGCCGGGAGCTCGCCCGTGAGGGAGCCGGACGCCTCGCAGGCAAGATGCTCGGCGCCGCGCGCGTCGGTGCTGCGCTGCGCTGCGCTGCGCTGCGGGGCGGCCCGCTCCGCTGCGGGGGTGCGCGGGCCCCGCTGCGCGCCTTCCGCGCCGCCCGAGCCGCGGTGGGGTTTGCGAGGGGCCCGGCTGCGCGCCCGCAGCAGCGCGGGGGCTCCGCACGCAGCGCCCGGGGAAGGGCCCCCGGCACCCGCGCCGCGCTGCTCGTGGCGGAGAGAGCGGGCGCTGCTCTGCACCGCTGCTCGCGCATCGCTTGGCTTTGGCGCTGCTGGTTGCTAGCCGCGATCTCGTTTCCAGTAGCTTCCGCAGCGCGGGAAGCCCTTGTGGCTTTCGTTTCCATTAGCTTCCGCAGCGCGGGAAGCCCTTGTGGCTTTCGTTCCCCGCATGTCCCACCTTTCGCCTGCGGAGGTGCAGGGAGTGCGGGCAGCTGTCGCGCAGCGTAAGCGGTATTATGCAGTTGGTTGTGGATGTGTGCTCCTCACTGCCGGCCTCCAGCGGGCCGGGGACGAGCCGTAGCGCCCGGCGCGGCGGCCTCCGGCCCAGCCCCGCGGGCATGACCGTGGCTTCTGGGTTTTTCTGCCCCAGGGTGACCATGGATGGCATGTTCGGTGCCCCCCAAGTCTCGTGGCTTGCATGATGTCTTTGTGACTTCTTATTTTTATGCGATCAAGAATTTATGAATCAAAAGATGGGGGAGTGGATCCATGTGGAGGCTGAGTCAGACTGTGGAAAATGAAAGCCAGCACGAGTGTGCAGTCGCATAGCACATTTACAAATATGCTTTCATTCATCCCCATATGTTGCTTGTGTTACTACTAATAAAGCTCTGGTTTCTTAGACTGGTGCTTCCCTCAGAACGTTGTTTAATCTGCCTGGGGTTTTAGTGTATAGCCTCCATATTATTTTTGTTACAGCATGTTCTTTCCTGATTATGTTTTATTACATTGAACACATGCTAATCACAGTAAGAATTTGATAATATGAATGCACATCCCACACTCCTTTGTTCCTGCTGTTTGACATGCAAAGGCATGACAGTTTATTTATCCAGCAGCATTTTTTTTTCTTCCATACTGGTAAGATTCGATAATTATAAAAACAGAAGAAAAGCCTTTTCCTTAAGCATGCACCCCTGATTGCTTCCTATTTCGTTCCTCATCCTACTAATGATACCAAACACAATCATGCTAATTTTGGAGCGGCAGGAAATCTAGATTTGTCTACTGAAATATTTCTGTAATAGCTTCTGTGTGCAAAGAGAGCCAGAGAGCAAGGTCTGCCTTAGCTTAATGGTGTCTGGGTTTTTACTGCCCGACAGGGAGGTATGACTGTGTAGTGCACGGTAATTAATTCAATACAGCACTGGAAAGAAGAAGGAGGGAGAGTTGTACTGGATGAAATTAGTTTCTTAAAGTCCCAAATAAAAGATCTAAGCGACGATTTCAATAACCATCTTCATTTTTATTTTAGACAAAAAAAGGCAACATGAAAACATTCTGAAGCCAGTAAAGTGGTGCCATTTATCTTCTCCATGGTCTTATCCTTTATTCCCACCTTCAGGCAATTATTCTCCTTGGTTGTAGCCTTTTGCTTCCCACAGCCTGGCTCTGTCTCTCACTGAGGCAGCAGCACCTCTTGCCTGTCACTCTCCAAGTGCTGTTCTGGCAGGTGGCTTTTTCTCCACCGGCTTTCCACGTCTTCCTTGCTCTACAAGGTCGGTCTTCTTATGGCCCTCCATGTCTCTCTTTTCTGTGTCTTATTTATGATTCAGTATTTCTGCCTTGTGAAACATTGTGCTGGTTTGCTTTACCTTCCCCCTTCTCTCTGCTTTCTGTCCACTCATGCCTTTTCTCTTGTTTTTGTCCCCCTTCATGTGTTCTCTCTTTTTTCCATCTTTTTTTCTTCTCTTCTGTCCTTGTTTTTATATCGTGTCTTGCTCTCTCCTTCCTGAAATCTCACTTCAGGCACTGCCTTACTCCACCTTCCTCTTGGCTTTTTTCCCCCCACACTGTTCTTTACTCTTTTGTTCTTTGTCCTACTCCACCCTTTCTCCAGGCTTACCTTTACATATATAGGCATGTGTACATACAAATACCTATATATTCTATTCCAGATCATCCATTCTCCAGCTATAGCAATGAAGTGACTCATGCTGGTAGTCTGATCCTACTGCATCTCTTTCTCAGCACCTGAAATACACTGCTCTCTGCCCTTCCTCACATATACATCGCTGGTAGACTGAAGAATTAAGTATGTGGAAAATGTTCTTAAATTCAGAAGCAGACTCAAGAAAGCAGCTTGTTCAGGGTACACTGTAAACAGAACGGTTATTATGTTCCCATTGAAAGTATCAGGGAATGATTGCAAGCCCCCTAAACCCATGCATTTGTGGAGATAATAGCATCTTCTTCGTGTTTCTAAATTTCTGATTTTTGGCAATGGAAAATTTTGATTTTAGATAAGGGACACCACTATTTTTTAAAATTGTCCTTTGGATCCTGGACTGATCCAAAGAAAGAGCAGGAAAAAATGCTTTTCTTTCTCTCAATGGTCTTGTTTTATACATTTGTTAAGCCACTTTTGTGCAGCTATTGTGAAAGAAATGCTTTTCTCCTTCTCAGACAGCTAAGCTCTGCCTCTGAAAAGAACTCTGTGTGGGACAAGGCTGGGATCCAGGCTAGTCAGCTTCCCTTTTTTCTGGAGAGAGAGAGAGAGATGTGACTGTAGAATCATATGCATTGGGTGGGAGACAGAAGAATAGATGTGTTACCCAAAAATGATATTTTAACCTTGGAGGTGGCAGAGTGGGGTTGTTTAATAACATTTCTCCTTGACTATCGGTGACTGCAAACAGTATCATTGGGGATCAAGGGCAAATGCTACATTTTGCTATTTAAATAAGACTTAATGTAAAAAAAGAGATTTAATAATTAAACTTTTTTTTTTTCATGTAAAAATCATACTACTAGCTGGCTGGAATGCAAACAGTTCCATCCCACAGACTCCACCTCCGCTTTCTGGCATCTTACCTGACTCATAAAGAGAGTGGGGATTTTATATGCCACCTACATCAACTCAACATTTTCCTTTGTGGGGAGAGTTAATCACCACTCTTGTCATATTATTTCACAGACCCTCTTGAAGATGTGATCTGTCAGGGTGATTGTTTATCTTTCAAACCATCCTTAAAAATCCTTGTAGAAAAAGGTGGGCTTTTTTTTTCCTGAGCTCAGTGAAAATACACAGGTGGTCCATTGCATAAAAAATTGTGGGGATTTTTTTGAGAACTGGCAGTTTAGTTGGGCTTACTCCAAGATCAGGGAAGAGAGAGTTTTCACTGTAGAGGACTCATCACTGACATGAGACGTGCCACTTGGACAGACAAGATGTGTCCGTTGAAGGGAGAGGACCTTCCCCAGGGAACTGACTGCAAGAGGTGTGCACTGAGAAAGGAACTGAGGGGCTGTAGCCATGATGGCCAACGATTTAAGAGAGAAGAGTTTTGTCAGAAGAGGTAATATTTATATTAGACCAACAGATAGAACTGGAAAAAAATGGACAAGCTTTGGGTAGATAAAAGCTTTCCTTGTAAACCCTGTGTCTTATGAGGAAGGAGATTTTATGTAGTAGACTGACATTTGTCAAGCAAAAAATACTGCAGGAAAAAAGGCTGTGAAGATGGGAACAAGAGCGAAATACAAAGATGGCAACACAATAGATACAGTCTGTGCAGGAGGCAATGGAAGAAAGAGTAGGAAGAACTGAAAATGCATCTTCAGGAAGTTATTTAGAGTCACAAAATGAAGGATGCAAATTACCCTAGAAAGTGGGAGAAACTTGGAAAGAAAAGAGGGTGACATTTTTTCAGAGGAAATTGCTGAAATGAGGTATAGGGAGGGCAGAGAGGAGGGAACAGCTGAGACCGCTCTTTAAGTCAATGCTTAAAGCAAGATCCTTAGTGTGAAGGGCTGACAACGAATGCATTTGGTAAGAGTCTCCTTATTTCTCTGTTACAAGGTTAGGCAGACTCAAGGAATGGGAAGGAAAGAGGAAAAGCGAAAGAACTGAAACTCACCATTTACAAATGTGGATGAAGGAAGGGTAAGAAAGTTGCTATGGCGTTGGCAAAGAGGAAGAAGTGCCACGTTCTCCTCTGGGGAACTTGAAAAATGATGGAGCATTAAGTGGGGCTGCAGGACACAGGACAGCGAGCTCCAGCGCTCTGGGACCACAGGAGCCCCCAATCTGGAATGAGCTTGCTGAACATACCCAAATGTTGGTTATTTCTGTTCTTTGTGTATATGACCCTTAAAATACATTGAAGATGAAGAAACAAATGCTGCAGCTGTCCCCCACTTCCTGTCACAGCTTTCTCTCTCTCCCGTGCCAGACTTAACTCCCATAGTCTCTCTTTTCATGCACTGTGGGCCCTCAGCCCGACTCTGATCACTTGTAATCCCCTGTGCCTGGTTGATAATTGGGACAGAAAAACTGAAGAATAAAGAGTTAGGAGTCACCAGTAAAGATCTGAAAATGAATTTCTTGAATTGGAGGCACTAGCAGAGAAGGAAAAGAGAGAAACATGAGGAAGGAGCAGGTCAGGGAACCGTCACAGTGGGGAAACTAAAGGTGTTGCAGCCTCAGGGGGAAAGTGAGTGTAGGAGGATGGAGCCATGGATGGTCGGAATAACAATGTGGTACCAATAATATGGCACTCAACTGACATTTTAAACCTGATGCCTCTGGAAACCCTTTTGTGTTTTGAAAACTGAGCCTTATATTTAGTTTTCTAATTGCTGCTTCCTAGCAAGGACTGCTGGTGTCTTGGGGCTATCACTTTGTCAACGAACCCCTGTTTTCTTCACTTCTAGTCTAGTGGTTGCAACTGGGTCTTCAGCAGAGAGCTCTTTGCACCCTTGCCTGATGTAAATACTGATGTATCCCTAATTACCCTTTGATTTCTTTTGAAGGGAGATTGCCTTTTTTAGCCCATATCAATATAGCGACTAGCACACTAGCTGCTCTTGCTAATGACACTAACTGCTGTGCTATCACAATGCAAATGATAATTAGAGCTAAATTAAAACAGCATTCACAGACAGTTTGTATGGTTTGGAATTTGGGCATGCGCTAAACTGGACTGAAAACCCATTTTTTTTCAGAGTTTGTGGGGAACGACAAGCTTTTCAACCCTGTGGCTGTTAAATCAGTCATTTATTCGTCTCTGTACAAGTATCACGTGTTCAGGGCGACCAAGTGGCAGCAAACCTCCTGGGGCTTTGAACCTCCTGGCACTTACAGTGGGTTTGAGAAGAAGGAGTGAACAATAAAAAAAAAAGAGTAAAGAAAAGAGAAAGGCAAAGTGAAGGACGTCTGTGCATTTTGGCAGTGGTTCTTTAGTAGCATGGCAATATACAACAAAAAGGGATTGTCTGGTGCTTGTAGACCAGTTATCTGCTACTTCAGGAGCCATATCCTAAAAGTCTTTTCAAAAAATTATCAGATGTCATCTTTACTCTGTGGAAGATTTAGGTTTCTTCATCTTTCCCCTCCATTCCCCTCCTGATCCTCCCCCCACACACACACTACAAAGTAAAGGACGTAAGTGAGGTTCCTACTCATTTCCAGTGTAAGTTTACCAGAAGCATTTTAAGCATTTTAAATTATTGTCAGTTCTTGCGCCAGAATTTACTTTTACCTTAAACAACTCTTGCCTCCTCAGTGTTCACCCTGTAGAGAGTAGCTAACTGCGCGTTAGCTGTTGTGTTGGCTGCGCAAGCCGTGCTTTCCTCATCTCCTTCCCTACGCTAGGCTCTCCCTTTCCCTGCTTCCGTGCTTCTGAGCTGACCTCTAACACTCGGATGCCTCTCCGGCTATGGTAATGTGATCTAGTGGCTGCAGCGGAGAAAGGGGTCAGCAGCCCTGGATTGTATTCCTGATTCTGTTATCGGATGGTGTGAGATCTGGGGAAGGACATTAATCTTTGTTTGCCCACAGGCTGCAGTGATAGTCAGACGTCTTCATTACTTCAAGACACTTACAGTAAAATTGCTATGATTATGCCAAATTTATTATTAATATACCTGTTACAATATTTTCAGTATCCTATAACAATGAAATCAGACACTGTGCCATTCACTTCCTTTTAGCTTGTGGCATGGCTTGCAATACTTTTGAATATACCTGTCTGGTTTACAGAATCAATCCATGAAACCAATATTTGTATTTTATATTCCCAGGCACCTACACATCAGTGATAAAGCAGCTTTCACGTATTCCTGACTTTTTCATTAATTGCATGCTTTCCGATGTTTTTTTAATCATTTTTACTACTTTCTGAAATGGGGAGAAGGCATGGGTAATGTTACTGGAAGACTGTAATCGAACTTAGAGGCTCTCATTTAGGGGGAATGTCTGTAGTGATGCATTAGAACCGCACGCGTCACGCTCCCACTCGGCTCTTCTTTCCCAAGTCCTGCACGTAGCGGGTGAGTCTGTGGAACTCACTGCCCCGTTCTGCTGAGCGTGCCTGTATCAGACCTGTACATATGGCATGAAGGTTGTTGAAAAGTCTTGCTTTTCAACCTGTGGCAATTCTTGGGCTGTGATGTGCCCATTACAGCAACTCTGAAGAGCCTTAATGACCTTGGTATGATCTTCAGTCTAATTTGGCAGCGTAGTCTCCACTTCAGCATGTTTTTACATCCATTACATACTATTCCCAGCCACATTTTGAGATAGAATCGTTGATCTGGGCCCCTTTTTGCTACACAGATGACCTATAGCATTGTAGAAGGTCACAGAAACCCACCGAAACCTGAGAATGGGGGTGTGTAGGAGGACGAGGTGCAGCTCGTGTCTGTATTGGTTCTCACGTAACTCCTTTCTTCACTCAGAAGCAACTTTCATCTCCTGGGGTTTCTTATCATCTCTCACACCCACTTTCCCCTTCTGGCCTCAAGTATTGGTCTGTAACTCTTCATATTGTTGGCCATGGCTGAAATAGCACCTTTTTATTGGATGTTCTTTTCAGCATCAATGAAAATAGTCTCTAAGATTTGGGTAAATCTCCATAACTCCCTAAAATCCGTAAGAATAGCTTGTTTAAATGTCATAGCAGTTCTTCAAGCTTATTATTATTACTTAGAAACCATGGCTGCACTGTAAAAGGGGGTGTTTAGATATAGCAGACTCGGTGAGTATATGATCTTCTGGTTTCCCAGAGAAACTGAAAAGATGAGGTCAAAGATGAAGTGATTTTCATATTTGTCAAGGTGCAAGGACTGCTCTAGTTCTGTTTGAGATCATCTCTGTGAGTGGTTGGCAGGCTCTGACCTCGCTGTGTGTTTAGAGCAACTTTGCTGAATTACTCCAAGGAGAGGAGCAAAACCCTGTGCTAAAGTACAGTTACTACTGACAGGTTGGCCAGTGGCTCCAGATGACTCCAAGTGGGATATAAAGGGAAAGAAGCCTGTTGATTAAATAAAGGATTTGTGGCAGAAGCAGCAAATCCTGATAACTGAAACTTGGAGAGGAAGCTTGCGCTGAAGTTTGTGTTGCGTTAAGGTTATGACTTACTGGTAAAACCCTAGGAAGAGCCCGGTTGTGTTCTGTGTTGAGGCTGAGTTACAGATTTAGCCTATCTGTAATCTCATGAATATAAATTCATTTCTGTTGCATGCACAAGGACTGATTTAGTACTGAGGGTTTCAGAGTATAGTTATGATAATATACATTTCTCTTAAACCCTGGCACTGTTTGTGGGAAGTCTGACTGGAGTGTAATTTTAGCAGATTACAGTACTGGATGTACTCTTTAAAACATTTAAAGGGTATCGATCTCTGAACATCATACTTGTGGTTGCACACCCGGGTTAAACCCCCTCATTGACTAATCAGAATAGGGACAGCAGTATTTAGTCTCCTGGCAGTCATTCTTCTTGCAGCACTGTGTCTCTGTGCTGCTTTGCCTTGGGTCATGAATAAGATTTTATTTTCTTTAAAAATTCAGTGTATATTCCCTGCAGACAGCTCTAATCTACAGTCCTGCTTCTCGCTTTGTGCATAAGCATCTCCGATTGATAGCCCCGCAATCCTGAGAAGTATTTGCAGCTTTAGCAGAGGCAGCACAAGAAATTGCAGCTGTGACTGATGTTTGAAAAATGTGTTTTCTAACATCATATATGGAAATACCTAAAAAGAAAAGCAAAGATTACTGTTAAGTACTGAACTCCCAGGTCATGTGTTAACACAAGAAATGATATTAAGGAGCAGTCAGGGCGTTAGGATGCTAGTCCATGACAGTGCTCTGCTCTGCCTGTACATCTGAAACTGTAGATCAAATTGAATGTAATGTACATGTGGCGGGGACTGAGTTTGTCGCATTTCTTTATAATTTAAGGGAGAGGAGGCACCTTCAGTTCTAAATATTCTTGTGGTCCAGTCCATAGGCATAAATCTCTTCGCCGTAAGAAGTGCTTGTAGTGTATCCAAAGTTAGAATTTAAATGATAACTTTACAAGATCGGTCGTGTAAAATACAGCAGAGTGTATGGGATTGTGGCTGGAGGGGTTATTATTAATGTTCAATTACCTAGGAAGAAACCTGGAATTCTGAAATTGATCCATGGACCCCTTCATAACTGGAGGAAAACAGACATTTCAGATTATCTTACCTTAGTCTAGTAGATGCTCCTCATTACTTCAGAAGAAAACAAATGTTAACTCATCATCACATGCTAGACAACAAACACAGAGAAAAAATTCCTTCCAGTCCAAAATATGGCTGTCAGGTTTTTCACATGAGGAAGCATCACCAATGTCTCACTGTGAATCATCACATTTTGGTCGTTTTACTACCTAGGCTAAGCTTGCTACCAAACAACCATAAAATATCTTCTTGTTTTCTCAGCACTATTTAATGGTACATGTTGGCTGAGAGGATTCTTGTTTAATAACTTTAAGGTAGATTGCCGCACATTATAAAAGGGAGAGGATTTGCAGTTTGCAGAAATATACTCTTCCAGCAAGCATCACTTGCTGGCATCTGGCTATTTGTAAACTGTATTTAACAGATCTTCTGTCTGCGCTTTTAGAAACAATTTTGAACAGTTGAAAGAACCCATTAGAAAACCCTTTCTTCTCCATGGAAACATTCTGTCATTTGTTGCCCTTCTCTGTGCTTCAGAAATAGTAAAACAAAGAGTAGCAGCAAATTTCACTTGAAGTTTCTTGATGTGCAGGATTAAATCCAGATTTTCATTATTTTATACAGAAAGAGAAATTAAGGAAAGGGACAATAATTGGACAGAACTAATAGAACATTCATATTTAAGGAGCAGGACAAATAATGAGGTCCAATTGGCAGTCATTTGCTCTAACAAGGATTAAAATAGATCGTCAGAAGTTTAGCAAACATCAGAAGAATTGGAATGTTGTCTGGAAGGTGAGAGCTTCAGTTTTTCCTACGGATGTTTATTTTCTCATCAAAACATCATAAAAACTGAGTGCTGGTTACAGAAATGTAACCTTTATTAGTAAATTACAACAAGAGAGCAGCCCAGTGGTCATGGGGATTTAGAGGGTTTACCACAGAGCTCAGCACTGCAAGGGCAGCTTTTAATAGCAAAAAAAAAAAAAAAAAAAAAAAAAGGAAAAAGCTGAATGTCATTTCCATCCCTGCCTGAGAAGTAGTCCGAAATGACAGATGATAGTCCTCCCATTGTCCTCCATACACACCATTGGCACTAACTTGGCACTGGTCTTACAGACTTAGCAGCAAGGCCAATAATGGAAAAAATTGCTGAAGAAGCTTCTCTGTCTATCTATCTGTCAATATATTAGGCGTAGGGAAAGCAAAGAGAGAAGCAGGCTTCACAGGGGATTTCTCAGCAGGACTACTCTCCTATTCCAGATCCGAGAGTCTGCAGTGATTTATATCTATAAATATGTTTTCAGTTCATTTTCCTTTTAATGATGCTGAAGAAAGGGGAGTCAACACAAAGCAAGATACATCTGTCACTCCTTGCTGCTCTGGTTCTCTTAGATGGGAAGATAGCAGCAGACAGGCTGCTGTTTAGTGCTTAGAACTGGCTAGAAAAATACTGTTGTTGCTTTCGTTGTTTTTCTGAGGAAGCTTGTGAGAAAGAAAAAAATGCCAGCACAGATAATTGATTGACTCTCAGCATAAAAAGTAGCTGTAAAGCAAAAACACGGCCAAACATTTTCCTCAAAACCCTGAAACTTTCCAAATCTCACCTTGATGCTTCAAAACACCTCTTCTTGAGTGGGCTGTCCCTGCCTCCCAGGGACCTGTGTGTTTGGCTGACCCACATCTTTCATAGTGCAGTGCGGTCTCCCTCAGTAGGATTCTTGGGAGGGCCCCTGGCTGCAGTATGTCATGGAAAAGGTCCATCTGGGGAAGACACCTCACAGAGCGTGTTCAAGGTCTAAGATATCCTGCTTCAGCTTCCAGGAGTCACAGAATCACAGAAGAGTTGAGGTTGGCAGGGACCTCTGCAGGTCACCTGCTCCAACCACCTGCTCAAGCAGGGTCAACTGGAGCAGGTTGCTTAGGGCCATGTCCATTCAGGTGTTGAATATTTCCAAGGATGGAGCCTCCACAACCTCTCTGGGCAACCATGTCCAGGGTTCATCCACCCTCACAGTAAAAAGGTCAGTCATCATGGCAACACTTCCTAACACAAAAACTAGTAATTGTTAAACTTTTGAAGGTTTTCATTTTTTGAAAAAAAGGAAAAAGAAAGAGATGCAACTGTTTTCATCAAAATACATTTTTTTTAAAGCTAACCTACTTTTCCTGCAATAAACTCTCCTGATGTATGGTTTGGGAATAATCCTCTAATTTTGTCTTTATACCATAGCAGTGCCTGCCTGTAGAGTGCCTTGTGCTGTTAACAGAACTGGTGGTGCTACCGGAGGCCATTATTGACATTATTTATTTAGCACCTAGCAACCTCAATCAGGGCCCTTTGTACTAGGCACCATCCAAACAAGGGGGAAGGAAGACAGCCTGTCCCCAAAGCAGGCATTATTTAGCCATTAAACAAGATGCTGCAAAGACATAGGTGGAGAGAAAGAATGAGGGAAGCAATGACACGAACGCTTTCATAGTAATCTCTGGACTTCAGTATCACTGTTTCCCTCATCACAGCCATGAATGGAAAAACAGTGAGGTCCTCGCTGTGCTGTCCAAGGGTTTTAGCAAGTTAAATGGAAAGTTGTCCTGTAGGGGTAACCTTTTCTGGAGACAAATGAGATCACTCTGGTGCCTTTTATGTGCTGTTTTCATTTGAAAAGCTGCAGGACAAGTGGAATTTACAATTGATGCGTATTTTAAAAGCATGTACTTCTTAAAAAGCATAAGAAACAATCATTTACATTTTGCAGTTGCAGTATTTTTCTGTCAAGAAACTAGCTCAGGAGGAAAAGAAATGCACAGTTCTTTCTTGTCTTGGAAAAATGCCTTTCCATTGAAAAGAATATCCTCAAGTTTGCATACAAAACCAGTAGGGGATTTTTTTCCCCATGTTGTTTCCCAGATAGAGGCCTACCAAAGGAAGAAAATGAACTGTTTAAGTAGGCAGATCTCAGCATTTCGAAGTGCATTCAGCGCTTTCAGGTCAGTTCAGAATTTAACATGTCAAATCCCTCCACTGTGAAGAATGACAGAAGAAATTAAAAAAAGGCATGAGGTGGCAGAGGGGAGGAAAGAGTTCAGTCCAGTTCCAGATTTCAGGAGCTTGTGAAAATCGTATCTTTAGAGATTTTCAAGAAGAGGGAAGAAATTAATCTACCAGGGCATGTCTAGGGGTACCCAGTCCTCAAAAAGCAGAGTGTGGAGCTCTTGAAGCTCCTTCCTTGGGCACATTTCTATCATTTCTTTCACATTGTTTATTCATATTTTCAAAATGAATGGCTTGCTGTGCCAAGCCTCAGAATCCATTTTTCTCTAAAAATCCAGTGGCAGACTGGGCATGGTCTTTGTTCATGTTTGTCCATCTGGTTCAGATGGAAAAGCCTTGGGTCTTTGCCACATTATGAGTTCACCTGAAGGAAAGCTACTCTCCCAGCGTGCCCATCTCCTTTCTCTTTCTATCCAATTGCTTTTCTTTTAATTTGAAAGACAGTCAGTAAAATATGTTCGTTTATGGTCACCAGCTTGTATAACCACATACAGATAAAACAGATACAGATAAAAATACCAACTTCCCGAAACTAGCAAAAAAATACTAATGTTCATAAAGCAAAACTGATTAAAAGAAAACATCAACAGCTTTCAGCCTGTTCTCTTTCCTGTCCTCCAAGCATTAGGTTAGGATGCTGACTGTTCCGTGGACTTGAGGATGGTTTATATATATTTACCCAATTTTTATTTTTTCTTAGTATTTGTGTGCTTTTGTCCTGAGCATTTTGAAATTCTGGTGCGGTGAGGAAGTTTTCTGTGTTCTTGTGACCTGTTACATGAAGCTTTCCTATATCCTGGCCTTTTCAGCCTCGGTGCAGAGTATCTCATTTTAGATTGACAAAATGCTCATTTTCTGCAAGATGAAGCAAAGGAAACCTGAATATGTCTCTTAGGCCTCACAAAGGCAAAGCTACCATTAACATTAAGGAAGAAAGTGTTTTGCTTGAGCAAGACCTGAATATTAAGGACATCAGTGCCACATTTTAGTTTTTAGACAAGCAGGTGTTTTGGAGGATTTTCACAAGAGTGGAGAGCAGACAGGACAGTTTTTACTCGCGCCACGGAGGGGCTCTAGGACTGCTGCTGTATCCCTGCTGTCGTTGCACCGATCCGTCCCCAGTAGCTGCCTGGTGGCAGAGCAGCAGGGTAGGATGTGCACTTCTGTGTTTGAGGCACCTCAGCTAAGCCCAGCCCTGCGTCCCACCTCCGCACCCTGTCCCGAGAGCAGAGCAGCACCTGCTATTGCCCAGCATACCCCAACTTTGCTTTGTGCACTTTTTCCCAGCGCCCGACAGACCACCCAGCCACAAGATGCCTTGTAAGGTAAAACAGTCAGCAGCCAGCTCGGCGCGATCAGCGGCTCGCCCTGGCCAGGGGCAGCACCTCACATATGGAGGATTTGTAGCCACAGAGGTTTCTTATACAATTTGGACCCAGGAAGTTGATGTCAATGAAGATGTGGGCACTTAAGTCCAGCCCCAGGCTCTAAGGCATCTGCTCCTTCAGGGAGCAAGGGGACCTTTTTATACACTTCGTTGCAACAGAGTTTGTATGTGATTACACTTTCTTTCCAAATACTGCCTGTCTGACTGACTGCAAATGTGGGCAATAATGGGAGAAACCAGGCCAGAATTAAGGACACCATCTCGTTCCTCCCTAGAGGAGAGAGCAGAGCTGAGCACGCAGCGATCGGTGCAGCAGGTTGGCACAGGCACCCATTTGGGACTGTGTGTACAGTCCATATGTTATGTCCCAGATTTCTCTCTCCTGTTTACTCTCTGTCCATTTTCAGATGTACTGTCAAGCTCTCTTCTCTTCGTGTCCCTCCTAGCCAACAGGGTGTAATTCACAGGCCCTCTTTGAAGGAGATGCCCTGGGACAAGTCTGGAGGCTGATCGGGGGCAAAAGGCTGGAGATTTGCCTTTCCATGGCACACTCAAAGTGTCCTCTGAAACACCAAACCATTCATATCAAAAGCCCACGTTACAGCATAGTTATTCCCTGGACCCACGTAGTAAACACATGTAAATCCATAGTGTAGAGCAGGCATCCAGTTTTATGACCCATTTACAAACTGTCTTTTATTACTGCTCTTCTGGATTACAGCAGTCAGCGAAAGGTCAGGGCTCTCCAAGGTATGGCCTAATGAAGGAAAAAATCAGGGACAGAATCAGGCATTTTTGACATAAAATGGCCAAAGGAGACCTGCTTTCCCGAAAGCAGAAAGCACCAAATGGCAGAGACCATTTCAGTCCCTGTAGCTTCTCTCAGTCAACTTGATGCCCAAAAGCACCTTGTTTTTTTCTTCCTATCTATTTTCCTGGTTCTGTGCCAGGTGCTTCTTGCCACCTCCTTTTGGCTTTTCTACTCTTTGGTATTTTTGCTAGCTAACTTAAGTATTGGGAGTTTCCAGTACTTCAGCTAGCTTGCTTGAAGTTTAATTATTTTTATGTTCCACTGTAATATATGCTGTAAGGCAGTAGCCAAAGAAATGCAAACATGCACAAAATAAACTTCTGCCCACATGCAAAAAACAGGGTTTACTGGAGTTTGTAATAACTGTATAAAATAACTTTAAACAATCTAATATAAAGGTGGCTTCAGTGATCTTTTATAACTGTCTTCGGACCATTCCAGAATGATTTGGTTTAATCCATGTTGTAATCATTGTTTTCTTTGGCGAGGACCAATTCCTGCAATGTTCTCAGAAACATGTTCATCCCCAGGCCATATTTACCAAGTAGATGCCAAGTAGGCCTGGGTTCAGCAGTGTTTACAAGGCCAGTTTGATGGGAATTTAAACAGGAAACAACACAAAAATGTATACAAACCAGAGCAGTTCTCATTGGCAATTCAAAAATGCTTGCAGTGGGTCGTGGGGCATTTTTCTCAGATGTCAGACATGTCATTGCTTCTCTTGTCTCTGCATTTAGTTCTTCCTTCCTCCCCTGAATCAGTCTCCCGTCTTTCAGTAAAATTATACTGTAGAAGGATAAAAAAGGATCTGATCTTTTGGTGTTCTTTCCAAGCAGCTCCAAGCACTAGAGAAGGAGCTTTCAAGATGCCGGAGCCAGCAAAGTCCACTTCTGCCCCCAAGAAGGGTTCGAAGAAAGCCGTGACAAAGACCCAGAAGAAGGGGGATAAGAAGCGCCACAAGAGCAGGAAGGAGAGCTACTCCATCTATGTGTACAAGGTGCTGAAGCAGGTCCACCCGGACACTGGAATCTCCTCTAAGGCCATGGGCATCATGAACTCCTTTGTCAACGACATCTTTGAGCGTATCGCCGGCGAAGCGTCCCGCCTGGCGCACTACAACAAGCGCTCCACCATCACCTCGCGGGAGATCCAGACGGCGGTGCGCCTGCTGCTTCCCGGAGAGCTGGCCAAGCACGCGGTGTCCGAGGGCACCAAGGCTGTGACCAAGTACACCAGCTCCAAGTAGCTGGCCGCTGGTCTCCATCAGGACTCGTAGGCAGAGACGGGCACCAGAGGGGCAGCTCCTACACGGATAAATGTCAGGGCTACTGCTGACAGCAGTTTGCAGTCTTGGGATGGGCATTAGAAGCTGTCTATTGAAAGAGGTGATGGTGATCTGGATGTTGGTTTATTTTCCTGTTTGGGACATGCTACGGGTTTTGTACATCACACCTCAGGCAACGCTGACAGAGGAGGCCTCTGCTTTCACATCTCATTCAAAGGAGAGTTTATTCTCCTCCATGCTCCAAAAACATGCATGTTTGGCACTGGCAGGGGAGACGGGCAACGGCAGCGTAGAGACGTGGTCTGTGAAGTCTTCCTGTTTGGCTGCTTCCTCGCAGTCACCAGAGACAGGCCTGGGAGCCGGCGTCTGTCGTCGCTCTCTCGCGGGCTGGACCTGCCCTGTCCCGCTGTGCCTGCAGCGGGCAGGCACCGACGCTAGCGCACAGGGCGCAAGCTGGAGTGAATCCCATAGCAATTAAAAGGAGGGATGTGCTTGACAGTAGTGTGTGAGGCCTCTTTTAAAGAGAAAGTCTGACAAGTGGGCTGGCGTCTGGGGAAATTTCAGCACTAGCTCTTCCCCCATGTCTCTCTGAACTGGGACTCCAGGGCCCTGCTCGCCCGAGGCCAGCCCGGATGTTTGAGCTGCTTGTGCTGAGACGTATGGACAGAAAAGGGGGGATGTTAGGTCGCTTCCTGTCCCTGGCTGCTGCTTTGCCTGCTTCGAAGACCTACTTCGGTGTGCAAGATGCTGCTGTTTCTGCCGCTGTTTGGAGACTTTCTCTGCCGTGATGCTGCCTGTGCTGCCTCCCACCATCGTCGCTGTAAGCACATGCGGACCAGGCTGGGAATGGGCATCTCACCTCCTCACCAGGTCCCTTGCGTTACCCATCTGCCAGGAAACAAAACAAAACAAAATAAAACAAAACAAAGGGTGCAGAGGGAGCAACGCTTACCTGCATCCCAGTGATACTTCAAATAATTTTAAATGACTTCAGATATTCCCCATGCCTTTTCAAAGTTCATAGTAAGGTGAGCAATAATAAAATCTTGGTAAAAGCCATAGAGATTAGTGGAGGAACCTCTCCATTAAAAGTTTAACTTGGCAGGAGTGCTGGGTAGCACGATAAGGCCATGGGTGGAACTGGTGTGAAGCTGAAGCTTCCTACTCAGAACACAGCACTAGCCAACATTAGAAAGTCAAAATCTCTGGTAGGCTGTAGTACTTCAGATCAAAAATGTTCATGTCTTTAAAATAACAACTGATTGCTGCAGTTTATTCTGTAAATGAAAGGGCAGCAAAAACAGAAAATCTTACTTCAGCTTTACCCCAAACTCCCAGAGTTCCTTTTTAATGAAAATGTAAATTTATACCCCAAAATAACAACCTTGCACTACATCTCTCACTTTCCTCTACCTTTATCTGTATCCTGGTTTTTTTACACTCTGAGAGTGATGAGGACCTTTGACAAATTCATATTACTTTTGGAACTGCAGAATTCTGCTGTTCCAGAACGTTCAATTGTTTCTTGTTTTTTTTAGTGTTGTAGTAACTTTGCAATTGGTCCTGAAGCAGGAACTGCACAGACCTGCACAACCGAAAGCATCTCCGAAAACCCAGAGCAGCATGAGCTCCTAGGTGGTGGTGGTGTGCGGGGGAAGAAGTACAAATCCACACCTCCGTACAGATAGGTCGTCTAGTAAATCTTTCTACCATCCCACTCCATCGTACCCACCTGCAGGGGCTAAGGACAAATGGCAACTGCTTCAGAGATGTACTTCCACTCCCCTACTGAAACTTGGGGTTCCCACACCAGAAAATAGGCCTTCCTTCCCATCCTTTGCTCAGCGATCTTACACCACTGGGCTTTCAGCCACATTTAATCCAGTGACCCCAGCAGGACTCTCTCGCGATATCTTTTGGAAAGAGATTCAAAGTTCTGTCCTCAGGATGCCAAGTTTTGGAGCAAAAACTGGGTCTCCTGCTGTCAGCACCAGAACAACAAGCTCCCAGTGCTGGTGTCCGTGTGTGGTGGCAGCAATCCGTCACTCACCTGGACCATTTGGCCATGACCCTTTGGAAGTGCCAGCTTAGCACTTCCATTTGTTTTCCAATCAAATAGCCAAAGACAGGTAACAGACATGAAAATACACCTGGAGTAGGCCTAAAGCTGCTGTCATTGGCCCTCCTTCCACCAAAAAACAGAAAGCAGATAACGGAGAAGGGGAACGAATACAAAGTGAAGGGCTGGTTGGCAGCACTGAAACTTTTTCCTCCAATCCATACGAGCCGCAAGTGAGAATTCATCCTGTCCAGGATTTCACTGTCCTGTAGGAGCAGAGAGGCGAATAGAACTGTTGCAATTCGATGCTGTGTGCAAGCCAGGCTGCTGCCGGTCCTCCCCCAGGTCTACTCAGCACAGCTTCAGAGTCCTCATTGCTTTCCAACAGCCCAGAGCTCCACTCCAGTCTCTACAGGTGGTACAACCGCCTGCAGCAAGAAATGCAGAAAATAAAATTAAGCGTTCTCCCTCCAGGGCCTCCTGGCCAGCTAACAGAGCAGGGGGAGCAAGGCTGGGCTCTCAGACGAGAAGTGTTGGCCCGTTGCACACAGTCACAGCGTCGGGCTCATTTTCTTCTCTGTGCGGGGGCACTATTGTCGCCTCCATTTTCAGAGATCGTTTTGGAGAGAGAAGTGACAATTTAAGGAGAGTATAAAAATACTTGCAGGCTTAGAGAGGATTTTTATATTGTTCAAAGAAAAGTCACTGAGAGTGAACATCTCCATGCCTTTATAGTTTAGGCTGTAGTTTCACACATATTTTGCTCTTCACTCTCCCCTTGTATCATTCTTCAGCTTGCCTCTGACAACATGGAGAACAGGACTGGGGAATCGATCCATTAAACTGAACCTTAAAATCAACCTTATTTTTCCCTGCAAGCTTCGTTTTAAGCCAGTTCTGGTCCCTGATCTGGTCTGTCACCAGCATGCAGACATTAGTGACAGTCACTGACCCTAACGACTGGCATAAACTAGGACTGCCTCAGAAAATAGTTAACAGCATTTGTAATATTATGGCCCTTGTGTGAAAAGACAAATGAAAAAAGGAAATCTGTGTCTCTTGCAATAGTCCTGTTAGCAGAGAAGATATTACTTTTAAATATACCACTATGGATGTTACCTTGCAGTGTTCCATGAACTGTTTCTATAATAATCCTGACACTGGAAATCAGACACATCTGATGATTTTTTTAAAATCACACTGGATGTAAAGTGTTACACAAGGGAAAGAGAGCAGATTGTCAGTGGGACTCTGCTCCTGTTCAGCCACCGAGGTGAAGTGATTAGAGGCTTCTTGCTCAGCAGCCAAACAGCATGCGAGACAGCCAACTTTCCCCGCAGCTGCCTGCTTGCACTGGCTCATGGTCACATCCCTTTAATTGGAATTACTGTGATGGTGATAGGCTTTGGACTGAGGCTTAACAGTGGAGACAATAGAAAATGGTCCAAAAGTTCAAAGTATTGATTGTCCACTTAGTAAACTGAGTTGTGGCATGTTCCAAAAGTCCATTGTAATGGGATTTTCTCTGCAGGATGTGCTTTTAACAAGATGTATTTCCAGTTCTTGGAGTTGATAAAATGCTTTAAAAATGAAGATAACATACAAAGCCCTCCTCCCCCCTCCCAGACTCCTACTGACATCCCAGAAGCATCTCTGAGATATTCCTGTGCTTTGCCAGTTAAAAGCCAAATGCAGATTGAAAGCTGGGAAAGGAGACTGCAAAGAATAATACAGGCCTTATATTACCCCCAGAAGGGTTGCTGCGTGGCCACGGCCTGGAGGTGTGCTCATGCTCCGAACAGATAGGTCTGTAGTCAAGCGCTAGGAAAAGGGAATAGCAGCAAGTACAGGATGAGTACAACGTTGTGCCTGTCCTGGACGGCACCGTGAGTCCAAGGAAGTGGTACCTGGCAGCCAAGGCAGAGCCCTGCCCGCAGTAGCCTGTGTCACTATGTGCCCTTCTACCCTTGCCACAGGCAGCAGCATGGAGGTAGCCCAAGTCCTAGCAGCCCCACCACAGCACTGAAGGCAAGCTTGGCATGGACTATGCACAGCCTTGAGCATTTGTCAGCGTCATAGCATTTGCTGATGGTTTACATTGAGAGCAAATTGTTTACAGGAAACAGAAGAACATGGAAGAACCCATAAAAATCACTTGCTGCCAGAATTTCAGGAGTTCCCTAGGACCAGCAGCTGGGGAGCAATCTCTCACACTTACTGTCCATGCATGGTATTTTGCAGGCTTATGTACACAGAGTTTTTTCTGACAATACGTGTTACATGATGTATGATCTATGTTACATTACTGTTGTTTTATGACATATCTGACAGCTAAATTACCTGTTTTCTGTTAAATGTATAAATAAAATGTAAATGCAGACCTGTTCAAAGTCAGGTGATACCGAGCTCTGCAGATGTCTTTGTTTCCATCATATCACTGAACCCTCAAAGCCCTACATTTCTCTTTCTCCAAATTGCTTCCTCCAGCACTTGGGGCCACAGCAACTGCCCTTCCAGCAGAGATCGTGGCCTTGCTGGTCCTCACAGAGAGTTAGTCCCAGACCAGAGCAGTCCCACAGCAGTGGGCTGAGAGGATTTCTTCCCCTCGGTACCCACCTGCTGCTGCTGTGGGGCAACAACGCCTGTCACATCCTTTTGCATTTCTCCTCCCATCCCTGCATTTGAAGTTCCAAGCGGGGGGCAGCTCTGCCCACAGCCTCAGCCTGCCGCTGTGAGTCATCACAAGAGGTGTCACTCACCGCAGAGATTGTCACAAGACCAATGGGGGGGGGGGGCCTTTTCAAGCTCTTCCACTGAGCTTCCCCACGGTCGAGCCCGCTTTCTCTCAGCTTCTGACTCACCCTTCATCTGGGGGTGAGGAGGAGGAGGAGGGCAACGAAGTGGCTTTACCTCCCACACCCACTCCTGGCACCAATATGAGGTATCGCACAGTCAGTTATGCATATGTATAATCCACTTTGCCTGCTGCATGGGAGAAGCAAAAGCATTATGATAAAGTGGATGCAAGTGCTGCCGGTTTCCATGTTAGGCACCCAAGGTGCAGTGGCATCTCCATCCATGACAGCAGTTAGATTAAACATGACTCTGCTCGCTGCAAGTGCAGGCCTGCAGGAAGGATGCCCATACTATGTGTAACTATGTATGTAGCTGGCAACTTGTCCTTAGCCAAATTCCTATTTCTGGTGTGGTCTACCTGGCAGCTATCATTTAACCCCAAAGTGCCAACACTTTTAACTTGCACAGACTGAAGCACTGTGGGTTGGAAACATGTTTTATACACATTCAGCATTTCTGTTTATCTGAATCAGCGATCACTGCCACTAGAAACATCTTTGCCTGGGCTATGAGAGGTATATAGGTAACAAACTTGGAGTAAGATGTAGCATCTGAAAACCCCAAGAAGAAAAAGATCTTCATTTTAGAGAGTGATTAATACATACATTCAGTTGAATAGCTTATCTGCTGGACAGCCACCTAATAGTGCATCCACTGGGGTGGGAAATGCATGTGCCTTGCCAAATGTTATGTGATGGAGAAACAAGCTCAGATGTCAGGTATGCCTTACAGTAGCTAAAGAGATTTAGAGTCTCTCTAAAGCGAGACTTACAGGCTTAACATAGTTTGGGAGAAGCAGTACTTGTAACTAACTGGCGTGGAAGTGGAGTATTTCTTTCCAAAGAAATGCTATTCTTAATGTTGATTTCCATTTAATACCGCTGTGTGGAGCAGCGCCCACAAAGCTCTTCCGTAACTGAGCTGACACCTGGGCCGCGGGAAGACCCAGACCAGGATACACAAGGCAGAGCATAACCCACGCTCATCCTCCTTCAGGACACCGGGAGGAGGGAAGCAGTAGTTATTTGGGGTCAGGAGCGTGACCATACTTGGTGTGTGAAGGGTCTGCACAGACTGAACCCAGACCTGCGCATGGCCACACGGAGCCAGGGTCTGAGCCTGCTCTCAGAGCACCCTGCCTTCGACATGGCCCGAGCTGCCTTGAGCTCCCACCTCTCACACCCTCTTTCACCATCTGCATTTGCACAGCAGAGTCCACTACAATTTAGCTGACAGCTGTTTATAAAAGTGCTGCTTTTCAGAGCAAATCAGTCCTTTTTCTGCCATTTTCTTGCCAGTGCTATCTGGCTAATATCACTTCAAAGACCATTAGTTGGCACTCGGCTATCACATGGCCAAGTCTATTGGCAGAATCAGATACAAGAACTTAGGACCATCAAAAGAAACTAGTAGCGAAGCAGTTCTAAAATAAATAAAAAGGAGCAGCACTCCATGCAACAGGCCATTCACCTGTGGAGCTCTTTGCCAATGGATGTTGGAGATGTCAGAAACTGATTTAAGGACAAATGAACAGATGAGAAATCTTCTGAGAATTACTCAGCATGTATAAACCACACTGAGAATGATTAGAGACTGGGAGAGTATAAGAAGGAAAGAAGAAGCTATTCGTACAGGTTTTCTCACAGAATCACACCTGGAAACAAGATACTGGGCTGAATGGGCCAAAGGTCTGATCCAAGATATCTACATATATTCATGTAATATCTACCTTGTACTACTCATGAACTGTGGAGAGTTTCAGGCAATGTTTTATTATTTATTAGAAGAAGGCTTAAAAGAAAGCTTTCTTTCTTTCTTTCTTTTTTTCTACATAGCTGCTGTACCTATATAGACGGTTATGTGGATTGAGTTAGCTTGGCTTATATGAAAAGAGATGTTTTGTTTCTAAAACAGTTAGAGTTAACAAACACAGATGGTGTGAGAAAGAGAGAGAAATGGGGCTTTTGCTTTCTCGTATAAAAGAAAGCTGTTCTCAAAAACATTTCTCATTTTCTCCCTTGAAGCAGCTGGGTTTTTTCCTGCCTTTTAAGGTCCATAAGCCTAATTCCCCCAAAAATCTCCTACAGAACCTCTCACAAAATTCATTCAGAAAAATTCTCTTAGAGATTTAACTCTTTCTGTTCAGAGACCTGCAACAGAAATTTTAAGACTGGTAAAACTGGAGGAGGAATGGCAATGTCTGGATGTGAAGTACCACAAGGAGCAAAAGGCAGGAGACTATAAAATAAAGGTGTAAGAGGGGCAGGTGTTGATGGGCCCTAGATGAGCAGGTCATCAAGATCCCAGCGCACACCACGTGCAGCTTCTCAGGACACCCAGGTCAGGAGAAGAGGGACGAGGAGTAAATCCTGATGACTCTCGGAGGTGGAACAGCATGGAGAGAGTAGTCACCGTCAGCTCCTGAAGGGTACAAAAGGCAGACCCAAAACCAGCATGAGATTGCTGATTGGAGGAGAACCCAGGAGACATGACGATAACTTGATAGGCACCATCTCTTGTCCTGCAAATCATTGCAAAGATGGACATATGTGTCCCAGTGTCTGTGTGCTGGATAGATGGCATGGATACTCCATCTTGGTGCTTGTGAGTATGTGGGCGTGAGAGTATGAGCCTCAGTGAGTCAAATAAGCTCTGTTTTAAAATAAAATCGCCTGCCCCTCCTACAAGGTGCTACACTGTTGCACAATGTTGCAATATCATTGCCTCCTCTTCGGGGTTGCTGCTGCCCAGGCTGACCCCCAGTCATCACCAGCCTCAGCGTTTTGGACCGTGCCCAGCTGGTATTCATAGCTGCTTATGCAGCTTCTGATCGATTATTCACTTTAAATCTAGCCTTGGAGCAGGAAGAGTGTGCTCGTTCTGTGTGCACCTCTCCAAGTTATTGTGACTTAAACCTCCTCCTATGCAGATGTGGGAATGCATTGTTTTTACAAAGTACGTCCATATTTGCCAACATTGTGAAAAAAGTCCAGGCATAACTTTCTAAATAAAGCAAGAAACCCTTCGGATCTCACCTGCCCCATGGTCTAGGACAGGTTCTGGGAATCTCAGCCAGTGTCTGAAGAACAGACAGGAGAGCAATGAGTACTGTCAATATAAGTGCTCAGTCTCCTCTATTCACCTGAGACTGTCTGGAAAGACCAGCAAAAGAAAGGAACATAAGTTCATCATTCAATTTCACTAAAATGAGAGAAATCTGAGGCTTCATTTTTTTAGGCTTTCTGTTTTCTGGAGCCCTGCAGTATTCAAGGGTTCGCAGAAAGCCTGGTCTTATGGAAACAGACTATTGAACTGCTCCACTCAGTAAAGCCTGCCCCTTGCAGAAAGCTTGCTGAGGGTTGTTGTGCCTGGCTCAGTTCTAATGAAGTGGGAAGCCTGCTGCAGCAGGAGCTAATTTAGCGATTCGAGAGGTAGATGGTGCTCCTTTTGTTGAGAGGTTGCTTTGTTGGGATGAACATCTATTCTACAGCTGCTTCCACCTGCATTTCAGGTAATAAAAAGTCACACTGATGTGCTGACTTTGGAATTGCAAAGTCCCCTCACGCCTCTCCCAAACACCCTGCAGTGCCGCAGGCTGCAGTGCCCACTGCTCACGTCCACAGCTGCGTCAGCCTCGACTCACGTTAAGCCCGTGCTGCCCACATACTGACTTGCACTGTGGCCCCAATCCAGAGTGAACCGACTGCATCTTTAGGTAGGAAACTCAGAAGTGGGAGGAAAAAGGAAGAAAATTCAAATCCAGACCCCCCACACCCTTGACAGCTGGCATTATATGTGGAGAGGACACAGACAGCTCACGCCACAGCTGACTGGAGGATAACAAAAGCTGTAGCCCGGGAGGCCATCAGCAGCCCCTGGCCACTTAGCAGGGGAGAGCCAGAGCTGTTTTTTAGCCTGGATGATTCAGCACAAAGAAGCCTTTACAGCTCAGGAGCAGGCATCTCGCCCCTCTTCTCATCACGCCTCTTCTTAAGTTTTAAATATAAGGGACGAAAGTTCTCCCACCCCCCCGATTCTGTCAATACCTCACACATATGTCTATAATGCTGTTTTTGGCATTTAAGAATCTTTAAATGGAAAAGATAGATCTCTTAGGAATCACGGGACACCACATACGCTGTCTGTCTCTGGCTGTAAGAGCCAGCATGTTCCCTCACATTTTGCATTCAAAGTGCAGGATAACAAATAGGATTGAACAGTAGCCGAGATAAGTTCAGTGCAAGCAGCTGTATACCATGAAGACTGAGCACAAGGTCCTCCATGACAGAGGGTATCGCAGCAACCAGGAGCTCAGCAATGTTTTTAAGGGATTAGAAGTGCATAGAGGGCAAGAAGAATTTTAAAAACAAAACAGTAAATACACGTTTGCCAGGAACAGGAGCTTTCCTGCTTTATAGAAAGTTTCACGAGCTGTGAGATAACAGCAGGAAGAAGTACTATCCTACCCTACTAGTCTAGCTGCAGTGAGGCTTGCAGTATCCTCTGAAACAGCCTGTGCCTGCCAGCGCTGACAAGGGTCCTGCCCTAGGAAAAGGCAAAACAGAGTTTGTGCCTTAAATGGACGTGAACAGTAAATTCAGACTGTCCAGAAAATAATTTTCAAATTTTGGAACTTTTTTTTTTTTTGATAATTTACCATTTAGATCACAATTTCATGTTTACTTCAGCATCACAGGACCCAGTCTGCTGTAGGTAACTTTGACAGACTTACGCCCAGCTACACAGCTGCAAAACCCTGTGTGGGCAACATCTCTGGAGTCAACTTGGAAACATGTGAAGTCAACCTAAGTACCTGAAGTTTTTCTTCTGGGCACAAAGATGCCAAAGGATGTGTGTTTGCACAAGACTGAGCAACTTCAACTCTCTAGCAAGCTGTCTTAACAAAAGCGAGAAGGCTGAGTCACTGCTCTCTTACACCTATAGAGAAGACTCTGATTTCTCTCCTTCCTCTGTTTGGGGTACTAGGAAATGGGGACTTGAAACAATACTACCAGCTGTTAGGAAGAGCATGAGAGTTGCTGGTTAGCATCCATTCACAACCTCTAGCTCTGAAATCCTATCAGTTAATCTGGGGCATGCGTTTTTACCCCTCTTGCTACTATTTGGAAAATAAACCAGAGAAAAATAAACAAAGGAAGAGGCAAGCCTTTTGGGAGTAAGGAGTAACAGATGAGTACCTCAAAAACGCTTTTTGTCATCGATTGAGTGCTTAATGAAAAAGAAGTGACTTGGAGCAGGAGTTCATTCCCCAGTGACTGCCTTCACCTCCGGGCTCAGCATCAGGAGCACTTTCACTTCCTCTCTATTTATTTGAACAAGGGGCCATTCCTGGGGGTAAGGGTGAGAAGTCCTTGGAAATTAGGCACAACAGTACTACTTAATCTCCTATGCATCTCTTTAACACTGCTAAGTGCCTCTACACTGGGAGAAATCCAGCCTTCACTTCTCTTTCTAGATTGAAAACAGAAGCCGCCTTCTTAGCTGGATCCAAAGATCCAAACACTGATATTAGCAACATATATGATCACTATTATTATTATTGACCTTTATAAAACACTATTTATTCCTCTGAGATGATCGTTCTCTGAGCTAAGACCTCTGCCTGGCCCTGAAGGCAGCCTGACCGTGAACGCCTTGGGATTATTTTAGCCCTTAGAACAGTCTCCTCTCTATATCTTGGTTACGTAGTATTCCTACACTTGTTGGATGAAGACTGACCCAGAGGAGGTAGCTGGAATATCAGGCAGTATTTTCAGTCCTCTACAGTAAGCCAGGTATAAGGTTTGACAGGGGATTATAAATGATTTATCGGAAGACATGTGGTTGAGCTGACATCTCTGATCACTTGTGGGATTTCTTGTCGCAGCACATGTCAAATCGTGTTTCACTGTGAGGGACTGCTACTCTCCTTTGCTGGTATCTTCCTAGCTTTTTCAGACACTGATGTGGATGTGTATTATCCAAACCATACTATGCTGTGTATCCTATGTGTCTTACAACAGGCCTGGTAGCTGTGTCAGTAAGCTTCAGTATAAAATCTCACTTAGATTCTCAGGTTATATTTGAGTTAGATTTCACTAGTAATTGAACTTAATTTTAGTAAGGTGGAAAAACTCATTTTTCATCTTCTTGGAGCCAGTTCTCTCCTTCAAGTCAATCAGCTAACACACTTCCACATGGATGCTGAGTCACAAAACCTCATTTGGTAGTACTTTGTCCTTAGAGAAACACTTATCATATCATCTCATTTTTGAACCTTGAGCTGAAGACGGTGAACATGCCATACTGACAAGCTGAATCACTAAGGCAGCCACAGGAAAGTCTTTTGTGCCTTGGGCACACCAAGTATACAGTCCAAAGCCCTCACCCTGAAGGACAACACATGCACAGCTACTTCCTGCCCCTCCTATAGGAGCAGACTTAAACCTGCTGCTGACAGTGATTTTCATTCTTGTAGATAATGATAAGCTGTGGATATAGTAGAGCAGTATTCAGTATAAATCAGTTCATTGAAACTCAGCCAATTTGTGTCAGCACTGAAATAAAACTGTAAAGAATAAGTCATCCATCCCAATTATCTTATTTGTATTTCAGCAGTGCTAAAATAATTCAAATGTGAGAAGGTCTCTACAGCACAGAAAACAGTTTCTGTTCCAGAGACCTTGCTCGTACACATATGAAGACAGACTGGCAGAACGGCAAGGACATGGGGAGGAGAAGTACTGAAAGGGACACTCAGACACCAGGAGAGCAGAAGGAGAACTCCTGTCTCAGACTTCACTAATCTGCCTTGCATTTTATGGTCACTTTGCAATCTGCTCAGTGTTCAGCAGGTCCTGACGGTGCCGCATTAGTGCGGGTCAGCCTATGCCTGCACCAGGCTCATAGTGAAATGCTGCTGCAGCATCACCTTGTGCAGACGTTTGTAGGTGAGTTTAGATAGTGAAGATTTATGCCTGAGAACTTGATCTGCTAGACATCAGAAAAATGGCTGTTTTCTAGACAAAACTGAGCCTATCGATTGTTGTCCATGACCTTTGCTTCTATATTTGTTTTTCTATAAAAGCAGCAGACTGTAAGCAGAATGCAGCAGGCAGAGGGTTATGGTTGTTTGAGTTTACCACTAAAGCCAGAGGAAGTGTGGAGCTAACCCAAGTCACATCTGCGTTAGACTTGAGAGATGTTCCTCTGTAATTCAGCACTGTCACTGCCTGCATGTTCAGGAAGTTTTCAAAGAGGATCCCAGTGACTTTTTTGGATCCCAGTGACCCAACTGACCCAAAAGGATTCCAATGACTATTCTGCTTTCTGGAAATTTCCAGTGGTTTCTAGACATGTGCATGGCACCCCTTGTTACAGCCTGCTTGGAAAACATAGAAGCACAGTGCAAATATCTGCTTCCACCCTACCATGTCCCCACTGCTTGCCAGCTCCTCCAGCCAGCTGCTAGCCTTGTCAGGTCTCTCTCAGGCTCAAACTCCTTTCCACGACATTTCCTCAAGTTGCCTCCTCTTTCTGCTCATCACCACGCTTGGCTTCAGTCAGCGCTCCCCTAACAGGCAAGGACAAAGTCTGAGCCTTCACCTTCAGAAGCGCATTTAACTACAAAGAAAAGAGATTTTTCTCTGTCTTAAAGCCCCTAACCACAAAGCATGGGTGAAAAGGCCTCAAAGGGTGACTCATCTTGCCACTGAGATGGAGAAGTCTGAGCGCTTATGGTGCATTTGACAGGGGAATTGCAGTCCACACACACTAGCAGCTACCCAGCACTGATAGATTCATTTCACTTTGCTTTACAAGTGCCTGGGTGACTAGTACAGATGCCAACATCTATAGTTACTAGAGCAAAGAGGGATTTCAAGGGTGTGATCTAGCCGGCCTACGCTAGGATGAAGTGAACTACACCTTGAAAGTGCACTTTTGTCTCATGTTACAATAGAGAGAGTCTAAAAAAATGCCTTGGAGATCAATATCTAAGGTTAAACAAGGGAGCTTCACTCATTTCAGGTCCCTCTGCAGTCTGTTTCACTCTTCCCCAGTACAGGCTTTCCTTTCAGGACTGCTTCAGTATAGGAATTTGGTGTCACAGAGCTGTAATCTGTGCCTATTATCCATTTATTTTCTTGCCCCACTCCCCCTTTTGCTAAACACCATAATATAAGTGCTTTTAAGGGAAGGAAAAAGCAGTTTGCTCCAGCAGTAGCTCAAGCAGAGTCTTGGATCTTTCCTGGGAGCTCTTTGTGCAATAGCCGCTTCCCAGCAAAAGGGGAGGAGGTGGTGGGGGAGAATCACAAACCAACAACTGGCATGAGTGGCAGTGCCAGGCACTTTGCATCCCCCAGGGGTGTCAGGCACCTGACCACTCCACCACCAGTCATCCTTACCATCCTTGCCACAGCAGGCTGCTGTGCTTAGAGACACTGAACCAAACCCAGACTAGATTTGTCTGCTGAAGGCCTGCAGATGACCCTGCTCGCAGCACCAAGTGGCAGGTGTTTGAGTCCTGACTGCTAGAAACAGGGAGTTGGTTTGCCAAGCTCTTCTTCCACTGCAGTAATTCAGTTCCTTGCATGCAATCCCTCTTCCCCACATGCACCTCCGGTGTGAACAGGATCACGCTCGCTCTTTCACACTCAGCTTTGCTGTTCCTATTGTGTTTCCTAGGGAAGGGAAAAGGCAGATCTTTCCAAAGCCCTTGACTAAACCTTTACCTGCCTACTTTATAACAGCCTTGCTGCAGCTTGTGTGATCCCCTCCTTTTGGAAATGTATTTGGGTAGGTGAGGGCTGTGCCCTAAGCTATAGATAGCCAGGACTTTCCAGAGGTACAGCCTAAGCTGAGCAGTCATAACCACAGGACAGCACAAGACTCGTCCTCTCCACAGACCACACACTCAGGAGAGCCTGGGACATACCTCAGCCGAAATTGCTCATTCAATTCTTGTAAGCTTTTGCACTCAAAAAGCTGTATACAATGGTTATGTCAGTGCAATGCCTGGAGTTCCTAACACCTAATAAAGGAATTAGCCCAGGCTGTGTCTATACACACGGACATGGCGGGGAACCAACTTCCAGGCTGTTCTGGAGAGGACCAGCAGCAAGCACTGCCAGAAATGCCCTGAGTGGCCAAGAGGACTACCTTCCTCACGCACACTGCTTTTCCCTTGCCACCAAGACAGCAGGGACCTTGTGGGTATGAGCCTGGCAGAGCCTGAACACAAGCCCCAGCCACTCTGAGTTTCTTCTGCACAATGCCACCGGGTTTAGGCTGCTTACAGTCACCCCATGTACTTCTGATATCAAGAGTATGACATCGGACCTGCACGCACCATAAGGGACAGCCCCAGAAGAGGATAGTGTTTCCGTCTGTGCAGACAGCAACCAGGAATACAGACAGGAGGGGGAAGAGGATTGCAAGGAGTCAAGAAGGGTCTATTTGCCCATAAACCTTGGTCAAAAGCCACTGCAAGGCTACAACCATTCTGTGCTACCCTTTATTGCCATTGCAAGGCCGATTGTTACGTATTTTAAGGCATAAGCTCTGCCTGCATCATCTCTCAGCAGTTGGTTATCTGAAAGCAGCACACCAAGAGATGCAGCCTGTGCCCTCTCAGGTAGTGGCATGCCCCTTGAGAAGATTATGCCATGGTTCTGCTCTTTGTCACCTTCACAACTGCAGAGGCTGCCCTGCCTTCCCTGTGTGAAGCCTTTTCGCTTAAAGGGAAAACACAGCACTTTTATTAAATCCCACAGAGAGCAAGACAAATCTACTTGTGGGGAAAAAATGAAATAAAGTGTGAAAGTTTTCCAGGCAGCTTTCACAGATACCTGACGTCAGTCACATCTCTGCCCTACCAGCAGTCTCAGCCAGAACAGAGGTTTTGTGCTGTTTCCAAGTCCATTCTGGAAGAGGTCATCTCTCGGCTGTTCAGAGATGGTGAGGACAGATGGCAGTCTGAGAGCAGCCTTGGGCTTCAGGAGCATTAGCTTTAGCAGCCTATGGCATTGAGTTGAAACCAAAAGGAAATCCCTCAGCCACCAGGCTGTGCTTCTCTTGCACTGAGCAACGGCAGGAGCGGCACAAAGTCAGGGGGATTCAGCTGAGAGCTGCTCTGGCACCGAGCGCGTTCTCAACATCACTGCTCATGGACACCCTTGCATCTTCTGGTTAGAAATAAAACTGGAAAATCATGCTTTCTGTCACTCTCCTGCCAGTAAGAAAAGGGATAATGAAAGCACAGAGACCTGAAACTCATGGAGAGCAGTTAAAAATTGTCATCTGTTGAGCAATTGTATTCAGACATTCCCACTCTTCCTCCGGTATTTCTTCTACCTAACAACAGTGGTCAAAAACACAATACTAATCATGGTGTAGTTCCATGGGCATATTCTGCAAAATCTGTGCAATTGCAAGGTGGGTGTTAGTTTTACTCATCTTAATTATTTTAAAGGCTGGAGTTCAGATTCTCTCTTTTGCATGTGTCTTGGAAATGCCTTGAGGCAGACAAATCTGTGCACTTGCACAGAGGCAGCTGGAAGAGTAGGGACCATTATTTCAAGTCTGAAGCACTTCTCCTGATGTTACAGGGTTTACTCTCCTTGCACCAGTGTGACAGAGTGCAGAACATGACTCTGGGTTTGACTTCCCTTAGCGTAGGAGAGCATGGCGCTTTCCTCATGTGGCAAGCTGTATTCCTTCTTCTATCTTTCGACCTCTGAGACAGAGGTTTCTTCTTCGATTTTTATTCAAAGTCATATTTCATATTTTGCAACTTATTTCATAATGTACTTGTACAGAATATGACATGCTACAGCTCTCCCTAAACTAACATGATACAAGTATAGTGGAATCTTTAGGGATTAGTAGCCCTTAATTACGTTGTTCTTTGAGTAGTATGAATCTTCTTAGGCAGTTGGGAAGAGTCACAAGCTAATGACAAATATTTGTTCTCTTTAATTATGTGTAGCAAGAGGGACAGCGCAGATTCCTCCAGCTTTCCTCCTCCATCGCTCTGACAGCTCTGACACCACCTGCTCTTGGAACAAATGAAAGTAGGCACACGAATAAAATCCACACTGATTTTTGGACTGGGTATCACAGCCTTGTAATGTGAGAACATGTACTTTATTTATGAGTACCAGTAAGGAACATAGGTACAGCTAAGGCATCACTGACCTTCCTGTTTGCTTGTCTTTAAAGATTCACCCTTAGCTAATGCTCTGTGACTCAGGTGAAGCAGTGAAGCAATGCATTATTTCTGGTCACTGAAACATTTCTAGATGTTTTGGAGCTCAAATGAGTCACTGCTGTTCTTCAGGAGTCAGATAGGAATGAGGGGCTGGAGGCTGCCGTCAGTTCTGAAATACTCTGCTAAGCAAAGGGAAAACCATGCTTGATAGCCCCATCCGTCTATCCAGACTTAGCACAGATCAACACTGGTCGGGTTTGGGCATATGCAAGGTGGGGTTTGATGGAGCTACATGCAACAAAAGGGTGAAGAGCAGTGGGCAGCTGGATGTCAGCCGTGTTTCTGAAGCCATCTGCTATGGATTGACCCATGTGGCTGCTGCCTGGAGAAAGCTCAGCCTGGCAGAAGGGGTCTCTGCAAGGAGATGGCAGTCGTCTCTGGTATTTCTGTGCCGTTCTCCTTTTACAGCCCTTCCCTCAGACCCCCATGCTCAGAAGCCTCATTGCTGAAACTTCTCAGGGGTCCCAGGAGCTCCCCAGCTGGCTCCCACTGCTCACGTTGCTCCTCACCACGTTACACCACAAAGCTCTGGAGCACTCTCCCCACGTCCTGGGCTTCCCCCAAATGATCTCCTGTGCCACAGCAGCCCTTCTCTTCCTCCTCCTCCTCCTCCTCATCATCATATGTTCATCACTCGCCTTCGTCTGGGAAGACAGATTACGCCTCTCTCCACTTTGACTGAACCCTGAAAGTGCTGGATCATCCTGCTGCACAATCGACTTTTCAGACTTGCCAAATTTCAGCTATAAGTGATACATCATGTATCTCATCGCTGCCTATAAGCAAGATGGTCAAATTACTGTCAGGAGATGGAAAAACAGAGCTTTTCTCTCATGTGAGGAGAAGCAAGTGCTGATGGTCACTCTTCCATTTGAAGGAGGAAGGGGGCTCCTTCGAAATGTGATGAAGCTTTTGTTATGGAAATTAGGCTTGTCGGCCACCATAACAGGGCCCGACCCTAGGTTCCCTCAGAAAAGTTCAGAGCCAAATCAAAACAAATTAAATAATTAAATTTTAATGACGCACGTGCAGTAATTACAGCTCAGGCTGGGTGCCTCCGAAGAGGGACCCCAACAAAAAAAAAAATCCTGGGCAATTATAGTTTTTTCAACTTAAGTTTCCCACCCCTCACGCAGTAGTTAGACCAATAGTAATTTTTAGGTCTGGGGTCTCCTGCTCCTCATTGGATCTCATCGTTGTTCCTAGGTAAGCTGTTTTTCTCCTTATCTTTATTTTTTGCGGTCTCTGCTGATGGTTGTACCTTTATTTTTGTTGGGTCTTACTGTTTTCTCTCAAGGTCCTGAGGAGGAGGAGGAGGTGATTCTAAATCATAACAATTAACACTGCCCCAGCAGTGAGCTAAGGCTTTGCCCCTCAAGGTCCTAATGCCCTGCACTGGTCTTATTTCAAAGCCTTCACGTCCTCCCTTTCAGAGTGTGAGAAGCAGGAATGCAGACTGCTTGTAACTTCCTTATGTTCCCAGCTGGAACCAGCTCTGAGGCCCTTTTCTTACTGGACTAAGTAAAAGTTCATTATTTTACCTAAGTGCAGCCTAAGGCTTCAGCAAATTTAGCTCCTCATGCTAAGCAAGTTTTGTAGAAGTTGTGCTAAGCGGCTACCTCTAGACAGTTTCAGTTTGCTATTCCTTAACAGCTTTTATTGATGAAAGCTTATAAACTGATATAATCACATCACTCCAGGAGCTGGGGCCCTAGGTATTGATCTTTAGTACCTAAGTCTTAGTCTGCACCACCGCGTTGTGTCTGAAACAGTATCCTCATTGTGGGGATATTATTAGATGCAGGCTATTATTTTTGTGTAATTAAATATTCAATAAAAGCTAAAACTGAAAAAGCACGTTCTTTGGGTCAAGCCGGAAAGGCCGAGGTGCCGCTGGCCTCCCCTTACGTGCCGGCTGAAACCCAGTCCCCGCGCGCCTCCCGCCGCCTCGTGGCGTTTGCTGACTCACTGCCGTCTCACCGAGGTGTTTTCTGCTTTCTCCCTGTTAAGCGATGGGATGAGAAAGAGGTTCCCTCTCTCCTCGTGTAGCTGTCACGTGATGAAACAATCAGGACAGCATATTAAATTAAATTGGAAAAACGTAACACGAAGATGACTGGAATGGCTGACTTCACAGACGTGTTTCACCCTGAATTGACCTGCAAGATGAAGTCGGGTTTCCGGACGATCACCAGCAAATGGAATAAAATGCAATTAAAGGCCCAGTCATGGGGCTTCAGACCGAACCCCACATACACACTAGATTACAGAGAGGTGACAATACCTCAGTAATACATGTCAGACCCCAGTTAACGTTTCTCTGTCTGTGGCCGAATTGCTGTTGTTTCAGTGACCCCCTGTCTGCTCCGGCGGTGGGAATACTGCAAAAGTAACCTGCTCTTTCTTTACACACTTCCCAGTTTAGTTGGAAGTCAGCAGTGTTTCTATGGTTTTCTTCAGAAAGAAATGGACCTTCAGGTCAGGGGCGCACAGCAGCTGTTCAGCAGAGGCGGTTTGAAGGGATGTGTTACCTCCCCGCTGGAGGCAGCCGCACCTCAGCCGGTGCCGGCGGTGAGGGTCCCCGCTCGTGCTCTCCGAAAGCAGGGCCCTTCCTGGGGGAGGCCAGTGTGGTGACCTCCCTCTCCGCAGAAAAAGCAGAAGGGCAGGAGGTCAGGCTGCGCTGGTGCCTGGCAGAGCTGGCTCAAGGTGTGCCCCGGAGAGGCAGCCCCGTGCCACGTGGCTGCCAACGGGCGAGAGGTTTCCCTGGCCGGCTGCACGAATCGGGCAGCAAATGCCACCTGTTTACAGAGAATTTTCCTGACTGAACATCATTTTATTTTACTGCCTGCGACAAAGGCTCCTCTTTTCCCTCTCTGACAAAAAGGCAGGGAAACAAGTCAAAACAGGTCCATATTGAACCGTGGTGAACCAGAAATAGCGATGGTTGTTTCTGCCTTTTTCCCAGGCTTAGGCAGAGTTTCTCTGGCGGATGTCCATGTGGCTGGAGTGACCCATGCCCATGTCCCTCGCGCTTCCTACAGCACCTCCCAAACATGAGACCAGGCTCAGCATTTACCCAACCTGCTCTGTGGGGTTGCCCCTGCTGCTCAGAATGACATTTTCAGGCAAAAACTTGCCAAATGCCAACTATTCCCTCCGGATTCATCGTGGGAAAGGGAAGAAGTGGTCCAAAGAGCTGCCAGGCTTTGAATGTTGGTTTCCTAGGAGAGGTTTCCTAGCACCTATTGCCCAAACCCATCCTGATTTTGGCTGATGTCGTTTGAGTTTTCACCCTGTGAAACCAGCAAATTCTTCAGGCAGGATGAAATGTCTCTAGCAGAGCCCTGTGTCCTTCAGCCCTTTCACCAGGCAAGTTCTCGGCATGCTTAACTGAACAGCAGGCCACCTCCTTGCTCCCACGGGGGACGAGCAACTCCCCAAGCCTTCGTGGGGGCACCCACATCACAGCCCAGCGTCGTGGGCTCCTCTCCGACCGGTGTGCAGGCTGAAGCAAAAAGCTGCCGGCTGAGAGAAATCCCAAACCTCCCGCATCGTCGGCAACTGGCTGTGCGGTTTCCTCCGCTCCGGAGCCCCAGAGGTGCTGCAAGAGAGATGGGGAAATTCACCTCACCAGTGTCACTGGGCCACCACGTACCAGTGCTTTTCACTGCCCCAACCCCCTGTCCATGGCCATTGAGACTACCCATGATTTGTAATATTATACTGCTAGTTTGTGATAAGATCGTGTTCATTTGTGATCACTTACATTCACATAAAATTCCTGTTGGAGACTTTAGTTTGCATATAGCAAATTCTGCTCCTCCAACAGATTTTAGGAAACCAGCGAGCATAACACTTCACTCTTATTCAAGCAGTACTTTTAAGGTCAAAATCCTATGGTAAATTTAAAAAAAGCCCTTAAAGTGTCCGTCAATTACCCCAATTGAAATATTGATGTACTTTAACTGCAGTTTTAATAGAGACTTTCAAGGCTTTCAAACACTTTTACTCAAATGTACACCCAAAGGTATGTTTCACTGGGGAATGAGCAGTTCTGCATGCTCTAATTGCGGGGGAGAGTTATTAGCTGAACATCTACCACCCTGCTCTTTCCAAGACTGACAGGTAGGTTTGATTCATGTATTATGAGCAGTCTCATTCAAGTTTATGCATGTAGAGTCTGCAGTATAATAGGGTCCTGATCCACATCAAGAGCTCCACAGGTCTACAGCACTGCAAATAATAATAGGTGCAGCTGGTACATAAAATCGAGCATAGGCCTAAGTCTAAAGAATCAGGACTGATGTTGCTACTGTATGGAGAATAAACTATACAAATATATTTTGTTCCCAGTAAAAATGCATTTTTTTTATCTCCTCCGTAAAAGCCCCTGAAAACTCATGAAAAGCCTATGAACAGATTATAAGTACTTTTGCATACTTTTAGTTTTTAATACCTTTGATCTTTAGTGCTAAGATTTGGACATTTTTATGACTCTTTTTTTCATAAAGCCACATTTTGAAAGACTATGATTTAGAAAATTCTTAATAGGCAAATTGTTATGTTTTTCTATTAAAAGGGAAAAATTCCTTCTAAAATGCTGCACTGAGTGCTCTTTGAGATATCTAATACTTACTGCACTGTTTTGATCATTGTCTTAAAAGGTAGAACAGCTCTGCCGTGATTAATCTTTTATGTCTTGGGCAGGAAGAGATAATTAGAGTGTGCTTCGTGCGGATTGTCTGCAACTGCTTTCTAATTAACTAATTGACTACAGAGCTAATGAGATTCAAAATTAATTTTTATATTTGAACTTGGCCAGACCTATTTTAAGAATCATGAAGACAGATTGGCCAGAAACTTTCATTTGATGTCAATTAGATCGGTATTTTTGGAAATACTATTATATTGTCATCTGTGTATTAATTTTGTAATGGCTTTTGCCTCTACCTAGTGGCTGGAAGGTGAACTGCATAGCTGCAAATTTTTTGGGGGGGGAGTAGTCTTTTTAGATAAGAAAATGTACAGAAACTTAGGAACACTCTGAGTTATTAGTGTCTTAGGACTCTGTTTTTTCCCATTGCACATTCTGGCAAAGAAGCTATTGGAAAGAACAGATGTTGTGGATGTGTGAATAAATATGATATATTCATCACAGTTAGAGTCATCCACAGATTCTGTACAAGGCAGTCATGACTCACATATCTATGAGAGCACTTTGAAAGCATCAACAAGCATATGGACAAGAAAAACCCAACTGATACAGTCAACCTGATTTCTAAAGGCTTTGGGTAAGTCCTCCAACAACAACTCGTAAAGAAGCTGCCATGGATTAAGAGGGACTGCCCTGATATGAGCTAGCAACTGGCAAAAAAACAAGAACCAAAAATACAAATACCCAAGTGAAGAGGAGTCGCAGCTGGAGTCCTAAAGCGGTATGTGCTAGAGCCGCACATATCCAACTGAAACAGGTATGGAAAAAACACAACTATTAACCTGGAAAGCAAATTATTGAGGGAGGATATGAGAGATGACTATGAAGTCCTCACTGGCCTGAAGAAAGTGAGCAGAAAGTGTTTTGCCTTCCTGTCTGAAGGAAGAGCTAGTGGCATCGAACCAATGGAGCTGGCGGTGGGCGCTGGCGAGCAAAAGGAGCAGCTTCTTCCCACCCCGAGCTGCTGCTCAGAACCACTTGCAAGACTTGCCAACTTTTACAGGGCTCAGAAAGCAGCCAGACAAATTTGTGGGAGACAAGTCCATTCTACACTACTAAATAGCAAGATGTCATTTCTGGTCACAGACTTTGAACCACACATCTTTGCAGTCTGAGAGCACTTTGAGGAAGCACCACTGCCTATGTGTCCTGTTCTCACACTCTTTCTGCAGGACCTGTCACTGCCCGCTGTCAGAGGCAGGTGGCCCTTTGGTCTGCCCGCTCTCAATTTTTGTGTATTAATCAAATCCAGCACGTTCCACATTTGAGGAAGACCGCAAAGTCTACTAAGCATTTGTGGGAGCACATAACCCACTATATTATATTTATAACCTTGACAGGAGCTGTTAGTCTAAATGGTAGAAATAGGAAAGGAGAAAAGAAAGTCAGAAAAGCCTCAGCTAGATGCGACAGGAAGCTAAAATATTTTCCATTGAGCCACAGTGCACAACGAGTCGCTGACTGACAAATTTCAACATGTTCCCATGCCCTTCAGCAAAAGTGTAATATGGGCAATTGTGTAAGTGAACAACGGGAAGTAGAGAAACGCCAGGATTAAGGTTGCATCTTCATTTTGTTACAGAACATAAGGTTTGAAATAGCCCTTCGTTGTGCTTGTAATCCTTGGTTACGCTGGCTTTTATTTTTTGAACAAATTGCAGTTGCTCTGGGGGTGAAAACTTTTGTATCATAACATCTGTACTTAAGGAGGCCATATAGCATGCACACCTTAATTCTGACATTCCTTAACTCTTGAGTGCATGACTTTGCAATGGCAATAATGTTCATTTAATTTGGTTTGCATGTTTGTTTATATGTGAGTAATTAATAGGAAACATTTCTAAAATCAGCAGCACTTTACATTTGTTCTGAATTTGAGATGACTTTCCTTTAGCAAACCTTGTGTGGTGCAAGTTGCCTGAGCGGGGTCCAGGCTGTATGCTGGAGTTTGGCTCACTCAGCCTGAGGGATGCTGAGCACCTTGGCCCAAAGGCACATGGCCAGATGGGGAGCCCTTGTAGCCCTAATTACATGGCCAACCTCTGATGGCATCAACAGCAAGAAGATAGACTGATGGGTGCCAGATAAACTCTTGCAATGACAGCGATAATAACAGTAATACATTGGATATCCAGCCGAAGCAGGGAAAGTGGGATCAGACTCTCCAGCAGAGAACACATCAGTCATGATTATCGCAGCCCTACATATCTCACTTCACAAAACTGTCAACAGATAATTCAGCAATCTAAATAAGCAGTGCGGTGAGGACTAGGGGAGAGGCCTGCACAGCGCCCGAGCGTGCGTAGATGTGCCAGCTGCTCCAGGTCAGAGCTGCGGTGGTGCGTGGCTGTGAGATCCTGCCCCAAGGCCATGCCAGGCACAGGGATTTGGACTCAATGGAAGTGGAAAAATGACAGAAAAATGCTTCATTAGGAGTCACGTCTCTTGGATCACCATGCCATCCCCTCTGACATCCACAGGAAACCTCTATATTTGTACCCAGGATGGGCAGATCAGTGATGAAGAAAAGCAGGGACAGCAAAGTTACTGGACGGCTTTTTTGCACGTCCAGGTTTCGCTGGATTGGTATCACAGGAGGCAGGACTGGCTTGGCACAGACTGCCCACAAAATGCTGAGCGCCATCCCCAGAAGCTCTGTAGCAGGTAGGAAGCCTGACAAGCCATGAGATTATTACCATTTTCCAGTTTGCCGCCAGTTTGTACTGCAACATTATATCTCAATAAGTCCTAAGAGAGATTTGTTTCAGACAAGGCCAGAGGAGAGGGAATGCTAACCAGTGATTCCTTGTGGTATTCGCTTTCCTTCTCCTCTCCATATCAATAATTCATCTTGCACTATCTTTCTTGTCCTGTTTTTGTCCTGCCCCTTGTCTCTTGTTCACTGTCTTGTCTTTTCTACGTGCTTTGAGTCCTGGCCCTGACCCAGGCCCTGTGCACAATAGGCCAAATTCTGCTTTCAGTTATTTCCGTGATTTAAGAAGATTCGCTGGATCCTGCTGAATTTGGCTGCATTAGCCAGATCAGCGTAACGGGGCGGACAGAGAAGCAGAGATTCTCCTCTGAGCTCCTCACATCAGACAGTCTGTGCTGCGTTTTGAGTGAAAAGATTTGCATAACCTCATCAAAACCACAATGTTCCTCACCAGAAGGAGCAACGAACATGGGGCAAGGAAACACTGCACAAAGTAACAAGCAGAAAATGTGACAAACACCACGTCCCTCTGCAGCACAGCATTAGCAGAAAAATGCTGCAGAGCTCATGTGGGAATGGAGGTTACATTTAAGGTACTCTAATGGCCACCAAGTTCCCACCTAATGTATTAGCAAGGCTGACCCCTCCTGTATTTCAGAAAAAGCTGTCTTGGGGGTGAACCAGTGTTTGCAAAAGTTACAGTATATGAGAAAAGCAGGATCTTTTGAAGAGAGCCGTATGGCAGTACAACAGAGGTGATTGTGGCTTAGTACAGAGAACAATTTTGGTTGTGTTAGGACAGGGCATAGGTATAGTGCAGCACCTGCTACACCATGCCCAAATGCCCTGGCTTCAGCAAGAAACATGCAATGTGCGGTTGGGTGGTAAAGCAAAAGGAGGATAGGAGAATTCCCTCTTCCAAGTAAAGAGATTGGAAACTTCCCATCGTCCCCCCTTTCCCAGGAAGCAACCCAATACTGTCCAACAATTTCCACCCATGAGAGATACAGCATCCCAGCATTCCTCCCCATGAATAACCCAGGACCCTTCTCCTCCCTATATGAAACCCTTGCCTGGGCTGACAGCGCGGTTTGCTTGTTAGAAGTTTCAGAATAAGCTGGTTTTGGCAACCTGCTTCATCAGTGACAGTGGCAGCTGCAGGAATATTTTTAGTTCTGAGTCTCTCAGCCTCTTCATAGTTCAGAAAATATTTCATTTAGTGCACAGTGGGTGGAAATGGAGATCAGTGCTTCCTGATGTTACAGTGATGCTCCCTGGATGAGTAGCAGAGATGATGGTGGGAGTCCTGATACTTCATCCACGGCATGCAAAAGCAAAGGGCGCTTTGCATTTTCCTGAAGTGACAATGACAGAAGGTGCAGATATAATTGTAGAAACAGCAGCTAGCGGTGATGTTGCAGACCTCTGTAGGAATTTTTACAGATTTTTTTGCACCTGAAAATGTATTTTGTGCCCTTGAGGACAAACAAACCATCCAAGCCAAGCATTTATCTTGGTGGGTCAGATCTGGAGTAGCAGGCAGGATGGATATGGTGCTTTTTTGGTTCTGCAGAGCCCTGCTGTGCAGTGCATTAACTGTGTTGTTCATTGGGGAACTGCTGCTCTGACAAGAGTGACGGTGGGACTGGAAAAATAAAACCGCTCTGTGAGAAAATATCTTGTGTGATTCTCTTCTTCTTGAGGCCTGTGGGACCAGACCCTCACCTGTCTGGGTCTGTCAGGGTGTGGAAAAAATAGCTTGTCAGCAGTGACGGGGACGGAGCACAAGCCTGACTGTAATGACCTTCCCACTCCCCAGCCTGCGTAACCTATGGTTATTCTTGTCCTCTTTTCTCACTATAGCTTCCAGGCTAGAAAGTCTAGAAAGTAGATCAAGATCAGGATGTTTCAGGGAATAACAGGGAGTATAAGAAATGACCCATGGCCACACCTGAGCAAGGACTCTTATCGCCTCACTTCCACACTGCACATCCTCCTGCAGTTATTGCAGAGCTGCCAGTGCTGCTTGCAGAGGGGGTCTAGGCTCTGCAAACAGGGCTGACCAATTTTACTTAAAAGAAGAATTTGGAAAGCTTCCCAGATTATAATTACCTATATACAAATATAGTGATAATTATACTACCTAACTGAGACCTCAGAGCACAGAACTGACAAGCGATGACAGCTAAATTCATTAACGGTGCAAAGGTTCTTCCTCCTTTTTATGAAACAATATTGAGTGATCCCTCAAGAAATCCAGCAACGACAGATGGCACTTGCGAATATGTGCTGAGCCTGAGACAGGTGAAGATGACTGAAAAGGAGGACAAGTGACCCTCTGCAGAAAGAGCCTTGGTGATATATACCTAATACAGGAGCAGAAAGTGGACAGTTAAAATGCTGGGCTTTGAAAATGCAATACATTTCATCTATTAAAAGTGAAAAATAACTAACTGCTTCATCTGTACTAGTAAATAAGTCAGGGCAGGGGCTGCTCTTTGGCACGGGAGCCAACTGGCACAGTGTGGTTTGTACCTGGAGAGAAGCTCTTTTACCTTTCCCAACACACACACGTCCAAATGGTTGCCTGGGGCCGGTTCCCAGGAGATGCCGACCCCTCGTGCCTGGTGTCTCTGGCAGAGGCACAGGGCAAAGCTCAGCTTCGGAGCATGCAGTGCTGCTCAAACACCACCACTGTGTCCTGAATCCTGCGCCCGCATGGTGTAAGAGGCAACGGCAGGCGTCCAGTGCACCTGAGTAGCTCCAGCGGGCACCAGGGGCGCCTCCAGCACACGCCGACCACCACCAGGCCACGCAAAGTCCCACCCAGCAGTGATAGCCCTGGGGTGACCACAGCTTGTGCGTACCCATCCCGGAGAGATGTCTGAAGTAAGCACCATCACTGTTTTATCGGTGGTTTTCAAAAGAATTTTGTACACTGGCTTTTCAAGCACATTCTGTTTTTTCACGTTTGGAGGTGGCGAGCCTCAGTGACGATGCTGGATGCTCAGCAATGTGTGACCAAATGCATTTACGAGAAAAAGTGACTCTTTTTAGGTTTCTTGGAAAAGAACAAAAAGTGATCGTGGTGCACAGTGTGCTTCCAGATGCAGACTGGAAACCGAGGCAGAATCTTCCCATAAAACTCTCAGTAGGAAATAACACTAAGAAAGAGGAGGAAATAGCGATAGCTATAATGCATCATGTGCACAAAATACAGTGATTAAGAGAGGTGCTGAACACCTCCGTGTCACACATTCCCAGAGTTTTTGCCGAGATAGTCACGAAGTCTCAAAGAGCGTTGTTATCAACCTGCTATGCTGACGTCATATTCCTGTGCTAAGCATTTCAGTTTATTTTATCATTATTTTTCTAACAGTTTAACGAATCACTGCCTGAAAGTGTTTTATTACTGCCATGTGCTCCCTCCCAGAAGAGACTGAAATATGCATTCAAATCTTTGAATGTAATTGAACTTCTGGGGGGGGGGGGGGAACAGTTCAGACAAATTTAATGGTGTTCTTGCTTTCACTCTGTCTTGCATATCCATGTTATTTTGGTACTCTTTTACACACCATTGTCAGAAACTCCCTAGCTGGTTTTCATTTAAAACGCAGTCCTGCTGAGTGACCACTGAACTGACCAAGAAGTCCAAGAGCAAACTGTTATTCTTTAGATATCACACTGCAACTGCAAAATTGTGATCAAATTTTCGAACAGTACTGCCTTCAGCCCTGCTCCCGTTCACTTCAGACCTTCCTCTTCCTCACCACCATGCGAAGGCTGCTGTGCTGGAGGAGCTCGGCCTGGGCATGGGGAGCTCACGTAGCGGGGGCCCAACGGGCTCAGGTACAAAGCAGCTGCTCCTTGAACAGAAAGGTGACAAAGTGTGCGGATGTTACCAAAATAGTCAGGATAGTCGAATCTGACACTGTTTGGGAGACTCGAAGAAGAATCTTGTGCTGCTGAAGGAGTGGGCAATATAGCGTCAGGTGGTACTCCGGGCTGATGAGCACAGACTAATGTCAAGGGGGAAGTTGGGGGAGAACCCTAGTCCGACCACCATAAACATCTGTTAAATTTGCAGAAAAGATTAGTTTGAAGAGATTTTGGAATCATTATAATCCCTAGAAGACAATATTTCAGTACTAACTAGGTGCCAAAAGGATAAACAGAGCATTAGAAATTATTAGGGGTGAAATGGAGAGTGACAGAAAACAAAATGCATCCTCCCATAGAAGTGCAGAGCGTGCCTACACCTTGATTACAACATGCAGCTCCACTCTCCCCTCTGGCAGACTGCTTCCCAGGCAGGAGCATCTCCATGCCAGTGCTCGGACCCTAACGTTCAGTCTGCGCCTCCCCTCTTACATCTCATCCCGTTGCTGCCAGCGCTTCTGCTCGTACTGCCGTCAGGAACTACTCCTTGGTGCCTACGCCCGCTGATATTTGCAGGGCAGTGTTGGACCCTGCTCCAGTCCAGTCCCTAAACTGCCTCTTAGCCCAGCTACTCTGCCTCTTGCACTCTTTTCTTATTAATTAGCTCCTTAATCCCCTGATTAAATGGCAGAGGCCAGCAAAGCAAGCAAATCTGCTGTGCTACACCTTTATTGTGGTGGGCTGGCAGAAGGGACTGTTATTCTCAGAAAATTCACCTGAATCTCTTGGACAAAGCCAAGAAAGTTGATTTTTTTCTGTTTGTACAACATTTGTCTGTGTAGTGGAGGATTTCATGGTGAGAGACAGAGAGAGACAGAGAACAGGCGAATCCAACAAAGGTTGCTGTTGTTGCTTTGAAACAATGAAGGGTAATTTCCAAGGGATTTTTTTCAGTTATTCTTCAGTTAAATATCTGAGAGAAATCTCACAAGTGTATAGGTCTGGGCTTTCTAAGCTGCTTATTTGAACTGAAATACTAATCTCAGTCTTGATATAATATTTCATTACAAAGTTTTCATAGGACTACATTTCTGATGCAGGAGCATCTGCAGTGTTTCACTTTTCCCCTAAATAAAAGTGGAGCTGAATTCAGATTTTATTTGTTCTTAGCCACTGTGCAATTTCTGTGCACGAAGATTGCTCTTCTATTGGTTTATTTGTCTATTGCATGTTTTAACACGTTGAATTTTTAGCTAATGTAAGTGAGGAGAAAAAAAGCCAACCGTATTTAGGGTGAGGAAATTCACAGGCAGTGTTTGAGAAGGGTGGAGTGGAGCTCCTTAGGGTAAATCGTAAGTGGATGGTATTAAGTCTAAGGAAATAAACAAGTTACAACACCAAGTAGCTCCTATCTCCACAGAGGATTTTAAAAGAAGCAGCAGCGTGACTGGTTAAAACAAACTTACTGTTTAAGAGCTCTAAATTGTTTCTTCTCTTACTACCTATGAGCAGCTACATATAGCCAAGGAGCCTTGAACATGATGCTGGCAAGAAGGATTCCAGCAGTTTGGAATCTGTTCTTGGCTTTACAAATAGTTAATGTTAGCAATAAAAGTACTTTCTAAAACCTTTCCAAACCTGCGTGTTTCCTGTAATAGGTGACGGTCCGGATTGCATCTTATGGAGCTCAAGCTAGTTCTTCCATTCTTAAAATAAATTCCGATGAAACGTGTGAAAAAATACAGCGACTTTGGCTCATTCGAGCTTTCTTGGATTGCAAATGAAACAGATTCACATGTGAATTAGAAGTCCAGGTACCTGCTCACAGAGCAACTTTTTATCATGCTTCTTTCTAGTGATTAGGATGGTTGTCTAAAATATTGTTTTCGTCTGATTCAAACCTGCTAGAGTGATCCTGGATTAGCCGTTTTGCCTGGGAGCCCGCCGAGGCGGCTGGGCGAGCTGGCACGCGACACCATGCCAGGTCCCGTGCCGCGGTGCCTGGGGCAGGGCGAGACATGGGACGCCCGCCGTGGGGCTGGAGTTCGAGGCACAAGGAGCGTCGAAATCACGGAGGCTGGCCAGGCCGCATGGCATGACAGCTTTTCTCCCCCAGGCTGGCACATGCTGCCGTGGGTGGTGGGAGGTGCCGCAGGTCTCACGTCGCACCGCAGCCCATCCCAACGCCTACCCCAGCGTTTTGCTCACTTACCTAGACATGAGCTGTAGAGCATCAGCCGTGCAGCCCATGCCTCATCTAGCACATCCAGCAAACCCTCTTAGTTTGTCTCTCCCTGTTTGTATTGAACTTTGAGAGCACGGGAGACTGATCTCAGCGGGAGATGAGCAGACATGGCCCTGTGGGTTTGAAATGACAAGATCCAGTGCAGGAAGCCTGAAACACTAGCAGGTTATTTGTTACTCAGATTTTCTCAGCTCTAATGTGTTGTTAGTTTATTTGAAATCATGGATAACAAATAATGTTCCCCTCCAAAACCTAGTTTTGTTCAGTTCTAACGTATAGCACAATACTCCTGTTTTCTTTCCAGGTGCTGGAAAAATGGAAGGTTGAGAAATAAAATGTGGTTAAAGGCTGCTTTATTGTTGGCTGCTGTGGTTTCTAAGATTGTTTTCTTAAAGTGTTACTTTAGCAGGAATAGATGACTGGTACATTTGTGAAGTCAATAAATACATTTATGAATACATGACATATATAAATTCATATTTAACACTATATAGACATACATCCTGTACGATATTGCATATATGATGTGTGTGTGTGTCCATGCAACACAAATTTCATGCATATATTTGTATTTTGAAATGTTTTGCACAGTTGTCTAAATTTGAGCATGATTTTTCTTCTCATGTGCATAAAAAACCCCAAACAAGAGTTTAGAAGATAAAGCCACTGTTTTTGTGGAAGGAGGAAAACTTGCTCATCACCTTTTGATGATATAACTGAAAAAGCCCATGACAAAAGGATTTTTGTCACTTTTATTGTGAGAAGAAGTGAAGCATTCGCAATACTGTTTTACCAAAGATCCGCTTTCAAGCTTTGCATTGAAGGGCTGACGGGCTGAGAGGAGAGAAGCCCAGGTTTCTTCCAAACCTTCTTTTGCAAAGATGGACATTACGCTGAATCACTTCATTCCCAGACTGAAAAATACTATCAGATCTAGACACAGGCAAATCTAACTCTGTATTTCTTTTTCCCTGGGCTGGAGATGTTGCAGCAGAATTCAAACTGAGGAAATGAGTTCTGTATGATCCTTTGCGCTGCTCAGAGGGTCTCTCCCTGCCCTCGTAAACGTAGTAATACTATCCTGGGGTTTTTTGTTGTTTTTTTTTTACTTTCTTGCTTTTATTTTAAATACACTTTGGAAAGAAACTTGAAATACTTCACTCCCAGACAAGTTGAAACAGGATTTTCTGAACCGTGAAAGGAATATGTCATTGATTGGTACCAAGAAAACAAAGGATTGGGCAAAACCTCACCCACCTCTGTATTTTTATGGAAATCACCCACCTTCTTGACATCGATGTGATTTCTTGTATAAATAAGGGCAGTATATAGCAGAAAGTCAAAGGGAGTACCTAATTTTCTCTGAAAGATCATCCTTCATTGAAAACTTGCCAGTTAAAACATAAGACAATTGTAATTCTGGCTTTCATCCCCAACTTGAATTTCCTTCACCAACTGTTCAGTTTTGCCAAAATCTTTTTTTTTTTTTTTTTTTGGTCTCTTCCGAAAGACAGACCCACAGGAGCAGCAGCAAAAACTGATCAATCCAGATCCTATTTCTGACCAAGCCAGGACCTCAATTTCTACGGAGAGACCCATTTAATAGAAGCAACACTGAGATAGGTGCAAGATGTTCTACCAGGGGCTGCGTCTGAAAAGTGACGTGAGCACCCAGTGTGTTTTCTAAATAATCCACTCTTTTCACTTGGGCAGCAACTCATCCCTGTATTCGAATACAAGCAAGGTATTTACAATTATGCCTTTAAAACATATTTTTATGGTAAAATAATATGGTAGGCGATGTAACACGTGACAGGACTTGGGAATGACAGAGACTGTGTAATTAATGAGAATACAGTAAAACACGTCCGATAAACAAGACCAAATGAAGGGCTTGGCCAGCGGCTCTGCTAAATCGGCAGCCGAGCCCTGCAGATAGGAGCAGAACGTGGGAGTCTGTGCAACCACGCACGTACCCAGCTTCGCACAAATGCTTTTACAGGATCTTCCCCTTCCTCTTGCGGCAATAAAGTGGAAAGAAAAAAGTTTAAACTGTCTTTTCTTGTGGACCATGTTAATCTTTTTAAAACTTCTGAAACAAGTACTTGGATCTCAGTTTAAAAAACCCATGTAGGAGGATTGTTTTGTAAAAAGCTTCTTTTTAAAAACATGGACATTAAGCATTGTGACCAGAAAATGTAGGGATAAGTGAGAAAAATATGGGCTGAAACTAGGCAGTTTTGTACAGACCCCAAGTTAATATTATTGTGATTTACAGCAATTGCAATGAGGGTAAGTTGCCTGATTTTTGTGAGTGTAAAACAGATCACAACATTCATCCAGACTCGATAATGGGGAGGCTATGTCTAATTTTTTTTTGAATCTATTTCCTTCCTCTTCCTTTTGATGAACTATTCATCAAAGGATCTGAAAATGTAATTAAGCTTCCATATTCCATAAAAAACCACCTAACCAGGTAGGGCTGAGTCAGCTAAACAGCCTCCAAAACCTCAATTTGAAAAGCTTCCTCCCCCCCCCCCCCTCCCCGTCAGACATATTGGCAATAATCCTTTTTTTCCCCTCGGAATAATGCAGTTCGGGGGGTGAGAGGAGTTTTCAGAATGTGCTTTTCCACAGTCTTCTTGCACGTGCTGAAGACACTAAACTGACCGTAACAGCTTGCTCTGAAAGTTGCCTTCCAGCTGATATAAGGCACGGCGTATTACAAAATCCTGGTCTGGAACATTTTGTGGCTTTTGCTCATTACCTGCTGGTCTTCTCAGCATCTGTAGGAAAGGCCGTCACGCACGGGCCGCCGCGCTCTGCAGCGCGACGCACCGCGAGGCCGGGCAGCCCCCGGCTCCCCGCGCGGCGGCCCCGCTGCTCGGCTCCCCCGGCAGAGGCCACTGCAGGCGCACGGATGCACCGCTGCCGCGCACGAGTGAAAAAAGGCAAAATGATATAAAGCGTTCATCAGCTCACGGAGCTGACACCCCTCACCGCCGGCGAAATAGTTAAGTGAGGGGCTTGGCTTTGCTTCGTCCCACAAAACTACCTAAGTTTGCATTTTGTACGTAACTGTTTGCAAGCGCCCCAAAGAAATCGTTTATGCACCTGGTATTGCGCACAGAGCACAGCAGAGCGTGAGCGTGGCAGCAGAGAGTAAACGCTAGGACACAGTGCAAGGCAGAAAACTTGCAGAGCCTAACTGCGATCGGCGGGGGAAACCCGATTCTGGGGGAAAAATTGTAACCACTTTATTCTGAAAAGGAATTGCACGGTTTTTTTTTTTCTTTCTTTCTCGCAGGAAATAATGAAAAAAATTATTTTAGATTCACTTCAGTTTTGTTTTGGACGACAAACCCGAGAAGGCAGCTAAAATCAGGTGTCCGCTGCTCGGGCAAGCGGGTCAAAGCCTCCGCAGGCGCCTTCTGGCCGCGATCCCGCTGCGGAGCCCGCGGTGCCCCTGCGCGGCAAATGTCCCGCGCCCGCCCGCCCGCGCCGAGCCGAGCCGAGCCGAGCCGAGCCGAGCCGGGCCGAGCCGAGCCGGGCCGGGCGGGGCCGGGCCGATCCGCGGCGCCCGGGCGGGGCCGGGCGGGGCCGGCGCAGAGCCCGCCCCGGGCAGCGCCCCCGCGCCGGCACCGCCGAGCGCCGCCGCCGAGCGGGGCCGCAGCGACGGGGCGGCCGCGCTGTGTGGCTGCCGGCCGGGCAGGCGCCGTCGGCGGGGGCGAGCCACGCGGGACCGCGGCGCCGGGTGCCGGCCGCGCCGAGGGGGCGCTGCGCGCCGAGGGGGCCGCGCCGCGGCGGAGGGTGACTTTCCCGTTTCTTTATTTAATTTTCTCTCTTTTTTTTTTTCCTTTGGGAGAAAGAGAGGAGCAGCAGGTTTATGCTAATCACCCTCTCGGGAGCAGCGGTGGGAGGAGGAGGAGGAGGAGGAGGAGGAGGAGGAGGAGAGGAGCCATTTTGAACTCACTTCAAAGTTTAAGGTGGAAAAGTTGGAGCTCTCCAGCGCGGGGCCCGGGGACGGCGCCCGCAGCGGCGCTGCGGGGCGGCGGCGGCGCCCGCGGAGCGAGGCGGCGGCGGGGCGCGGGCAGCGCAGCGCGGCGGGGGCCCGGCGCCGCTGCCCATGGACGAGGGCGGTGAGCGGCGCGGCGGCGTGGATGGATTGTGCGGGAGCCGTCTGCCCGCGATCGCTGCCCCCTGAGCCCCGGAGATGCCGCGGCTGTCGGCGGCCGCCGCCTGCGTGTCCTGGGCCGCGCTGCTGTGCGCGCTGGGGCGGGCGGGCGGCGGGGACCCGCGGCCGCCCCGCGCCGCCCCGCTCCTCCACCTGCCCCCGGGCGCCGCCGGGCGCTGCGGCGCCGCCGCGCCGCCGCCGCTGCCGCCCGCGGGGCGCCTGAGGGTGGCGGCCGCCCCGCTCCGCCCGCCGCGGGGGGACGGCGGGGCGCTGCCGGCGGCGCGGGGCGCCCGGCCCTGTCCGCTGAGCGGCCGGCGGCGGGCGGCGACGGAGCCCCGCGGGCCCGGGCTGGCGGGGGCCGAGGGCGGCGGGCGGCGGGGAGCCCGGCGGCGCCGCAGCCTCAACAGCCCCCCGCAGTTCCAGCTGCCCAGCTACCAGGTCTCCATCCCCGAGAACGAGCCGGCGGGCACGGCGGTGATCGTGCTGCGGGCGCAGGACCCCGACGAGGGGGAGGCCGGCCGGCTGGCGTACTCCATGGAGGCGCTCTTCGACGAGCGCTCCAACGACTACTTCTCCGTTGACCCCCAGACGGGCAGCGTGGTCACCACCCGCAGCCTCGACCGGGAGACGAAGGACACCCACGTGCTCAAAGTGACCGCATCCGACCACGGCTCCCCGCGCCGCCGCTCGGCCACCACCTATCTGACGGTGACTGTGAGCGACACCAATGACCACGAGCCGGTGTTTGAGCAGCCCGAGTACCGGGAGAGTATCCGGGAGAACCTGGAGGTGGGTTATGAGGTGCTGACTATCCGTGCTACCGATGGTGATGCCCCAGCCAACGCCAACATGCTTTACCGCCTGCTGGAGCCAGGAGCTGGCGACGGCGTCTTTGAGATTGACCCGCGCTCTGGGGTCGTGAGGACCCGAGCCCCGGTGGACCGCGAGGAGGTTTCTGAGTACCACCTGGTGGTGGAAGCTAATGACCAGGGCAAGGACCCGGGACCTCGCAGTGCCACAGCTATGGTGCACATCACTGTGGAGGATGAGAATGACAACTACCCTCAGTTCAGCGAGAAGCGCTACCTGATCCAGGTGCCAGAGGATGCCCCAGTGAACAGTCAGATACTGCAGGTGCAGGCTACTGATCGGGACCGGGGCGGCAATGCCCAGGTGCACTACAGCATTGTGAGTGGCAACCTGAAAGGTCAGTTCTACATCCACTCTTTCTCTGGCGCCATCGACCTGATCAACCCTCTGGATTATGAGACTATTCGGGAGTACACGCTGCGGATCAAAGCCCAGGATGGGGGCAGGCCTCCCTTAATCAACTCCAGTGGCATGGTGTCAGTGCAAGTCGTGGATGTGAACGACAATGCCCCCATCTTTGTCAGCACTCCCTTCCAGGCCACGGTGCTGGAGAACGTTCCTTTGGGCTACTCGGTGCTGCATGTCCAGGCTGTGGATGCTGACTCTGGGGAGAACGCACGCTTGGAGTACAAACTTATAGAGATGACACCACCCGCTGGAAGTGCTCCCATAGCGGGCGACTCTGGGTTCCCTTTTCAGATCAACAACAGCACGGGGTGGATCACGGTGTCAGCAGAATTGGACCGAGAGACTGTAGAGAACTACCACTTTGGGGTGGAGGCCAGGGACCATGGTGTGCCGGTCATGACCTCCTCAGCCAGTGTGTCCATCACAGTCCTGGACGTGAACGACAACAATCCTGCGTTCACTGAGAAGGTGTATCACCTCAGACTGAACGAGGACGCGGCTGTGGGCAGCAGTGTCGTGACCCTGACAGCAGTGGACAGGGATGTCAACAGTGTTGTGACCTATCAGATCACCAGTGGCAACACCAGGAACCGTTTTGCTATCACCAGTCAGAGCGGAGGGGGACTGATCACGCTGGCCTTGCCCCTGGATTACAAGCAGGAAAGGCAGTATGTGCTCACAGTCACTGCCTCGGATGGCACTCGCTTTGACACCGTGCAGGTCTTCATCAATGTCACAGATGCCAACACGCACCGCCCAGTCTTCCAGAGCTCCCACTACACCGTGAGCGTCAGTGAGGACAAGCCCATTGGCACCTCTATTGTTACCATCAGTGCCACTGATGAAGACACGGGGGAGAATGCGAGGATCACTTACATTTTGGATGATAACATCCCCCAGTTCCGCATTGACCCTGACACAGGCACCATCACCACCCTGATGGAGCTGGACTATGAGGACCAGGCCTCCTACACGTTGGCCATTACAGCCCATGACAATGGCATTCCCCAGAAGTCCGACACCACCTATGTTGAGATCCTCATCCTGGATGCCAATGACAACGCGCCCCGCTTCCTGCGCGACCGCTACCAGGGCTCGGTTTTTGAGGATGTGCCGCTCTCCACCAGTGTCCTGCAGCTGTCTGCTACAGACCGTGACTCAGGCCTCAATGGCCGTCTCCTCTACACGTTCCAAGGTGGTGATGATGGAGATGGAGACTTCTACATCGAGCCCACTTCTGGGGTGATACGTACACTGCGCAAGCTTGACCGCGAGAACGTGGCCGTCTACAGCCTGCGGGCCTTTGCTGTAGACAGGGGCAGCCCACCCCTGAAAGCCTCTGTGGATATCCAGGTGACTGTGCTGGACATCAATGACAACCCTCCTGTCTTTGAGAAGGATGAATTTGACATCTTTGTGGAGGAGAACAGCCCTGTGGGCTCTATTGTGGCACGGATCAGTGCAGCCGACCCTGATGAGGGAACCAATGCACAGATCATGTACCAGATTGTGGAGGGCAACATCCCTGAGGTCTTCCAGCTAGACTTGCTCAACGGTGACCTCACGGCCCTGATGGACCTGGATTATGAGAGCCGGACGGAGTATGTGATCGTGGTGCAGGCCACTTCCGCCCCTCTTGTCAGCCGAGCAACGGTCCACATCCGCCTCCTGGATCAGAATGATAACCCACCTGTACTGCAAGACTTCCAGATCCTCTTCAACAACTACGTGACCAACAAGTCTAATAGCTTCCCCTCTGGTGTGATTGGCAAGATCCCAGCTCATGACCCCGATGTGTCTGACAGCCTAGCCTACACCTTTGTGCAAGGCAATGAATTAAATTTGCTCCTTTTGGACTCTGCCACTGGGGAACTCAAACTCAGTCGAGATCTGGACAACAACAGACCCCTGGAAGCCCTCATGAAAGTGTCAGTCTCAGGTAAGCAAGCATACAGATAGTAATAAAGTGTGCAAATCTGCTTGTTCGACCAATATGCTGGCATGGGCAGAAAGAGGCTACATGCAGTTTAGTGTGCAACCTTCAGTTTCCTGATGCAGCAAGTTGTGTGTGAAATTCTTGCAGAGGAACCACAAAAATGTGTGAAGCCCATGTGCTGTGGATTGAAGTGGTGGTGTGTTGAAGCTGTTTAGTGATGTAGATCACAAGTGTGTGTCGAAGGGAATGTGTTCCCTCAGTTTAGATGGTACTGAAGCATTTCTCACATGATGAATAAAGCTAATGAGTGGCCTAACTTGCAAAGATGTAGGGAATGCACACCTCTGGTTGACATATCTTTAATGCTTAAAGTTGCTATTGACATCATGGCTTTGGAGAGCTTTCCCCCACTTTTATTTTCTCTTTTGTTAAAAAAAGAAGTTGGTGTTTTGTATTGGTTTGCTTTTAAACAGCCAGATATAGCTCATCTGTTTATTCCATTCTGTGTACCGGGAGGTCTGGCTGATAAATCTTTACACTGCTCCATTGGTCTGGGCTTGGTAAACGCGAAGCTGGTGGAGCTGCACTTGTCTGACAGGCAGAACATTTGGCCTCTGGTTTGCATTGCTGGTGTGTGTTTCTGTGGGAAATGCCTACTCTTAAAGCAGTGAGTTATAGCTGTGTAATAGCTCTGGAACATAGCTAATTGTACTGGGATTGCTTTATTAGAACTAAAGGCAGATACTGGCCAAATGCAGCACCAAAATCAGCACTCAAAAATCTGCCGTTGGGGGTGGGTGAGAGGACTGGTGGGGAGGTAGCATAGGATTAAATTACTTCGAAAAATTGCGTGTGTGTGCAAGGACTATTTCTTCTGTTAAGGAGACTGTTCAATATTGCTCGATATGCACTCTTATATGTGCTCTTAGGAGATTATTCTTTTTCTACTCGGTTGTTTGTTTATCATGGAATTACTTTTTATGTCTCTTACTGTGGCATCAATCATGCAGTTAGTAATTTCCTTTGCAGGTGCCACCCTATAAAGTTTACTGTGGACCTGATCCCATACTTTTGTTGACTTTCAGAGGTTATAACCAGATACATTCCTCTCCCCATCCCCGTGCAAGCTAAAGCTAATATTTGTATTCTTTTTGCATAAAATAGCTGGAAGTACTAGGTATATATAATGACACTTTAGGAGATGCTTCTCTTTGGGTGACTGTATTTAAAAAAATACCTAATTATGGCACAATCCTGGCAGCGCTTGCTACTGTAAGTAGTCTTTCAGAGAGTGGTGGGGCCTCAGGGTAGTGAGCAATCCTCTCTGATGTGTTTGCAGGCTTGAGCTCCTTTTTGCTTCAGGAAAATGAAAGTGATATTGACTGAACTGATTGAAATTATTGTGGTGTATCATCTGAGAAGGGCCTCCAATTTCTTGCAAAATGCTAGGGGGCAGCTGCTGCGGTAAGTTAGCTCATAAATCCTGTTTCCGTGTCCTGTGAGGACTTGCAGAAAAACAGGTAGTTGGCTTGTGACATTAAAAAAAACATTTGGATTAACATACAGGTGACTGCGTGGTCATTGTCTGTCTGAACCAGTAGCGCTTTATCTAGCAGCAAGAGATAAGGACTCGGCATAGCGCAAGCTTGGGAAAGTTGCTTTGTCAGACTACATGAAGAGAGTGCTCAGGACAGAAAAACAGATTGTGTGAAGTATTCCTGTCTCGTAATGGTGTTGAAGCTCTTTGTACAGTTTAAATGGATGAAATCTAAGATAGGAAAATGAAGGAATTAAAACTTAAGTTTTGTTAAGTAATAGGAGCTTGATCATTAAGTGCATCATTTTTGTATTTGGTGAAGATGTGAACTTTGAAAGTCTTCTGTGATTTCGATCCAAACTGGCTGTCTGCTGCCTGCTCCGAGATATTTGAAAGAAGTGAGCTTTTTACTGATAGGATTTTAGAATAATTTTAACAAGCACTGAGCTCCTTTTGATGTTGGTTTTGAAAAGTTTGCTGTGTGGAGATTGGAAGGGCAGAGTTTTGCAGAGTTTGGGATTATGTCCAGGAAGCTCTCACCTGCCTGCTTTCTCCAGTTTATCTGATGTAGGCAGAGAAGTTGTTCAGACTGAAATACTCCATGTGGTTATCTCCAAGTGTTGCAAAACACTTGTAAATCATCTGCTAAAATGACCTGCCAGTTAACTGAAAAACGTGTCTATCGAGTAGCCATTAACCTCTCAACCCAGACAGAAAGTCCTGCCCTGCTCGCAGCTGCTGTTCAGGTCAGCGAAGAATTTGAGCTCTTTATGAACTTGGGGAATTTGATCTATATATGAGTCGGAAGTGACACTGCTGTTAAAAAATGTTATTTTCGCCTGGTGATGTGGTCTGCTCTGAAGGCATATAAGTGCATGTGAGGCTAGTGAGGAGACACACGGTTCAATTAAATTGCTAGGAGGCTTTGATGCTTAGCTAAACCCAGTATTCGTTTATTTGATGTGAAGATGATTTGAATGCATGTGGTGACTTTGGCCTGCTGCGTATGAACAAAATGTTAAGAATCATGAAAAACAAGAAAACTGTAATAATTGATTTAGTGAAACTCAAGAATGATACACTCCATTTTTAAAAAAGAACCTAATAACGTGAATGTCTTCAAAAGCCGCGTGGGTCCATCCAGGGGCGGCGGCGGCAGGGCCGGTCTGCGCGGGCTCTGCCTGGCCTGGCACGGCTGCGCCGGTCTAGCTGTGCCGCCAGCCCCCGCCACAGGCCAGCCGGGCCCAGAAAGAGGGGGAGGCCGGGAGGCAGGAATGCGGATGGTGGTGCTTCTGTGGGTGTGTGGATATTAGCATTTAATTTTGGATTGGGACGGAGCTTTTGAAGTCAGCCTCTTTTGAAGCGAATCTCTCCGTGTCTGCCTCTCGCCTCGCCTGCCGCGGAGCAGCCTGCGTGAACGAACCAGAGGCCGTTGGGGCGAAGCTAAACCACGTGTGCTCTCTTCCATCCGCTGTTTTTTTTTCCTTTGAGCAGAAGTGAACGTGGACAGTAGGTCACAAGCATTCATGAGCAGCCCTGCTCGCTCTGAGAGCTGGTAGTTGAGCACCCGCCTCCCAGGCTCGTAGCGCGGGTTTGGGGTCACCGTGGGGAACGTGTGCCTTTGCCTTCGTACCCTCAAGGCTTTCCTATGAGAAGGCAGAGCTTGGCCTTATATTCCCTTTCCTGCATGTAGCCTCATTAGGTTTGCTTTTTTTTAACAGCAGGGATGAAATCTAGCCCCTGCTGAAATCTTGCTCTTGCTTTGCAGGGGGTAAGGATCTTACTCAGGGCTTCTAAAATGGGCGGCTGATAGTAAATCAGTCTGTGATTTCTTTGTGTTGTTAATAAACATATGACTTAAATAGACAGGATCACTACAAACGATTTTCTTTTTGTCCGCAATGATATTTACAGTACTGAAAGGGAAATTGATTCTGGTTAGTTTGGAATTTATCTAGTCGAAAAATGCTTTAAATATTGCTCAAGTAACATTACACTTGCCTGCGTTAAACTTTATGCCTCCGTCTGCTCCTGTGCTGTGGGGAGAAGCTGGTGCTAGCCTCGACTTTGCGCAACTGTTGCCCAAGTTTGCTCGGGGATCACATTGCAAACTCTGTGTGCACCTGCTTCGCTTTAGTGCCACAAGTAGTCCCACTTATCATGAGTGACAGTTCCCCCGAATACAATAGATCTGTGTGTAAACTCCTCTGGGATTAGAGTTTAATTAGTGAACGTAGATAAAATAGCCAACCTGACTATATGCTGGAGCTTTCAAATGGCCCAAAAACGTATAAATTTCAGACACAGCATTTAAAAGCCACTATCCTTAGTGAGAGCTAGACACCCCAGTATTTTAGAGTGTGTGCAAGTTAAAGTATTTCCTTTTACATTTCTTTGACTTTTAATCTCCAGTGGCATTTAGTGACATTATTGACTATCAACAAATACAAGTCGAGATAGAGCTCATTTGTGCTGCAATACACTTCCGTTATTTTGACTCAAAGATTGTTAAAGCATCTTCATTATTATTGTAATTTCACAGTCATTATGTTAACGATCATGGATCTCCAAGTCAGTTTGTTCTCCGTGTGGATACAACAGAAGATTTATACTTTGTTTTAGCTCTCACAATAAATTTGAGGCCGCAATTGTGCCATAAACACAAGGCTTTTGGGGCTTTCTCTGTGCAAAGAAAATTCGAGATTAAAGGGGAAAAAAGCCTGAGGGCAAAGCAATGTGTGTAGGCCGGAGGACACGTCTGAGGGTGCGTGGCTGGGTGGCGAGGCACCGCGCCGGGCTGCAGGAAGCCTCGTGCCCCTGCGCTCGCGAAGCACCGTGTTAGCTGCATCTGCGTCATGGGCGCTGCTGAGGTCTTGCCTGGTTTGGGGCAGATATGCAGAGCAACCGGTTGGTTTACGACCAACGTCTCTGCTTTTTTGTGAGGTCGGGCTTCCCCTTCCCAGGTACCGGCTGGAGCAACAGGCTGGGTCTTAGGTATCAGCCGGGAAGGATTAAGGCATGAGCTGCTCTCTGCGGCCTCCCCGTAGCCACCAAGGAAATAAATTCCAGGAGTGTTGAACGTGGCTGCGACGCAATCCCTGTGGTTATACGATTACAAGATTATGGAAATGAAAGGATGCTCGCTCCTCGCTCGTTAGGTAGAGGTGTTGTATAAATGCGTATTCCTCAGAGCGCTCCTGGGGCAGCAGCGCCTGTTCTCTCACAGCAGTGGCCTAAAGCTGGAGTTTGGAGCTCTGACGTTGCTGGCGATCTTGTACAGCCCTGTCTGCACTTGCATTTCGCGGGCATCCAGTGCTGAACGGGGGAAAGAGCAGTAACTTGCAAACTACAAAAATGGGGAAGACAGTAATGAGTGACCTGCTTGGAAAACGGTGTGTCGGTGGGACACGGAGAGCTGCAGGACTGCAGCCTGCGGCCGTTGCTTTGCGTATTAAGCAGAGCTGAAGTGAAAGATCACCACCAATTTTCGTGCCCTTCACGCAGTGTTTTTGTTTTCCTAAAAGGGTGACTCAATGGTAGTGATTATCTTTTCCAAGTTAGGATAGCTCCCAGATCTTCTGTGGCTGTCTAAATTCTCTGTTAGGTCTATATAAATTAGATTTTAGGTATTTGCCCCTCCATCCTGGAGTCTACTTTTCATGATAGCCTTTTGCAAAAGGTTATAACTAGCAGGAGAGCTAGTTTCCCTCTTCATATGTATAATCTGCTCCAGCCAATAAAAAGCTTTTGCTAACTCATTGCTTTCATATGTGTTTCCTTCCACTTAATTCCTGGATTTCATAGGGGTGGTGTATTTGTATTTCAAAAGGCAGGAAAACGTCTGTGGCTATGAGAGCAAAATATTTAATGGAAAGCTGACAGACAAAATAACTTTTTAGTGAGATAAAAGATACCTACTGCAAGCAAATAAATAAATCAGTGCGTTATCCGCAGCTCAAGCCCCTGAAAATAAGCAGTTTCTCCACTGAAGTGGTGATCCCCAGTAATAAAAAAAAACATTTACCACAGCAGGCTTTACAAAGCGAATGCCGCGATTTATCCCAGTAAAAAGTTACTTTGTCAGTCTTTGTCTTCTGCAAAATGCTACTATGAAAAGTAGCTATCACTGAAAATGTTTGCTTCTCCCTCTTCGTGTGCAGGGCATGTTGGGCATACTGGTGTTTTTGTGACACACTTTTTAAAAAGGTATTTGTACCCTAGTATACCTCAGTGGCTGAAGTCTATACACATAGTTCTTCTCAGCCTCATCCTACAAACTGAAGCCTGTGAAGCAGGTAGATAAAATATATATTTTCTCTAGGTTGGATCTGAGTAGCTGAGCTGCCAGGGGGCCTGGGCCGTCCAGGCGAGCTGCTGGGGGTGCGCAGGGGGATTGCACCCTAACTGCTCGGTTGTTTGGTAAGATAATGTATATCAAAACCCTAAGTAAACCTGAACTCAGCAATGCTGTGCAAACCCCCAAATTAGGTGCATGTTTATATTTGCAGAGTCAAGTCACAGTCTTCCTGTTAAGATTTCTTTGCAAGTTATTGGGTTGCCACAGGGTTTCAGCTTTTTTATGGCTGGCTTTGTGTACACTTCGCTCAGCACAATGATAGTTTATTTTATTTTTTATTGCCTAGACGTTGATGCTTCTCCAAGTGCTCTGCAGAAAAGAGGGAGACTCTAGGGTAACAATAAGAAGGAATAAGAAAAATGAGACTTTAGATGTTAAAGACAGAAAGATCTACTAGACTTTTTTTGATAAATGTCCCAAGGGATAGAAGTTAGATTTAGAGAAATATGATGAAGGGTTTGCCTGAAGAATGGTTTTTCCCTGTTGCCAAATTATTTGCAAGTGGGGAGATAGTTATAATAATCAATTTTTAATTAGATTTGTAATTGTTTTATATTTCTGGACTCCTTCTTAAGCTTCAGGATATATTCATGTATTGGTTTGCTTAGTGTATTCCCTTTTTGTGATTTGCTTCCCTCTTAGAAGTCACTGAAGTTAAATGTTCTTATTTCTGACTTGCACTTGAAAAGTAGGAATAATCCTCTTTTTCTTTCATTTTGTTATTCTGGTCATGCAATTCTTTGCTATGCAAATTTGTTTTAGGATGAGCCTACTAAAAACTGCCAAATACAGCATAAACATTGAGTTGCTATCAAAGCTAACGACAAAAGACCCTTTTCTTTAGAAAAAATGAACAGCTTTCTAGGTTTGGATGTTAGGATGATAGTAAACCCATCCTAGAAGTAGTCACGTGGGAACTAGATGGTGTGAAGCAGTGGGATTTTATACTTTATTATGTCCAACATCCCAAGCACTACTTGAGGAAGTAACTGGCTATCAATAAAGTGTATAATTTTACATTTGCTCATTGAATGGCCCATTTTTCTTCAGCGCATAGAATCAGTCTCTTAAAACTCCCTTTTGTTGTTGACTCCCATCTTTGAAATAAATGGATTTTCTCAGACACTTCTATTCAAAATTACACATCAAAGTCAAAACTGAGGAATATAATGCTGGGTTTCAGGTATGACGTTGCATGGAGGTGCCACAGTTCAGCAGGGCTTTTCCGGCCCGACGCTTCGCAGACTGTTGCACGGGAGCCTGGGAGCTCTCATGTTTCTCAGAGGCTGGTCCGAGCGCGGCCTGGGTGCCTCCAGGCTTCCCCAGAGAGGGGCTGGCGAGACTCATCCGCGCCCTGCGCCCCTTCCTCGCATGTGCTGCAACTCTGCCAGACGGCCCTGCGGCCGATGGGTGCTCTCCAGCGTTTCGGCTGGGAGGATGCTCTGGGTTCGCGGCGGCAGAGGTGAGTGGTGGCACACAACACCCATGCCTCTGCAGTGCAGCCAGATGGGTAGCCGCTGTGTATGCTGGCATATCCGAGCTAGCTCTAACCTAGTTATTTAGGGCAGAGACAGCGCTGTACCGTAGCGTAGCTTCGGTGCAAGCACAGCGGTTTCCCCAGGACCCTCGGTTGCCACGCGGGTGGCCAGCCTGTGCGGGAGCGCAGGCCCCCTGACTGCCGGCACCTCACCGAGGCCGAGCGAGGCTGCCGTGCGGCCACTGCGGGCTGCAGTCCCGCTGCCAGGAGAGTGGCAGGGTTTCAGGGCGGGCAAGTTGGAGCGTATGCAGAGTCCTGGGTCAGGTGAGACTGGTGCAAAGACTGTGGGAACAGGACCCATCTCAGATTTGGGAGCACAATTATTTTCTGGGCAGAGAAGAAGCAAAAGTGAAGCAGAAACCTCTTCTAAAGCTAACTGCCTACAAATGCCTTTTCAATATTTAGAAGAGTAGGCAACTCTAGCTGTAATGCTCATGCATAGAAGATGAGTAAGGGGAGGATCAAATGGCAGAAGCAGCATGCTACCTCCCGCTCTCTCCATCCCCTCTCCTTCTTTTTTATAAGCCCTCAGGACTTCGAGGGCCAGTTGGTGGTTTCCGACTTCCCACATCTGAGTGCTTGAGATAACAATACAATTTATGTGCTTAACTCAGTATTGCCTAATTTACAGGATTTGGGCAACTCACTCTCCTAGCTTTCTTTGGCGTTCTGACTTGTATTTCCGAAAATTTCTATGGTAACTCACTAGGAAATGTAGTAGGGTTAAAAGGGTTGAAGATATTCAAATAAGATCTAATAAACCTTTTTGGCAGTTTTCCATGTTATAATCATTCTATCCTGGTTTGTGTGGGAATGATGATGTTTTTAGACAAAATAGTACTTAAACTACTCTGACATCTACTTTGACATTTCAGAAACAAATGCCAGTGCTGTCTTTTATGATTAGTTGGCTTTTTTGTTGTCTGTTCCCTTTTTTAGGACTATTTTGCCAAAAGATTGCATAAAGCAGAGTGCAGAACAAGTTGACAAGGGGCTCAGTTCTTAAAAGCCTTGTTCACAGTAGTAGTCCACTTGAAAGAAAGAACTTCTGATTAAATTCATTTTTGCCACTTTATGTTTCTGTGACAAGTGACAGAGTTTTACTGTGTTTTTCTTTTCTCCTCCAGTGCAGCTTTCTTTCCAGTGTTGAAAGCACTGAACTATTTATAGATGTAACAAAAGTTTCCAAAGGAAGCAGGATGGAATCCTCATGGAAAATTTTGCGACCTGTCATTCCGAGATTTCTTGTTTGGTAAAGATTTGTCTAATACATTTATAATAAGGCACAGGTGTGTAAACTGTCTTAGATTTCATATGAACTTGTTGATTTTGTTGGAATAGTGAAACCAAATATACAGTTTGGTTCCTATGGCCAGGTTCGTATCATCAAATAAGTTATCTGTTAAAATTAGTCGCGTAGGTCCCACCCACGATCAGCTGATGGGTGGGAGGGCTGTAGGGTGGAGATGCCCATCTCACTCCACTGATTAAAGAGGGAACAGAGATGACTGACTTGGGCTAATTGCTATGATGTTAGATAGCTAAAGTTCAGTGGGATGAACCTTCCCTAAATATATGCCAGGAAGGAAGGATTAGTTTTCCTATGTAGAGATGATTTTGCTTAGTTCTGTTACAGAAAACTGCATTAACAAGCTTGGCAGACTAGAAAGGGTTGGGGGGAATATAACTTGCAAATGGGAAAATGTTTCGCCATGAATAACGTTGCGGTATACTTTAAATGTTTTCAAGAGTTTGAGTATATGAAGAGGAAAGGTATGCTTTTATGGGAATTTGGCATTCGACAGAGAAATTAAATTCAAAACTACTTCATAAAGGTGATCTTTGCACTTGGGAAAAAAAGCTATTGGACAGAAAAGTAGGATTTGCTAACATTAGAGAAAGGACTATGTTTCAACACGCAGTTACAGCTGCTAATCTGCTTTCATATTTATTCCAGTATTTACACTTGCCAAGCACAAAAAAAGCCAGTAAACGTCACGGTAAAGCTGTAGTAAATCTTATACAGGCCACATAATAAGCACGGACACATTATGCTTATCAAATACAAAGAGAGGCGTACGTGGCCAACCTGTTTTCAACACCATTGCAGAAAGCGTGATAGATGCTGCATTCCACCAGGTCTGTAGCACTTTTGGAAATGACACATCTGGTCAAAATATTTCAACGCTTTCCGAAGAAGGGGGACCAGGGAGAGCCCATTGTTAACAACCATTGTCAACACCGGCTCTCTTTCCTGGTGTGGAGTCTGTAGTTTATAACTAGTTTCAGGGAGAAGCGCAGCTGTCTGGACCCTGCAAAAAGGTGCAGAGTGGGACTGTGTTATCAAATTTGAGTTTCACGGACATGATGGCCAGCATCTAGCAGTCTGTCTTTACAGTTATATCGCAAGGGACCTAATGGGTTTGGAAGTCTTCCTGAGAGTTCATAGCAATAACAAAGCAAACTTAATCAGGATGATTGTCTGTAGCTGCTCTGCCCCTGGAGCAGGTTTCATGAGTCTGAAGAATTGCTGGATCTGTTGGCTTTGCTCTTTCCTTTCATTAGCTCCAGATCAGATTCCTTGACCCTGTTTGAAACTGATGTTAGCAGCTCATATAGTTTATTTGATTGAATTCATGCCATAGCACTTGTGGATTTTCCAGGGAGCCAGTCCAGAGCAGCCCCTACTTTATTCCTGTGCTTTCAACATTCATTGTACTGGGTCTAACTCTGAAGGAGACCCTTTAACATCTTAGCTGTATTTTTTTTCTAGATAGTTATCTGAATGTAGTTTAAATCATGTAGAAGTTGTCACATGCTAGCTAATGCATTGTTTGTTTTAGCAACGTGTGGTTGCCAGCCTCCGGACACTACCGGGCAGAGCTCTTGTTACTTGCGGTTCCTCACGCTTGACATAGCTAGGAAGAGGCGTTTGGCACCTCTCAAGACTTGGATCCAGTAGAGGACTTGCATATCTAACTAAGCATTACAGGCCACAGTGCTTCACTTTTCTGGTGTCTGTTCTCTGGAGTAGTATCCTGATTTAGGCAACTAAGTGTCCCATAAAGTGGGAGCACTTGAAATACCACCTTGCTACTGCTTAGGCACTTCACTCAGCATAGCGATGGGGACACTTATCTTGGGCAGAGATGAGCTGGGCTCCAGTCCTTGATCTCAAAGCTCTGGCTGTGCTACACATTAAAGAGGAGCTGAATATGATACAGAAACAGTTTGAGACTTCTGATTCCCATCTCTTAGGTAAGTGCCATAAGCTCCAGAGTCATGCTCACACTTGCAGTGCGCCAAGCGTCAGCTTTCTGGCTCGCTCTCTTGTATCCAGGCAGCTCCGTTTCACTGGAGCACCCGTTTAGGTAGTCTGGCGCTGACCTGATGTTTCTGGATTTTGTTTAGCCTGTAATAAGAGCTGGATCGCAAACTGTTTACGTCAAGACTAGGTCAATTCTGGCTGTAGCCAGGGACTCAGATCTTCATACCCAGGAACTCAAAGGTAAAATAAACAACAAAGAACCCCAGGGCTTTACAAAGACTGCTTTCCTATTTATTGGATCTGATTTATTTGTCTTCTGGCTTTAACTATTTGTAACTGTATTTTTAAAAAAGCCTCCTCTGACATGCATTCATGTGGAGAAGCCCCCAGATGGACTAAAGGGTCAGTTATGGAAGGATTCATAGAATCAGCCTATTACACCGCTAAATATCTCGAGTTCGACACATCTTCACCTACTGTTTAATCCACTTACTGCAGTTTGTCACGATGATAGACGTGCTAGTAATTATCAACATGTTACTGCTTGTTGCTTGGATCCCGCAGCTTCTCCTGCGATGCGCTCGCTGACGCTGGAGCTGGTCGACACTGTCATGACACACGCAGTAAAGGTCTCTCATCGGTTTACCATTCTCCCACTTCACGTGGCGTGTATTTCTGATGTTGCCCTTTTCTTAGTGACACAGTATGATTTAGCAATGTGTGCTCTACCCCATGGGCTCTCCATCTGCCAGGTAACTGTCTGCTAGTTTAAATCCTCTCTTTACTTCAGTTTCTAGGGTTCACAAAACCTGCTGGTTCCTTCTGGTTGGTTTTGCAGCCTGTTGTTTGGAAAAGGATTCGGCCTAAGGTTCAGATGGATGTTTCAAGTACTTTTTTTTTGGCTTACTATTTAAAGGTGAAATAATTGGTTTAGGAAGAGTTTACTAATAATTCATTTCAGTAGTTTTCCCAGGGTTACAGGGAGGGAGCTAGAGGAACTTTATAAAGGTTTGAGTAACAGTTTCACATAATAATTGAAAAAATTAAGTGTGAAAATTTCAGAAAGTAATAGCTTATGCTGTGTTTGAGTCTTAAGCAAGACTAAGGTAAAAATAGAAATAACTGAACAATAAACAGAGAAGCAGAGAAAACCCCAGATGGGCAATTTGGAGCCACTTAGAACATTCCATACATGTAAAAAATTTAAGACGAGTTAATGTGATGTGAGAAAAAATCTGGGTTTTTCTGAAATGATAGATAAGATAGGTTCTGTTGACTTTTAGCTTTTACTAACTAAGTTAGCTAACATTATTCTACACTGAGTTTGGAAATCTCAATCTTGTATTTGAGGAATTGATGTTTAGACATAGATCCTTTCATCTATAATCTTCTGTCGTAGGGATCGCTATCACTGTTTGTCGGTCGGGCAGCGGCTCCTCTAAGCTGCTGACAGCACGCTTGGAGTTGTTTGCACTGATTATGCAAAGTTTAAACCCAGGATACACTTTAGGACTTGGTGGATGTCTAACTGGGCTGAAAGCTTATTATGCCAAAGCATGCTGGTCTTTGTTTTTCCTTCTTGTTATCCTCTTTTCCCCTGTCCCTTTGTGTTTATTCTGTGCATTCGCTTTGTACTGTGTTTAAGAGAGGCCCCGCGTCGGCAGGGTGCGCGGCTTGCAGGGACCCCGGCCCGCAGGTTGCTGCCAGGCCAGGGTCACCACTCCTGGGTGAGCAGAGTCTGTCTCCTGCAGGCTTGTACAGGGCCTTGCATGGTGGAGACCTCTGGGGGCTCTTTTTGTAATATGTGCAGTAAGTAATTGTAATAACCACCAGATATCTACTGACTGAAAGCCCTCGGAGATAGCTAGATATGATAGCGGTGCTCTGCGCTGCCCCAGGCCTTGCTGACTGTGCTTCTGATACTGGAGCAGACACTTTGGACCAGGCAGCAGTTGCCTGCTAAACGTGGTGCTTGCCAACATTTTGGTAGTCAAGGGCAAACATCCTTCCTCATTCCTCTTTCCTGCTGGGTGGCAAGACAGGTTTCTCTTTTATTCCTTACCTTGTTTTGACCACGATGCTGTTTCCATACTCTCTGTTTCACAGGTGCATTTGCTCCATGGTGACAGGCAGGATCCATTTCTTCTAGGGATGCCCTGAGACAGGGTTCTCATATATGCAGGGCTGTGAGGGGGCTGCTATCATATGCAGGGAGCAAGACTGTGCTGCGCAGGAGGTGGAACCAGGGGCGACCCTTACGCTTCGAGGATTTGTGCCGCTGCAATCCTTTCTCCTCGTTGTTTTCCTGTGGATGTTAAAGTTGGAGGTGTGTGGAAGTAGCTATGCCAGTGCTCGTTGTGGAGTGTCCAGCCTGTCACTGCTGATGTCCATGTGGTTTGGTCTCCATCACTCCTGCTGGGATTGTCTCCTGCATCCTTGACACCGCAGTCCAGGAGTGTGGGGGATCTGGATGCCCAGCTTGGAAGAAACAAGGAGACAGGGGCTGCTCAGGGCAGCACTGGTGGCTCCTGGGACTGGCTGCTTGGCCACCTCAGTGCTGTAGTGTACAAACGTAGATGGCCAGAGTTGCTGGCTGTATTCAAGGATGTGCTTGCTCTCAGGCTCTCCTCCATCCCAAAGACCTGCAAGTCCAGAGCAGGGGACCTCCTGAAGCATGCTGGGGCTTCTCTTTGGACCATGTTTCCCTCACAAGAGCACAGGAATGTGGGAAGGAGGCATGGTACGTACCTAGGCCATGTGAGACCGGGATATGGCCAGCACGTTCCCCTGGGAAATGTGTTTGGGTCCTTCTTGTAAATGCGGAAAGTCATCCCTAACTGTGGGCTCTGCCCAAGACTCCCTGCTCTGCAAAGACCTCGGAGATGCACAGTGTGAATTAGTGCCTCGCGGAGGCTTTGCTGCATGGCATGTACAGCTGAGCGCCCATTGCGGCCGGCCCATGTCCTGGGACATGTCTGCATGCTGGCTGTCGGCGCTCGGCGTCTTTGCAGTCCATGGGAGCAACGCTCGTGCCCATGAGTGGGGAATTTGGCCCGGTTTGCATCTAGATACTCACTCTCGCTCTTCATTATCTTTTGTGACTAACTGCGGCTGTCATTACTGTCTAGCTCAAACACATGTGTTGTTGCTTCTCTGTGCATCTGCTCCCTTACGGTTTAGATAATAGCAGTGTCTGTAACTTTAGTCAGGTTTAAGAGGCTTTAAATAAAAAAATTCCTAGTTACTACTAACAGCATTGATGGATGTGAATGATTAATAGCAATAAACTCAGGTGAGAACTGAGAAGCGAGGACATTTTTTATATGGTATGCAGTGAACCTGTTTGTTTTGTATGAATGAGTTTTATAAACTTTTGTACAATTGCTTTTAAAATATATCCCTTGCCAAATTGTTGGAAATTTCTTAAGCTGAGATGACTAATTCGCTCCTTGGCGCAGCACATGTGTATCAGCTAGGGTGTTCTGAAGCTGAGGTGCTAAGATGATCAGATAAAATTACCCAAATTCCTTAGAAGTTTCCAGAGCAGTTTCACATTGATTCCCTGTTTTCTGCGGGAAGTCCTCCAGGAGAGGTGGCTTCACCTGCTCTGCGGTGGTGTCAGTGACACCCTGGTTTTGCTGTTCGTCTCCTTAATCTGACTTGAACTGTCAAAAGATCCCATTGCGCTTTTCAAGGCCTAAAGGGAAAGTGAAGTGACGACTTCCGTGGCTGAGTTCAAAGCTTTCCATCAGGCCTGATTACTGGGGTCTGCTTCGACTGAATAGTGTCCCGTGGGGTAAACTTTACTTGCTTTACTCATATTCAGTGCATCCCATACAAATCCTATAGGATGACATTTTATTGTGTTAGTGTTGTGTAAAGTTGATATATTGAACATTTTAAGGTACTTAAACTTATATAAATGAATAATGACAAGAAAAGACTAATGAAATTCTATTAGGTTGATGAAACTGAATTTTAGAGAAATGAATCTCTGAGATTTCTGCAGTTGTGAAATTCACGGTTTTTGCTTTTTGGATTCTTTATACTTACTGCTTTAACCATGTTACATAGTATTGCATAATACCCCAAAAGATATATACTTTGCTCAGCCAATAGGTCACTGAATCCCTCCATTTAATCAGCAGAGAGTTCAGCCTGATGATTTTAGTGCCTCATGTCTGTGTTCACATGTACAGTGCATTTTCTGTCTTGCAGTATTTTTGCATTTTACAATATAGTAGTTACTAGAAGCATGGCTCGGACTAGTTCTGTGACAAGTGTGGTCCCTCCCTGCTTTCCACTCCTGGTGGTCAGCAGCTGACTTGCTGGAAGTCCATCCTGCGGCAGGTTTTTGCATCCTCCCAACTCCCGGCTCAGCCGCACCGGCTGGCCAGGGGTGCAGGCACATTGCGTAGAGGCGCTGGTCCTGGGGTGGCAGCGGCCAGGCCACGAGCTAGCCTCTGCGAGCTATTGCTGCGCTAACAAATGAGATGCTGATCCATTCGAGCTTCAGGGTAATTTAATCGCTTTTGGAAAGCACAGTAGTTAATAATCCCACACTAACAAACTGCCACTGCTTCTGTTCCTTATTAGACTTCTAAATTAATTTTTTTTCCATTTTTGTTCGTAGACATTTTGTAGCATTTAATTTTCTCTTTGATAATTTATGAGTCACGAAAATCCTTTGGAACATATTAGCCTACTTGTGATGGCATTTCAGCACATTTCTCACATTTCCTTCTGTTGGGCTGTGTACTGCTACTTGTTTAGAGGCAATGCTGTCCCTTCCCTTACAAAAGTAATATACTGTTAATATATGGTGTCAGGACTATGATGTGATGTGTCAGGACTATGATGTGGCATGTCAGGACTATGCTGTCCTCTCTCTGGAGACTGTCCTACCTCTTAGGTAGTATTTACAAAGTTTCTTCCTTAGGGTTCATCTCCACCAGATGCATAATCCTCCTTGGAAGTCCTACTCCCTTATAATATCGATAGTAATACAGAGACAATGTCCCAAACAGAACTGTGACTCCTTCAGCGAAGGTTCGCACTGTGGACACATTCACTCTTTTGTTTTAAAAGGACAAGGAGAATTTGGAAAAGAATGTTTCTGAGATTTCTGCTGGGCAGAGGTAACTCCCTAAAAATGACCTGTGAAAAGGACTGTTAGTATTCCCTCAGGGTTAGAAATGTATGTGAAATGCCTGTGGTGTGGCAGAAATATGTTGTAAAACTGTGTACCAGGGTAGGGGCTGATGATCTGCAGCATGAGTCTGCTCATCCCAAGAGGAAATGAGAGACCAAGTTTAAAATAAATGATGGACCGATGATCCTCTTAGCTGTGCTTCTGGGCACAGTCAGACATACTGATGGAGCTGATAAAAATACGATCTTTCCTTCCATGGTATGACTGAAAAGGAGGAAAAGGGAAGCAATCAGGGATTATCAAATACTAAGATGGAAAAATTATTCTGTTTTCTGAAATTACAGTAACTTAGTATTTTTGTCCAACCACCATCTATGTGTTTAAATTGGTACAGAAAGAAAGAAGCAATATCATGTCTGAAAAATGCATTGGAATATGGGTCTTCCACTTCAGGGGTGGGTTAAGTGGAATGGCTTTATTAAAGAAAGTGAACTATTATATGTTGTTGTACAAGGCACTGCTAATATCTCTTGTGTGTAGTATTCTGATAGCTCTCATTGGAGAAAAGTTACTTTTTCCTAGAAAAGGTGTTCGGAGGACAAGCTGGGAACAGAGAATTTGCTTCCCTGGAGGTATCATGTATGGTAGAAGATTGCATCTTTAATTGGGCAAAAGCAAGGACTATGAATGTCACTGACCTCCCTGAAGTATTTAAGGAAAACAAAGGTAACCGCAGGTCAGTTAAAAGAAAAGGAAAATGTCTAAATGAACTGACTCTGAATAAACATAGGTGGGATGTTAGAAGGCAGTCTGAAACCATTAGAGAAGCAAAGTTCTGGAAAAGTCTCTCTGTAAAGGCATCAAAAGAAGCACAGCTGGGTTTGAGATGCACCTTGATAAATTAATGAATGCTTGATAGTTTATGAGTAGTGTTATATATATGCAATGTACTTCCTTGAGAAGCTCCCTTGAATAGAAAATCAAACCTGTTGGTGGGAAAATTCTTTCCCCTTCTCTTTTTCCTGCAGGAATTAGATACACACATTAACAAATTGCAAATGCATTAGCTCTTTGACCTGCCTAAGCTTCTGTAAGTTGTTGTATGTTGATAACAGCATTGCTTTGTTCTCTTAAACATGGTGTCAAAAGAAGATAAAGAATCCACATGGCAGATAAATTATTCGGGCTGAAAGATGCACAGAAATGTCTCAGGCTGTGAGTCACTGCAAATATAAGCCAGTCTAGCTTCTGGCTGCTACAGTGCAAGGGAGGATGAAAACTGATTAAAAGCCAAACTACCAGTAAAAAAGACAAACCAACCAAACAAAAAGATTCTGATGGGGCAAAGAAACAGCTCAGTATAGTGTCAGATGAGTACCAGTGCAAAGGAGGAGATGGGACCGTGGCAGCCAGCAGTTAGATTGGCTTAGGTCAGCTGTGCATTCGCAACCCAACTCTGAAGAAAATTATTCATTTTTGTTGTTTTTTTGAGTTGGATTTTTATTACTTTGTGCTGAAACAATTCAGCACGTGGTTGGACAGGTACCAGAAATAGCATAAGGGAGGAGGCAGTAATTAGGTTGGTTTAGGCTCTGCCCTTGCCTTGGTGGATGCCCTTGCCTTGCCTTGCCTCTGCTACTTGATATTAGAGGAGATTATGTGTGTTTGCCCATACTTGTGTTTTGTCCCCTCTGGAAGGCAGAAAGTCTCTAGGAAGTCCTTTCAACATACAAATCTCCAAAGGTTACGCTGTCCCTCCCTTAGACTTGTGCAACCACATTGACTCAAACTCAGGGGAGAATTTGTGCCAGTGCCGTTTGCACAATAGTGAGCACCTAACCCGTGTAAGTAAGTGTGTCAGCGCTCAGGACTCTCTTTTGTGGGTATAAAACTCCTTGCCTGTATACATATGAAATTCAGCCACCCGTACAGCTTGAAACTACCACAAATTCTGTGCTGCCAGATGCATCTGTATTGCCAACAGCAAAACCGTGTAAGATTCTTAAATGGTGAACATGTTTAAAAGCCCGTATCTTGGAAGCACACAGAGTAGAAGGAGATACTGTAATAAATGAATGCAAAAATAAACAACTGAATATTTTTAGTCCTTCATTCCCTGTAGATTGCTGCCTTTCTAGATATCTTTAAAAAAGTTTTAAAAAAAGTTTTAGCAAATCTTGGCTTAAAAATGTAAGAAATTGTATGGTAATAAGGATTCCTGTATGGTAAAAGTATTGAGAAAGAGGATGTGTTTATGTGCTCTGGCGAAGTCCCTTTGAATTATCTAGGCACTACTGTAACTGATAAGCGAATGCTGATAACCCTGTTAATATTTCAAGGACTCTATGCAGCTATTGGGGAGCAGTAGGGAGCTATCACATTCCTTCACACTGCAGGACAGGTTTCTTATTTGCTATCTTACTGGTTTTATATACATACAGTTTTTCAAGCTCTATTCATCTCATCTCACGGCAGCTCCTTGGCAAGCAGCCTCATGAACTCTTTCAGATGCTTCTTACTCACAGTGGCTGGGCTCATTGCCTACCCTGGTGTGGCTGGGATTTGGATTGCAAATTCCTGATCTGAACAAAGAGGGGGAATATAAAAGGCTGGGTTCTGGCCTCTCTCACACTTTAGGAAACCTTTCTGGCTTCAGAGGATTGTACTCATAACTCTGGCTACACTTCAAAAAAAAGTTTCTATCTCTGCAAAGACTGGTGCAGCTCCACCGGTAGGCACGTTGCTAGAAAAAAGAGAGGTGGCTTCAGGGAGGTTACTCGTATTTTAGGCGTCATCTTATCTATGGCTCTCTCGAGCCTTGTCCACGCTTGTTCCCTTTTTCCTCTCCTCCGACCCCTACGTTGTTTCCTCAGAACCCAGGGGCTACAATTTAGCGTTTTCAGAAAAGCGAGAGGGTGGAAAAGCTGAATGTAGGACACATGTAGTATGCAGAATGTGTCCACATGTGTTCCCTCGTTGTGTCTGTAAGCTGCACCCAAATACTGTGTGAGCAGGCAGGCTATCTGAGAACCGACTTGCTATAATTGCTTTCATGAGACAGTATCAACTGGGTAGGATTCGGCCTGTACGAGCTTGCATTTGGTGAGCAGCAGAGGAGATGAAGCAAACTAAGCAGGGTGAGTCATCAGAATCAGGCTCCTACTAATTGGCTTATGTGTGTAAAAACGCTCGGAGTTGGGAAATAGTCTGTCACTGTCATGAAATCAATATCTCCCTTTGGTTTGCTGCTCTCAAAGCTGTGGGAGAAGACTTGTGGAGTCTACTACAGTCAGAGGGAAAAATGTGACTGTCTTAATATCTCATTCCCAAGGGGTTGCAGGCTGGGGAATTCATGTTACTGCGAGGCGACCACTGAAACTAATGTCCTTGCACCTAGAATTAATTCTCATTGTGCTTTATCCATCGTCAGAGATGACAAAAAGGCTTAAACCACTATTTTGTTTTTTAAACTTATACAGAAGACTTTGCACAATGGTAGCACTCAGTTAAGTGGTCCATAATAATTAACCAGTTTTGTTTAGAAAGCGTGGTAATCTTTTACTGTAAGACAGGTTTGTGTAGCACAAAGAAGAAAGCTGCTTTCATGTCTCTTGAATTATGTTTTGATTTTAAATCATCCTCCCTTTTACTCTTCTGTCTGGCATCTGTATATTAAAGATACTCATCGCACACAGAGATCTCCACCTCTCTTGTTGCATAAAGTCACAGGTCTTCATTTTAATGAACTAAGAGGAGCCCGGCGGAAGTAGGGATGGCCAATGGATACTGGCATTATCCTTCCCAAGACCCCGTGGCATTTAGCAGATAAAAGAAATCCAGTCAGAAGTGCTCTTTCTTTTGCATGGGACACCCTCCTTAAGGCATAAACAGGAAGGTAGACCCAGCTGAGAAGCCTTCTTAGGGAAACCTCATTTGATTTTCAGAAAAGCTGTCTTGAGAGCCAGTTGGGAGGCTTCTGTGAGGAAAACCTTGGTCTCGCGTGGCTGCTGGGCTGGGACCCACAGAGCTCCAGGTCTGCACTCGGCGGGGCGCGCACCCCGAGGGCTTCCTCTCACTGGTTACTGCCCAAGGGTTTCTCCTAGGCAGGAATGGTCCGGCCATCCGTATGAATTGATTTCTTGAATATAAGGTACACAGAATCGGCTTGGAAAAGCTGGTTCTCCCCAAAGATGCTTTTGGGTTTATTCTGCTTTGTAAATCTGTGCATTACAACACACCCCTTTTGGATGCATTTGTTAGTCAAAAAATAAACTCCCTTCCTTCACTTTCAGGAGAAATGAGTCTGAAGGAGAGGCAGGTAAACAGTGAAAGAGGATCTCCTGGTACAGCTAATTTTAGGGACACAAGGCAGCCCAGGGACAAGGGTTTAGCTGGGCTGCCTTTCTGAGTCAGCGCCATGCATAGGTAATTAAGGTATACCCTCCAATTAGCGTAAGTGGCCGTTTTACAGATGTGTGAGATCAATGAGCCCAATTGGAATACAGATAGCAGAAAATCGTTTGGATGATTTTAACCACTGTTTTGCATGTTAAAGTGGTTTAAAGTTATAAAGGACCTGCCTTGTTAATGTTTACAGAAGCTCATTAAGGAGGCAGGGGTGGTGGCCTGCCTGGGAGGCTAAGTGGCACTGCCTGGCCAGGCCAGCCCTGCTCCCTCTCCTCTGTCCCTGTCACCATCCCCCATGCGTAGCTCAGCTGTACCATCCCCGTCCCCCACGCATAGCCCAGCCATGCTGTCCCTGTCCCCCACGCGTGGTCCAGCCGCTATCCCTGTCCCAGTGCACATGGTCCAGCTGCGGCACCTCCAAGGACCGTCCCTGGCACAAGAGCCACCTGCAAGGGTGCTGCTGGCCCTGGACAAAACGGCTCCAGGTCCAGTGCTGACGTATAGGCGATCTGGCGCCGTGCCTGAGCCCGTGCGTCTTAAGTACTGCCTGTGAGCCCTGCTGAATTGGAGGGCAAAGGGATGTCTAACGTAATATCCCTACTCTAGTCCTGCCTTTTAGCAAATATTAAGGAAAGAACATGAGAAGCAGGACAAGTATAGACTGGTCCTTCCCGTGTTGCGTCGTCCCAGCTCCTGGCAGTTGGATGTTTAAGGCTTCATGGAGCTACAGGTCTCATCTGGACTGTGGTGTTGAGTAGCTCTCTATGGCCCTATCGTCTCAGAATTTGTTTTATCCTTTTCTGAGACTTGTATGTTCCCCAGGGTCCTGTCACAATGTCCACAGTTCAGATGCATGCGCTTCTAGGAAGTGTCTCCTTTGCCTCTGTTAAAACCTGTCACCTGATAATTTCGCTGGGTGATCCTTAGCTTTGGTATTGTGAGAAACAGGGATTAATTGTTCTCTGTTCCCCTTCTTGTTGCCATGATTTTAAATGTCCTTATCACGCTGTCCGTTTTTCCATTCTGCAATGGGTGCTCTCCGTTTTGTAACATACTGTAAAGACTGGTTCTCTAGATGTGCCTGACTTGCCCAGGAGGGGCAAATGAAATGCATCCTGCTGTGAATTAGTGTATTTAGGCCTAAACCATTTCCAGGAAAGGAGCAAATTACAGAGGTGTTAACTGTTTGCATTGTTCTCAAATGCTTTGAGCTTCATTCTTAATGTAAAATTTTTACAGCGTTTACATCATTCTTTAAAAATCCCTTGCAAACACTGCAAAACTTCCACCAAAGAAGCACCCATCCCTGGAGGTCTGCTGCTGGTGGCTTCTGGCTTCTGTCTCAGAGGTGACAGGTGACATACAAGATATGTTGCTATTCTTTGCTCATCCCTCTTGCTGGGGTGTTTTGGATACAGTTAATACCCATTTCAATACACGAATACTAACTATCCCCTCCCCTCTCATGTTAGAGCAGAGCTTAGTCATGTATCTCAGAGAAGAATAAAGAACCAGGTGAAGTGAATGTATTTTTACATTTTTTGTTTGTATCTGTTGGCAGCCTTTTAGCTCATGGATTGCCAAAACAAACCAGTGCGCAGGAGAACTGTGCCCGGCAGGCTTTACGCTGTGTGGCTGCCGGCTCTTCCTCTTACTGTCGGTGATACAAGGTAGCCAAGACTTCAGTTGGGTTTCTTGTCAAAATAATGGCATTTGCTTCTTCTGCTTTTGTCCCCATGTCCGTTTTGATTCCATTTGGGTCCATCTCCTGGTTATTCTTGGATAAAAATAATTAAAAAAAGAAAAAAAGACCAAGAGAAGGGGAAGGTAGGAAATCCCTTTGACTTTGGGGTCTCTTGTCATCTTATCACGGGGTGCACAGCACACACCTCCTGAGCCGACCCACTGCCCTGGCCGCTGGGCTACACGCAAGGAGGGTCACGCGTTACTTCATCCGTAGGAGAAGAGTTTGACTCAAGCTATACATTTCAGCCGTCTTTGTCAGTTTATTTATTTGTTTGTGTATCTGGAAACTTTTGCTGTTATAACCACATTAATTGTAAGCACATCCAAGCCCAAAACTTTAATTGCTATATGAAGTCATTTTTGAATCACTAAGGAAAATCTCTGTACTTTAAGAATTAATGCTGTTTTTCTGATTGAGATTCTGCTTTTGGGAGTATGACAGGTATAGCTGGCCTATTTCTGAGACTTCTTATTGAACGTTTCATAGCAGAAAGACCAAGGTTAGTCTATCCAGTCCAGATTTTTTACAAAAGTCCTTCGCGCCAAAATCAGAACACGCTGAATTTCTTTACTAAGCCTCGATCAGTTCAGGAAAGAGGATTTCTGCAGACTTAAAAAACCAAAACAAAACAGTAAGAATATTATCTAGAGAGAATAAGGCGTTTGGAGCTCCAGGAGCCTCACTGCACTTGGGAAGAGGCTCTGTGCAGGGGCTGCCACCAGCCCTTCAGAGAACAACAGTCTCACCCAAAGGGGCACCTCAGAGCTTGTCTCAAAGTTAACAACATTGGAGGCACATTATTCTTAGGTGCTGGGTTTGAGTTTATATCCATTTACTGGTTTAAAAAAAAAGACAAAAGCTGAAAACCAAAAAATCCTCAACAACATTGTTCAAAAGACATCAAATATAAAGCATTTGCTTTTTCTGTTGGGTTTATGTTTGTAGAGCATAGCGCCTTGGTCTTGGTCCCATTTTGGGTTATAAATCATTGTAATAACCCCCCCCCCCCCCCAGCAATTCTGCATTGCCTTTTATGGAATTTTGACAGCATTTGTTTTATTTAATTTTTCAAAGTTTTTCTCAGTGTGGTTTTGATTCTACTTCTACTTTTAATGGGTGAGTCTTTGAAAAATCTTACTGGTGGTGTCTCAGTAACATGATTGAGCAGGGAATTATTAACCCAGCATAAAAGTTAACATGAGGATTACTGGAAAGTTCTTGACTGTGGCAGCTTTAAGTGAACTATGTTACTGCAAAAGCTGTGGAAAGTTCAAATTGCTTGAGATCATGCCAAAGGACTGTCAGCAGTCTTTTGTTAGGCATTGCCCACCTCAAACAGGGCTCACAAAGAGAGTCTATTTTATTTAAACTGAGCTATACTAGTTGTGTGCTCCAGAGTTATAGCATAGCTACCTTCCTGTAGATTGGTATCTTGGATAGTAAAACTGATCATCGTTGTCTCTCCAAAAGCATGATCTCCCATGTGCTGCTCTGCCAAAGACGCTATTTCCAAACCAACACTTTTTGTTGAAATTGCAGCTGCTTCTACTGAAAAAAGTGGTGAATCTTCCACTGACTTTGAGACAAAGCTTGCACAGCATGCACACGTTCAGATGATCTGTAGGAATATGTTAGCTGTTAGTATAATTATTTGTGTGACCTAGAAATACTTGTGAGCTCTTTATGGCTTACATGGTCTCCTTGTTATAATAAACTGTTTAGGACACAGGAAGCTCATACATAAGGAAATTTTGAAGAAGTGGAGGGAAGACTCTGTGAAGGAAGGGACACAGGTGAACTCGGGAAGGATATGCTGTGCAGGAGAGGGTGCCGGTGGCATTACAGTCCTTCAAGTGCGCCTTGTGAGGGACTCTGCTTGGCAAGTGCCATGTGCATGGGAGACTGAGCTTTTCTTCAGTCATTTTCCATCAGGGCCACATGTGTGTTTTATTCCTCTCTTTCTTTTGCTGGGTGAGAGACACAGGGCAAAGTTACCACGAAACTCCCTTGATTCCTCTTCCCATTAAGAAGGAACCTGACAGAAGTTTGGTTTCACAAAACTTATCTTTAATCAAATACTGCTAGCTGGCTCCTCCATACAGCTGACTCCTGGATCAGCAGTAGACACTACACACCTCTAATGTTGACTGAGCACTGCCAGGTTGATATATCATTGAAATGGAGCAATATTCTGGACTGTAAAGAGTCCAGATGAAGCTCTGCACCTTTTCTTAAGGGCAAACAATACAAAGCTTTGGTGGAGACATCTACCACACCCCTAGTATGATTGAGGTCTGGAGAAACAGAACAGGACTCTGTGGCCACCAGTTCCCTCCTCACTGCTGCTGAGAAATGTGCTCTCCATTGCATATTCCTCTTCCACTCAGACTGGTGATGGGCACCAAGAGACCTGCCACTGCAGTTAGAAACCTGCCAACAAGATCAGTGCAGAACCAGGCAGCATCCACCTTGGTATGGGTGATCTCATGTGTTGCACTGCCATAGTTCAGGTAGAGCAGGACATCCTGAAATTGCATCCGCTGCACTGAGGAATGAGGTTTTTCTCCCCTGCAGTGGGCGTGGTCAAACTTTTCTTATCAAACTGAAGTGAAGTTGGGGGTCTGGACGACCCTGGTTTCTCCTATTGCCACTTAAAGCATGTTCACCATCATCCACAGTTGAAATGATGTCCTCGATGCCCGTATCTGCGCTGGATTTTAGATAATTTCAGGAGGAATTTGTTGATGTTGCCAAAACCCTGGAGACAGGGGAGGTGGTGATATCAGCAGAACACCAGCAGCTGTTCCTCACTTTGTCAGCTCCTGGAGAGGCCAAGATCACTCTCCAGGAAACCGGGGGATGTTGAAACCTGCCATACTGCACCTGTGCTTGCAATGGGAAATGTGTAAGTGGTGCCTGCAAGAGGCTGGTTGCAGGGTAGAGCAGTGAGAATTGTGGGGTTTTGGGTCCTCTATCCTCAGTTCCCCAAGCTGCTCACATGTACAAAAGCTATAAATTGGCAGTGACTGCCCCACATATCTTCTGCTTTATCTTAGAAAGTATCACCTTCTGGGCTGATTTTTTTCATTGTTGTCAGCAAATCAGTGGGGCTGTGTTGGACTGTCTCTGTGCATGAGCTTCAGTTGACTTTGGTAGAGTCTCAAGTTTGTCACTATTTAGGTACTTCAGGATCCTCCTTTTATCTGCTACTGCTCAGCCTGACCAGCATCCATCCTGGAGGAATGGACAAGGACTAGCTTTTTTCTTAGTTGGCACACAATATCATCTATGTACAGAAGCTATACATAGCCCAGGGATAAATGCATGCTTGCATAGCTCTGCTGGCCCTGCTGCCCTCAGGGCAAGGGGCTGCGTTTTGGGGAAGGAATTCAGTGCTCTGGCAATTCAGCCCAGAGCACCACTGCCACGCCTGCCCACTCTTTGAGATCTTTACTAAAGAGCCTTTTTGCTTGGGCTGGAGGGTTGGGGGCACACAGCCTTAATTGGGTGTCCTGTCTTCAAGTGGGATCTGACTGCCTTTCCATTTATAGATCTGTTTTTTTTTTTTCTGACAAAGCTCATTTTCATTAGCCATATACACAGGCATTCATAAATGATTTGTAGAAAAATTCCTCAGATCCCTTGGCTGAATATTTAGGAACTTAATTTCTTTTTTGGTGCTGATGGCATAATGGAGACAAAACTATTACTAGTTATTTGCTGTGTTATATACTCTGAGAGGTGAATAAATATCCTTATATTAATTACATTGTCCATGCTTACTTGTGTGTAGGTATGTCCCAGTATATCACTGCAGCTACTTTTGAGGTCAAAATACTGAGCGATCCACACTCCTGAAGAGTGGAAGTAACATGAGACAAGATCTCATATTAGTCTGACCCTTTCAATGGCTTTCTGAAGCAACAGATGCTAGTCAGAGCCACAGATACCGTTATTCAGTTTTATGAGAAATCTCCCAGAACCAAAAGCTTTTCTCCAGCCCCTTTTTTGTTCTTTTTATAGTAACACTTCTCTCTGATAACCTATGTGCCACTTCTAGAGGAGAAGACTCAATACAGTATTGTAGTCTTAGAAAGGCAATGGCTATACAGGCTTTTAATGCAGCAGTGTATTCTTCTCAGGCACTTACATAACACTACCCCCTTTTTTATTTTTTAACTACTGTATATTGTATAAAACACCACTGTTATTGTACAGTATTGAAATCCTCTTATTTTATGCATAGCTACACATGTAAAGAACATCACTGCAGTAAAAGCAAACAGTTCCTGGAACACGTTGTTGTTCCCATCGGCCTTGAATTCAAGCAGTTGTTTGAACATGCGTGTAGCCTTTCCCATTCCTCAGATTCGATAGCAACAGCTGCTAGGGCTTTTGTACTGGGTAAGGTTGCAAAAACATTCCCTGCCTGCTTCTTCCAGGACTGATCATCAGTCCCTGCAGCAGCTTTTTGAACTCTGGGTAGCAAGGAGGTTTGTATGGGATGAGATTCAGAAATTCCCATTTTGTACTTCTGAGTCTGCCGCTGATTTACTGCATGCAGTTTTAGGTGTGCCATGTAACCTTCCATGTTACTTGTCTGTGAAAGTAGTAACAGATCAGAAATCAGAGTAGAAAATGAGCATATTTGCTCGTTGGAGCCTGAGTGGGTGCAAATCCTTGCTGAATGGGAAACCTGTGCGGCCACATAGCTACAACCGTCCCATGGGAATGCACATACTGCCCATACTGGGCTGTGCTAACGTGCCTCTAAACTGATGCTGGCTTGGAATTGTGCTGTGAATGTTGAAGAGTCTCTTTTCGCATATTCTCCATGAGGTAGTTCTCATGGAATAGCATAGCATCCCTGAAAGTGGCGAAAAACTTTGTCTGCTTATTCTAGATGGCAATGTAGTACAAGAAATGTTCTCTAAAAATAAGCCACGAGAAAAGTTCTAGCTCTTACTGATTTTGTTTTCTCTGATGGAGACATACATGGTCCCTTAGCAGATAAAGATGCTGGCAAAGAGTAGGTTGTCTTTATTGCAGATTGAAGTAAAGTGCAGATTTGGAGAGGGTGACTGTTGCTCTCCCTATCTGTCCCTATGCAAAGCATCTTCGTAGCATTCCAAACTCCCCAAATGCCAAAACTGTTAGAGCCCAGGATGCCTGTTTTTTAAACAGATGATGCTTATGGCAGATTGTTTTTTTCCTTATTCACTCTATTGTTTTTCTCTTTACAGCAGCAGTCTTTTGGCCAGCTATGATGCAAAATTCCCAGTTCTTTTAGAAAGCTTATGTTTGCCAAAACGGTAACCTCATAGATTATCTTCTTGTCAGTAATGCTTTTAACCACAGTTTTGGCAGAGCCTCGAAACATGCCCTTTCCCAAGAAAGAGTTGTCTGGGCTAGAAAAGCATTGGCATTAAAAAGAGGTTGTCATAGTGATTGAAACCGCCTCATAGACATTCCTCAGGAAAAGTAGGCTGCAAGATGCACCTTTGTAGTCCCTTTTTTAAGTAAGGGACCCTTTAAATTGAAGAGCCTATTTCATTGTCTAAATGCAGATTTCTGTCAGTTGTAAAACAATAGTACTCTGGAGTGCTGTTTGTGTATCAATGCTTATTTTAATTACTTTCAACAAGAAGTGTCTCAATGGGAATTAAGTTCCAATTTTTTGGTATTGCAAGGCTCAGGGGTTTTTTTCGGTCTAAACCAGGATGGCAGCTTGGTTCCCTAGATTAATAGGAAAAGATTCGAGGAAGACACTGAAACTTAGCCCTGAAAGCCTAGCCCTGAGCAGGCTTGAAAAGCACAGCTTGGGAAATTGTTCCTTGTAGGTGTTTGGTCTTTTGAACTGACAAGACCTAATAAAAGTCTGGACTTTGCTGTTATCTCCCAAGCATGCTGATTGACATATATGACTGTTGTATTTGTTTCTGGATAGAGCTGTGTGCAGATAAAAAAGAGGGAGAGCTGAGAATAGGAACAAATCATTTTAATATTAAATATAGAAATATACCTTTTAATCAATGCATTTGCATATAAAGATATAATTATTCATTTAAGTCCCTGTTATTTCCGTGTTATATTTCTTTTTACCAAAATGAGCTTAGGGAACGCATGTTTTCAGGATAGGGTCGAGGATAAAGGGAAGTAAAATATATCCATATGCAGGATAACCTGGGGAAAGATGGGAAGAGTATTAGGCTAGGAGTAAAGCATGAGTAAGGGATGGTATAGAGGTTATAGAAGTCTCCTGGTGAATACAGCCCTCAGTATTTGGACGCCTGTGGATGTGGCTCATTGCATGCACTTACCTTGAATTCTTTCATAACACACGCACACGCAAGGAATACTAATTAGTTCAAAACTAAACTCATGGCTAGCCCAGAGCTATCTGCTAGAAACCTGCTTTTTTAACCTGACTGCCCAAGAAGAAGGGTCTAATCTTGAGACATTTGGAGACGATGGCAGCATGTGAGGTGTTGATGTGAGTTGTACTGGATTTCTGTGCCTACTCCTGCCACAAAATTAACCCCAAATTCCAGTCCTTTGGGGATTAAAGGAAGAGACAAAGAAGTAGGCCTTTGGGGAGATCTTGTTATTCCTGGAAGTACCCAAAGCCCTGCTGGGAAGGGGCCTAATAAGAACCTATTATTGTTCTTATTGTTCTCTCTGAAGTCAAAGGGACTTCGGCAATTGGCTTGAAAGGAGCAGGACCTGTGAGCCATTTATTTTACTTTCATCCCCTACACGAAAGTTCATCAGGCCTAAAATAGTGACTTCAGCTTTTGCGGGCATGGGAAAATCTATCCGAGTGAGCAACAGGGACTGTTTTTTATATTGCATCCGGGTGCTCTGGGAACTGGGCAGAGGCGCAGCATGGGTTAAATCTGCCCCACGGTGGGCGCATCTTCCTCAGTTCTGCTCACAGGTGCGCTTTGGAAGCACATCTCCTGAACATTCCCGCTTGTTGTGCTATCCAGAGGATGCACTCTAACCACTTTTGGGTGTTCAGGCCTCAGGACCGGGGTAAACTGGACTTGCAACCCGCAAAATGCCTGTAATGAGGATGTCAGGCTCTCAGCAGACACCTGGATCTGTCCCTCCTGCTCGGCTGTGTCTCTGTTACATGTCCGTGCTGCCATTAGCGTGGGGAGGAGGATGGACCTGGCGCTGACTGCCCTCGCAAGAAGGACCTTCCCCAGCGCGAGGCGGGTTTGGGCATTTCGGTACACATTGCAGCTCACCCCGTTTCCATTTGCTCTCAGTGTTTGCATATTGCAGCATTCACTGGGTTAGTGTTTTCATAGGAAAGTTCTTCCGAAATTCAGATAAGCAGCTGATTTTAAATGCTTCAGAAATGCTCCTGGGCCCACTTAGATACATGTGGCAATAGCTTTTTAGGCAGCACAGCACTTGGAGAGGCACTTTGCAAAGCAGTTGCTACAGAGTAATTGCAGCTAAAATATAGTATTACAAACAAATTTGTTGTCTACCCTTTCTTCTTGAAACCCCCAAAGCTGGGGGGAAATAAAGTCTGGATCGAATTCAGAATTTTGCAGCTGAAATTCCCTTTCCAGTTTATTACCCACATGAGCAATCGCCACCAACGCTCCCGAGCAAATCCTTTAGAAAGAGCAATAAAAGCGTTCAGAGAAACCTGCTGTAATGTTCTCTGCGTTATCACTCCCAGCAGGTACAGGTGTCTCTGCAGCTGCGGCTCGAAATGGCCACTTTGGACCTGCCTGCGCTGGGTTTTGTTTCGTGCTGCGGCCTCGGCCCCTCCTGTGCCCGGGGGGCGGCGCGGGGGGCGCTGGGCACGGGGCTTTGTCCCCGCGTTGCCGATAAACAGCGGCGCGGCAGCGGGGCCGCGGCTTGGCTTCGCGGGGGCTCCCGCGTTGCTGTGGTTACCGGCAGCGCCGCGCCACCCTCGCAAATGCGATCTTTGACCACGCCAGCCGCTCCGGAGGAATTTTCACAGCTCGTGGAGAAGGCAGAACTCTGGTAGTCGGGGTGTAAAAGGTTATCTGCTACAAGCGGGATGAAACGGGGGCTTGTTCTGCTGGAAAGCTGATCTCTCCGCTTCGCAGCAGCAGAAATCTGGGAAGTTCATTCTTTCCAGTTGCAGGAATACAGATTTTTTTGCTTACATTTCTAGCCTTGTTACATTACTTCCCTTCAGCCCCAACACAAGGTTTGAGAATGCCGGTAGTGGTTTTGTCTCTGGTCGTTTGCATCGGTGTAAGGTCGTGCAAAGTCACCGCTGTGCCCGTGTCTTCTCAACGAGAAAATGTTCATGGCTCTTTCACCAGTAATAGCTAGATGGTACCTGTTCAAGGATATCATTTATCGAGGCCCCAGTGTAATTAACATATTGAATACCCTGAGCTCTGGAGCGAACTTACAAAAAAGGAGTTCAAGTTTGTGCAGTCACAGTAGCAAAACTAAGGAGAAAATACAAGTCTCTTCATGCTTTCACAGCAAAAGTGTTTTAGCCTAAAAGGTTGTGCTTACCTGCTTATGGAAGGATGTTTTCAGTCAGGGTTTATTTAATTGAATTGAATTGAATTTTTATTTTATTCCCTTCCCTTCCCTTCCCAAGATATGCAATTGAATAATTCACAGGAGTTTTCTTGTACGTTGCTTTAAAGCATTAGCCCTTTTCCATGTCACATAGTTATTTCCCTGAGTAACTGAAAACGCCTAGTTCCTGCCTCTGGTTTAAGGAGGTCGGGAGGGGGTGGGTACCACAGTCGGGCCCTGGCGTCCCCCAAGATGAGATCTCTCATTATTTCGCTGCCGCTGGTGTGTGTATTTAATCTGCTGGCATTGCCTGTGATTTAAGAGAAATTCTGCTGTCACCATCCACTAGGTGTTTCCAGAAGTAATTTCTCAGTTGAGAACTTCATCCCACCATTTTTACAATTGTTTTCTGAAGAAACCCTTAATGTGCAAGTTGGCAGCAGGCCGTCATTGTTCATTCTTCCAGAGCATACCCAGAAAACACACAGGCACCTGTGCAGTTAGTGAAAGCACCTGAGAAGTTGTCGCCTGCCCCGTGAGTTTAAAAGCCGTGGGATGTCTGTGAGCAGCTCCTCGGTCCCCAGAGGGGGACAGCGGCTGCCTGCCCACAGCGGGGCTCCTGCCCCCGGGTCGGGGAGCGCCGGGCCGGCTCCTGGCCCCTGGGAAGATGGTAGCAGCAGGTTGATTTTAGATGCCAGGGACTAAATCGAGGGAATGCAATTAAACCTTATCCAGCTTTTTCTCGGTTCCTCTTTGCTTCGGCGGGAAGCTCCCAAACTGGACGTGGGCTTGAGGGGTGATACGGGTGCGGTGACGAACGATGTCCGAGCCAAAGCGTGGGTAGTGGGAGGCGCCCAGCTGGCTGGTGCTGTGCGTGGCCGTGGGATAACCGCCCAGAAGGGGCCAGCAGTCCAGCTGCAGTTTCACTAGGGCCCCTACCTTGGCATGATTCTTCCTGCAGCCAAGGATCCCATTAGCCTTTTCTTTTTCTGAGCAGTCTGTCTCCTATCTGTTGGCCGTACGTCTTGGTTACCCGACATCATATAGTTCGTCTTCTGTATTTTAGCTATAAAATGCGTTGCTTTACATTTGCTCACATTACAGTGAAGTCTGTTGCTTCACTAAGACCAAATCCTACTTGCCTTAGTCACGCAAGCTGTCCTGCCTGAGTCAATGGGTCTATTCACAAAGGAGAGGTGAACAGGATTTGACCGCTAATGTGATCATAGCCTGCTGAACACAATCTATGTTACTCCGGGCATTAAACATATTGAAGAGATTAGAATGGTCTGGGGCATGATACATTAGAGCCTGCGAAATTGCAGCATTCAAAGTGATGAAATTTTTGTTAGGTGTTTGACTTTGCAGGAAATGTTTTGCTCCCTTCCTTTAATTTTTGAATGTTTATGTCAGTTTTAAGACAAAAATCCCCCTCTTTCCTCTTGAATATACTGAAAAAGCAACTCTTTTGTTGTGACATGATCATTATAGCACTGGCTGCATGTATTTCCTAGTTCCCATAACATCACATCAGGCTGCAGTAGCAGTTTGATAAAAGTTTACTTGCAACTGTTAACTACTGTATATAGAATTTTAACTTTTAGTGCAATTATTCACTAGCTTAGTTGAAAGACAACCCAATATATCCAGGTTTTGTATCACAGAAATTAAAATGGTACATATTATACAATATCATTCTTCTGTTAGTAGCTTTGCATTAGAGAGAATCTCGTATTAAAAGTCTTGTATCTATGTAGAAAAATATCTTAAAGCTACGTATAAACTTGCTGAATTCAGTTTGACTGGTCCGGCTACTGTCAGAGGTAAATGCTAGTTTAATTTCACTTTTGGATGGAACTATTTTCGTTCCCATGTCAATGCCAACTGCTTATAACTAGTCCTTCCATTGCACATCATAGCCGAAAGTGGACTCTGTGGTGCTGCTTCTCAGAATAAATTACTTCTGGAAACTGTGTCAGCAAATGGACCCTATTGCAATTAGACTATTTAGAACAGTGCTAATGAGGGTGAATTTGCAGGGATGCTCAGCATGATCCAATGTAGCTGGTGATGATGGCCTCCACTGGTTGAGCCTGAAATACTGGAGCATGCAGAGTTTCATCGCAAGTGTCAATTTGCTGTAGGGTATATAGACAGAGAAGGCTTATTATAATAATTTCCAAATGTAAAAATTCTGACAGTGCCTGGTAGACATGCCTCTGGGAACTGACACTGCTAATTCTTACGTGTGTGAGCCGTCCTCTCTTACGTGAGCAACTGCAGTAATTTCATTGCAGCTCTCATGCAGGAGCAGTTTTGCGAGATCAGATCAGCCGTCTGACTTCCTTTCCCGCAGGGTGCTAAAATTTATTACAGCAAACTGTTTTTGCCATTTTTGATTAATTTTGAAGGGGAAGGGTTATTTTGGTAGGCAGTCCAAGCGGTCTTTGTTGTTTGTCCTCTTTTCATATTGATTTTGCCTGTCTAGGCAATTCGTAATATTTTTCTTTTGTTGTGATCTATAATTATTAGAATTGTTATTGTGACAAAAGTCGTTCGTCACAGTTATTTGTATACCTAAAATGCTAAGCTCGCTTGTGTGCTGATTCCATTAGGTTACCAAGTCTCATTTATTTGTCTCTCTGTAGGATTAACCATAGGCCACCAGGAACATCTGTTAATCTTTTGTACATTGTCTGGCTGCTTTATTAAGGAGCTGAAATGCGTATAAACACCTTGTGGCTGGGGCCGTCTCTAACTTTCACCTTGACCAACACAGCGCATACTTAAATCGCAATCCTTAAAAAGTTACAATTATGGGTAATAATAACACAGAGCTGTTAGGTAGATACTCAGAAAAAGCAGGTAATTCTGTATGCAGTTTTGGAAGGTTTGGGGAACTGGGCTCTTCTGCAAAGGCCACTGGTGTAGGGAGCACGCAGCCTTTTCCATCTCCAGCTTTTAGTCTCCAGTGTGTCCTTTTACTTAAAAAAGGCTGAATTAACTTGCTGGCTGCAGTTACCAGCAGAAGTTTCTAGCTTCTGTTTGGCATTGCAGTTTACTGGTGGAAAGGTATTTGAGGTCCTGGCAATTTTATTTGTTTATTCAGAATTTTTTTGCGATGACTAGAGGGAGTCAATGAGTTCTTGAAAAGAATTTTGGTTTTGCTCTTAATTTAAACCTGTGTCATGGGTTGTTGAGAACATCAGAAGCAGAATTTGCTCTTGGTGCCTGCCTTTCAAATGTCATTTAAAATGACTGCCCTATTGAAAAAGAATATTCAGATATTCTCCCAAAAAATCCTTACTGTGCTTCTGCTGGTATTGTGATAATGAACTAAATGATGACGAACTGACTGAACTACCTATAAACCCTAGTGTGACTTTTCTCTTTCCCAGTGGATGCGGATGTCATCTAAGTAGTCATTCCCTGCCTAAATCTGTGCCTAAATACAGAAGGCAAAGGACTGTAGTTCCGGATCTCTGTAGAGGTTGCTTGTGTGTCTGTTGTTTCCCTGTCGCTTTAGATCATGCTGTTCTTCATGACACAGAGGTAGCCAACCTGCCCAGTTGTAAAGACTACACAGACTTGCATTTCTGTGTATTTTTTGTATAAATCATCTCTCTGTGTCTATATGTAAATGTATCAATATCTAAGTATATTACTACTATAAAAAGTTTAAAGCGCCATAAAGATATCTAAGTAGCTGATATAAACAGTGGTGTTATCCAGAGAACTAGATTGTTCTAGAGTGAAACTAGAACAAACTAGAGTGGACAGAGACTGATTTGGTAGGGTTTTGCGGATATAATGAATGCATTAATACTCTTAAAAAATCGGTTTATGAATCCAATTCCTGACTCATGCACAAGGACTTTCGACTTGCTGAGCTCGCCTGCTGGATTTCACAGATCCAGCAAATTCTTATGATGTACTTGAATTACTGGCCTTTCAGCAACTTTTTTTCTCTTTTTTTAATGTGTCAAATTTGCTAGTAGTTAAAAAGTTTGCTTCATTGTAACTATGGACATGTCATATTAAATCATTCTGATAGCAGTAAACTCATAGTTAACATTTTCCTATTCTTTCTTGGTAAAATTAAAGCTCCGGTGTCTAAAAGATTAGAACTGGGACAAGGAGAGCTAATATTCCTATATTAGCATGGAAGCATCTTAGGCCTTTCTTCTTTCTCCTTCATTGATACCATCAGGAATGTCCTTAGAGTCATGTTCTATATTCATTGAGTCTGGATTTATACTGGTGAGGCATTGCTGGCCCTATACTTAGCCATCACACTACGTTTATATCAGTCCAGCTGACAGCTCTCTTCACTGAAATCAGTAGAATTACTTTTTTAAGTGGGTATAACTGCAAGCACTATTTAACAAGGTCAAGGGACTTTATCAGGTTAGAGCATGACGTGGTGGGTGATAACTAGCAATACATGAGGAGAACAGCAGCAGCGACGCTACGAAGCTTTACAACTTTGTCCGTTTCCCCGACCATCTGCTCCTTCACATCCAATGTTGTGTTGCATCAGTTTGACAGTGACCAGCATAAAAGTTGAACTAACTCTATGAGGACCGATCCCTAGAAGTGCTGGAGTCTCTTGGATGCTTCAGTGTCTCTCAGGACCTTTGCATCTTTGCTTTATGTGCAGTTTTCTTCTGGGGATGGTGCGGCAGGGACTGAGTACTTTCCTTTTGGAGAACGCTTTAGTCATTGCTGGAGCGTTACTGTGCTATGCTGTAGCACATCTTATGTGCATACAGTGACAGTTGAGTTAACCCTGGTCTTAAAGCTCCTCTGACAATTTGAAGTACTGCTGTTACACTTAATGGGGCTTGCACATCTTTTGAGCATCTTAGACTAAATTTAAAACAGAAAAAGAGAGAAAAAACAGTATTAAGCTAATATTAAGGATCTAACTTAAATTCTCAAAACCAAGAGGATTTGGCATCATTATCTCTGCCTGTTGTTCTTGGGTATTACTGCTGTTGTGATCCCTCCTAAGAAAGACTCCCATCCATGTGAGATTGAGAGCCTGGATGAAAAAAATAAATCACTTTAGTGAACAGATGTTTAATAGCTTTAATACAAGACTTCTTAACCTGCTGCAATTTCATATTAAAATCACATGTTATTATGAAAAAGCCATACTCTGTCAGTTGTACCATCTTTTAATAGAGACCTAGGACCTCATTCTGCCATGTTCTCATTGAGCAACATTTTATTCCAGGAGCAGTCATATGGCAATTACCAGGAATATGTTATTGTACACGATGCTTAAATGTGTGATGTAGTTACCTGGTGGAAGATTCTCATTAGTGTAACTGAAATATTGACCTTTCCAAAATCTAATATCTAAAATTAAGCAAAACTTAGTTTAGGCACAAAGCTGTTTTCTGTCAAAAAGCCAAGACTATGCACTGAGCATAGGGAACTACTTGTAGAAGAGCAATGGGATGAGTCAGACGCAACTCTGGAAGACATGCCATATGGGCTAGAACCTGTGCCATTCACAGTGATGGGAATTTTTCCTTTGATTTAGTTGAGAGCAAGATAAAGATTCATTTGCTGAACTCCAGTGGAGCAGTTACCAGCTCCTGTGTTGGCTGCGTTCTCGTGCAAAGCCTGTGGACTTCAGTGGAACTACTTCAACAAATAAATGCCTATGAGTATGAATAAAAGGAGCTAATGCCAACTCTGAACTGATAAATCAATTACTCTAATCCTTTACTGTAAGCAATGTCTGTTATGTGTGCAATGTTTTGGCATGTTGGGATCTGAAGAGGTTTCTAACAGAAGAGCAAAGAGTATGAGGCACACTACTATGAGGGGCAGCAGCTGAGTCTGTAAGCACACCTTATATACATCTTACTTTTAAGGGCATTAATCAGTACATATTTTATTAGCGAAATTCTTTTCTCAGGTCCATTTATATGCAACACAGTAATCACCTTTCATCAGATTTTCCTTCAGAGGGAGTGGCAAGTGTCTCTGAAGACAAAACTTGTCTCAGTGTATCTTGTTTGCAGGTAACTCAGAAGAAGGAATTGCATGCCGTAGAGTTTATTCTCGTCAGTCTGATTTAAAGATTAATCTACTCATTGCCCATGTGGTTTTTCTTAATTTTTCTGAGCGTATGATGAGTGCCTTAGTGTTCTTATTTGCACAATGTTTTGCTGCCCTGCAGATCTCTCTGTCTGTGGTTTATTGCTATAAAGCTGTCAAGCAAAATTCTCTTCTGACTCTGGAGGTGAATTGTCTCAGATGCTGACTTTGAATTTGGAAGCCAGTGGAGTAGAAAGCTGTGATATGTTCACGCAGACCTAGACTGGCTCTTAACAGGGTGGCTGGTGGGTGCGCTGGGTGTAGCCTTGATATGGCAGTTACATTGACCCCAGCTCGAGAGAGCCACAGAAAGCAAAGCTGGGACTGACGAGACAACCATGGGGGTTTTTGCCTGGGAGGGAAGAGTGCTCTCTCCTTAAGGAAGCACATTACATGTAGTTTGCTTCTGTTAATGTAACTCATTTGGAGCACTGGGAAGACTTGATGCAGTAACATTAGCCAACAACATTCAGCAATTTCTTTTTCTAATAGCTAAAGACTTGGTTTCAGGAGGTGCGGGGTCAGGAACTGCCTCCTTTCCCTGCTTCCTTGCTGAATCCTTTCTGGTTTGCGGAGGAGCTGAGTTGCCTATCACGACTGTTTTCTCTTTTCCATGTGACTATACTGCAGCCAGCACTGCACCATGGCCATGAAAGGGTGCCTGGGAATCATATAGAAAGATCTGAGTACATGAAGAAAAGGGATACCCATTAGCTGTCCAGCATTAGCCTCCCCTTTGCTTCCCAGATCACAAATCCCAAGGGTTACACAATGCGTTGTTTTGTTCATTGTCTGAAATTTTTGTGCGACTAGGGAAGTGCATAATCTGGGGTCTGTTTATTTATAGAATACTAGCCTGTTAATTTTGTTTAACTTCCATGACTTTATCTTGGCAAATAGTTATCTGTAATACTGTAGTCCGTAATTACCTATAGAAGCTATGCCATTTTGGATAGGATTTTTATCAGGGTCTTAGCTTGGCCTTCAATGAAATGCAGGGAAAGAAGTACTCACAATTAACCATATAACGTCTATTCAGATGACTTACTGCCTGATTCGCAAATGCAATTGGATTCCTGTGCTGAGTTAGGCAGTGCTTTTAGTTCAGCATTTCCCATATTTTTCCTTTCTCCAGACAAGAATTTCGCATCTAAACTTGGGTGGTGGTTTCAGTTTGGACTGGGGTCTGGGCTGGAACCTGGGTGACACATCATTTGGACTGGCCCGCTACGGTGGTGGGGATGCCAGCTAAAGCACTGGTTATCTTCCAGTATTTTCCAGCATTTTCTCCCCTGTGCTCAGAAGGACACAAGATTTCCTGCAGTTCATTTAACAGTTGAGCTTACCGTCATATGGAGAACTAAGGGATGGAACCCCCCAGGTTTTTAAGATCTGTAAGTGTAAGTACTACCAAATCTATATGTAAGGTTGCTGTAATACAACAGACATAAAATTGGTGTAACTTCTGTGTGGCGTGAGTGTCATGTAGACGATTCATTCCCTGTGCTATAGAAATAACTCGTGATTCTTGTTCCCACGCAAGTGAAATAGATTCCTTATTTTATTACTATTGCATGGTCCAAAGTATTGAATGAGGAATCTATGTCAGGTAGTGTTAAAATGTTGAAAAGCAGAGGATAATAGCAAGAAAAATATGTCCTACTTTATAGCAGGAATCCCTCTGTCTACTAGACAAAGAGAGAGCATTAATCTGTAAATTCCCCTTTAAAGCCTAAGTCTATGAAAATAGAGCGATTTGAGCAACATAATACAGTGGGTTATATAAAGATTTTAATTATGTGTAATGTGCCTCTTTCAATTATTAATAGAGATCTCTTTCATGAATTGTATTTTGCTGTTTTGATGAGTAAGTGTTTTCACCTAAAGATGATGAGTGAAAGCTATGAAAGTTTTGGCTGAGCATGTTGCTCTGGCAGATGGCCCTCAGGCCTACTGCGTGTCTACATGTAAAATAAACACACATTGCCACTGAGATTTCAGTGAGATCTGGTTTGAAGGAAAACAATACTTGACTTCTAATCCGGATGGCAGCCATACTACTTTGATGAATACTTCAATAAAAGAGCTCATTTTATGCCCCTAAGAATATGAGCTTGATCATACAAGCCTTACTTCATCATGTGATTTGTCTTATTAGACCAAGACCAGAGGTCTTTGCTTAGCATTTCTCTGAGAAATAATTCTTACAAAGGCGAACTTCAGTTGACTCCATCTGGAATGAGCCTCGGTGCTTCATAATTTAGGCCATTCACTTCAGTGAGATTCCTCAGATGTGTGAAGATTGCTAGAAAGGAAAGAGTGGATTAACACAAGAGCATTTATTTTATATTTCCTCTGGAGATTTATAAACTTGCTGTATTGTGTGTTGAGGTAGATAGATATTTAAAAAATAAAGTGAGCACAAATGACTTGCGTTATACAGCGTTTGAAAATGAGATCCTGAAAGAACAAACCATCTTGTCCACCCTCAAATTCCTAAAGAAGAGATCCGGCTTTTTAAACCAAGCTTCCCAGTTTAGCCCTAGATCCTCCACTTTCCTGAGCAAAGCTTTGAGGAAGAGAGCTGAATCCTCATCTTCAGTTCTTCCTTCCAGTAAACATCAAATTTCCAACTAGTGGAGGAAGTAGTGATACTTGCTGCAATGTCACATTATCAGTAATATCCTGATGCTTCAGATCAGTGCTGAATGTTGGACATTATAATGGTACCTTTTGGATAAAGGAAGTATGGATAAGTTGAACTTTAAGGGCTATTCTGGGCATTATGTGCAGAAACAGCTGGCGGGCAGCTCCTGGTGACGCAGGCAGTTGCCGGTGACGCGGGCACAGCTTGGAGCGGCTGTGTGGTGCCAGAGCCCTGCAGACGGTGCTTCCTGCCCCTGCTGCTGGGCAACTGCAGACCCTTCCCAAGCAGACAGCGTTCCTCTGCACCGCTCATGGCTTCTGACGTGCGGTCCCTAAAACCAGAGATCGTCCTGATAACGTGGTGTGTCATTCCAGGAAGAGCTGGAGGCCAACGCGGCACAGAAGGTGCTGGAGTCCCCTGTGTCACCTGCTGCTTAGGTGCAGACCAGGTCCAGGCTTCACCTGGGGACCGTGACCCAGAACGGAAAGGGTAAAATCAGCCTTGCCATAATATCAGCATCCTTGTCCCAGGCCGTTAGTGTGGTCTTCTCCTCTAGGTTTAAAATCATCCAGCTCCCTGTCTTTTTGGGAAAGAACAAGCGCATTTTTAGAAACTATAAAAATAACAGTGTTGAAACCACATGTTGTTCTCAGAGCTGTGGCGTGAGGGCGAAGTAACTGTCCCTTTTGGTCACCACTCATTGTCTTTAATTCAAAATGTGAGCTCTCCTTCTTTCTCTTTTGTACTGCTTTTATGAACCTTTAGGCAGGAGCGCATTCTTGGCATTGTTCGGTGTTTGGGGGAAAGCAATTCCACGCATTCTTAGCTTTAGAAAGTGATCGGGCAGAAAGGCGTGATCTAACGTGGAGCGATTTATCATTGTTCTGCCAGAAAAGAAACGCAAGACCTTAAACAGCTACTGTCTGTGTAAGCCCAGAAAGTTATTTTACATAGGGTTGTTTAAGCCCTGAATGAAACAGTGAGAGTGTTGCATATCAGAGGTGCGTTCTTGTTTAAAATCAAAAGCGTTATGTACTTACATGTTAATTCGTACAATGCAGTAATGGAAAAAATGTGTAAAAAAGTGTTGTTTGCATTCAGAAGCCACATTAAGAACTGCGAAGGCTTAATATCTCAAGTTGTTGGCTACTTTGTTCAATCCGGGAGGTCTTTATCTTTGTGTTCATAACAATAGCTTTTCCAACCTATGATTTAAGTTCATTGATGTGCTGTCTGGATGAATGAAAAACTCCCTTTCTGTGATACTGTGAGAAAGAAAACAACTTATTTTACTGAGATTCCCAATTTTTTAGATCGGAAATTAGTTACTGGGCATCTAGTCTTATGTTCCTGAGTTATTCATAGCAGAGACCTCGCATTTTAGGTGCTTTTTTTTTTCTTCCACTGTATCTACTGTGTGGTAGAAATTAGCTAATTTAAATATAATAGTTGTAAACCTAATATGTCAGATGCTTTTTGGACTTCAGACTATTTCAGAAGGCATTAAAAATGAGGTAGGCACCAGATTGTTTTAATTTGCTTATGAATGCAGTAGGAATTATGTATAAAACCATCAAACTTCTAGGTTTTCCTGGGCAAGTCTCTTTTTTCTTCCCAGCAATTTTGCCTAGGCAGAAAAACGGGGCTTTGGCTATACAAAAGCCATGAGCACATATTTTCAGCCTTTAGATATGCACTTTAATTGTGTGAAAAGTTTGCCTAAGGAGATACTTGGTAATTAGACTATTGTAAGGCAAGCACTAAGACACATTCACTAAAAATAGTTATGGAAGTTGTTTCTTTGTATAAACAGAAAGAAAGATGAGTGTGAAAAAATACAGAAATAATTACAAATGGTGAACCTCATTGTTATTTATGATTCTCAGCTTTGTTGTCCCGGGGATGCCGTTACCGGTGCTGAGGGTTTCACTCTTGCTTCTGAGCAGCCAGTGGACATCTACAAACAGCAGGGATTTAAAATTGCACACCTTCCCCTTTTGTTTGACTATCATGTCAGAAGAAGAACTGCTTAAAAGGATGAAAGTTGTATTTTGTGTCCTTCAGGCCTGAACAATAGCAGTAACTAGCACAGCTTCTGCTTGGACTCTAAAGATAACATTACTGTGAAGACTCGTCTGTTTTTACATACGTACTTTCCTGGGCGATAGTCTTTTGAAGTTTGTGGTGGACTGCTTTGTACGAACACAGGCACAAAGTGGTTCCAGCTCTGGGTCATGATAAAGCCTCGGTAAAAGAAATCAAGCCGTGCATTTTGTTCTGGTTCACAAAGGCGGTATTGAATAACGTAGTAAAAACCTTTGTTGCTTGGTGAGTCGGGAGAGAGCCAGCAGTCCGGCTCTGAGGGGACGGAGCTGTCATGTACCGAACCGCAGCTGCCGTGCGCTAGCGAGCGAGCGGCGGGATGGTCCCAGCACTTTCCCGTTTATAGTCCGGAAGCAATAAAGAGAATTTTCCTTTAGAGAAAGGACAGCACCGTTCTGACTTCTCTCGAACCGGTGTCGATCAGGAAGCACAGGAAGAGCCGGGAGCTGGTCATGAAGAAAAGAAGTCCCGCTAAGGTGGAAGGAGGGAAGAGTGAGAATTGAGGGAAGTGGGAGGGAAAGGAAAAGGATATCAGCTGTAGGAAACTGCTCGCGTTGGATATGCTTACTTCATCCGAAAGGCTTTCATTTTCTTACGCCCCAGTTCCCTCCCAGCTCTGCTCTGTGCAAAATACCTTGTACCTCAACCTGGCAAAATGTCCATCTCTGTGAAAGTGCAGAGACTTCTGCTTACAGTGCTAACAGTTTTTAATAAGAGATGTAATACTTGAGGATGGGAAGAAGACATAATGGGTTAGAAGTTCTTACGCATCCTACCATATTAAGCACACGAGAGTTAAACTCACAATTTGGAAAATATAGTTATGAATATCTGTCTGTCTGTCTTGAAAGTGTGTGTGTGTGTGCATGCATATGTGTGTGTGTAATATATAATCAAATATTGGCATATACAGAGATTCGACTTCCAGCTCTATAAGAGGGAGCTTTGAGGGTTTTCTATTTGTGAGAAATTGCCAGATATTGTTGTGTAATTATTTTGTAGCATTTGGACTTGGTGGAAAATGGTGAGCAAAAATACTTCTTTTGTGTTAAAAAAAAAAATTCATTCCTGTAAGTGAAAAATTAGCCAATTCAGCATCTGCAGCTGGAAATTGTGCACCTTCAGACCTGAAAGTGAAAACTCCTTAACATGAAAGAATTGGGGAATAAAGAAAAAAATCATAAACAGAAATGTATGTTATGTTTTAGAACTTTGAGTTTTAATAATCTAAGAAGGGTAAAGTATTTGTCTGTTTGCCATATGGGTATATATGTGTATTTGTTTTCAGTCACAGTAGTATAAGCCCCCTGAAAATCAATGCAATTACTTGATGTTAGGATCTGTGAATGTGGGAACAATATTTGGCTTGCAATCTTGATGTCTTAGCTTCTTACCAGAATTCAAATCCACAATAAAATACTCTGATATTTTCCTTTAAAAGTGTGAATTAAAAGGGAAAGAGTAAGTGTGCAGAATGATATCATTGTTAAAGTTGGACTCTAAAGAAAAGTTCTGTAGAATCCTAAAAATACAGATACTTAGGCTCAGATCTGCTTCCATTATAGCCAGTGCCAAAACTCCCATTGTTTTCATTGGGAGCTGGATTAAAACTTTTACTGGTATCATGCCAGTCTGAATTCCTTCCCTCATTCTGATCTTGATCTTGACAATCACTTTTTCCATTACGGTTCCATTATAGATTTAAAGTACAGTATAATGAAACTTAGTGAAGAAATAACTGAATGCACCTAAGTTATTATGCAGATAGATGCAAATTCAAATCCATTCACGTCATTGCACTTCTCTCCTTATGCCAAATCATAGTATCTAAACTTTATTTTTTTCATTTGGTAACATGTTTTTAGTTCCCTGTCTTTTTTCAGAGGGTTCTGGAGCATCAAAATAACTGAAAATAATTGATCTTTCAGCTATTTTATCGTTTGTACTTGGATAATTAAAAATGAAACAGACTATACAATCTATTTTAATAAAACAATTAATCATTATTCAGTGGCCTCGATGAAGTGTGCTTGGCAGTGTTCATCTCCTTATCAGTGGAGACAAACCCAGATGACAGAAATGGCCTCTGTATTTGGCAGCAGCTGAAATCTCCATTATCAAGTCTCAAAAAGGAAGCAAAAATAAAAAGACAGAACTATCCTTTTTTTCCCCTGGGAGAAGCTCCTGCAGCTGAGATCTGGGGAGCCCCGGCAGTGTAGAGGCTACAGGTGTCAGCGGATGCTGGGTTAGTTAAATCTCTTGTTCATTTGCTTTGGCATTTTTTCCCGAGACTAAAGTAAGTGTGCGTATTTGGGACCATATCTAGGTCTGATTAAATACTCCTTAGACAGTCTACATCAACATATTAAATTCAGTCATGGGTGACCTATATATATAGTTTATCTTCCATATTATGTATTTTTGTAATTCTGAAAAATTATAAACTGGAATTAAATGTTGTGAGGCTGCTGGCTCTGAATTTACTTGTAGAAATAAATGGGTATCAACTGGAGTTAATGTTGGCTTTTAATGTGCAGTTTTGCTCTCATTCAACTGATCATGATTAATTTTTTGTTAACTTTTTTTGTTATGAATGATTCATTTGAAGAAAATTGATATACTGTATCTAAAATGTTTGTGGTGAAGAACCAAAGCATTTTCTCTTATTTTAGATGTGGGCCCACGTGACATCAGTTCACTTGCCTCTAGCTTTACAGAAGATAGTTGTATGAACATTGCTGTACTGTTGCACTGTTTTGCCACTTATTATGGCAAACATTATAGACAATTAAAGACAGTTTGACAGTATTTTTCCGATTTGAAAGAGCTTTTGTAAGTAGACTAGCCTCTTGTCCGCAGTCAATATGGAATACAGCTTTCATGTGGAAAAAGCCTGGCCTGATGCAGACACGAAAAATTCTTAAACTGCAGACCCCTGAAGAAATGTCAGGAGCTAAATCTGTTTTGGGGCACTTCCACGGCTTATGTATATCAGCAGAGTCTTCTGGTAATATATAGAGACACGAAGTACGTAGTATCGATGAAAGAAGCATCACTGCCTCTTCTGTCTTTAGGGCACACAAGCATTAGATACACAATCTTGGGTCAGTCCCGTGAGCCTGTTGCTCAGTGTGATGCTCCGGCCAGTATTGTATGCTGACTAATGAAGCAGACTTTTACGGTCCCAGAAAGTTTCAGTTGTCACTGACTATTTTTTTTTCCAAAAAACAGACCTATAGGAATAACGTGGTGATGAAGAGCATATTGAGCTCAAACTGATGTCCAAGTGCTGGCTCTGTAGCGGTTCTTATGGAGTAGAAGATCTTTCATGCATTTTCCATGTGTGGTTGGACTAGGAACTGTAAAACCAGGAAAAAGACAAGATTAGATAAAACAGGTGATTGAAAATATTAATGACACTTTATATCTAAGTTTTTCCCCTTCTTTTCATGCATGCTATTCTACATATATTTCAATGAGAATGAGAACCGCCAAGAGGAATGAGCTCTGCATAGACAAGATGATCTGAGTTAGAGCAGTCTGTAGTCTGTGAAGGGCTGAGGATCAGAGGTGTGCAGTCTGCCACAAGATGCTGGACCAGGTAGACTAGCAGAAATGCAAATAGCATTTAAAGTGTGGAAAAAAACACTTTTGAGGTGGGTTTTGCAAGGTTTCCAGATCATTCTTATATTCCCAAGGCATATATTTTACTGTTTCAGCATTTGGCTGAAACTCACGGGGCCAAGTTACCTTTACTATTGAAATCAGTGATGCCAAGTTCTGTTTTCAGTAACAGCAGCGTAAACCCCATCCACGGCAGTGGAATTGCTTCATGTTGGCATCTTTGAGTGTGAGGACAATGATGTTTTGGCTTGCCACCAGAATTCCAATGCACAAATAAAAAGGGATTGCTTTCTTTTTTCTTGTCACAAACCATGCAACTTTTCTTCTTCCAGACTCGACCGTCCTTTCCCTGCATATTTAGAAGTCTCTTATGTCCAGATTAAGTAAATTTACAGTCTTTAATGGTGTGTGGTGACAAATCTTACACATTGCACAGTGCTAAATTGACTTTTACACCTGTGCCTGGAGAGGCAATTTCCTGCTGATTTGACTTTAGGGCAGCAAATGGTCCTGCTGCGGGTATTATGTAGAGAGGCCCAAACGATATCACTGAATTCGTCTAACTTTCAATAATATTTTATTGTTATGCGCATACCTACATAAAAATCTGTTCCTGTTAGGACTGGAGAAGGTTTATGGGCTATTTGAATGGATTTCATCAAAGGGGGAGTTTGTGGGGGAAGCTCCGATCCGCCCCGAGGCAGTTGTGCGGACTTGAGGAGGTGCTGCTGGCAGCCATACTCCGAAGCAGCGTCGCTCGCCCCGTGGGGCTCCCGGGGACGAGATGGGGGCACCGTCTGCTAGGAGCTGCCCATGGGGCCTGCCTCCCCTTGGGTCTGCCCAGACCGCTCGTTCGCCAGACGGGATTTTGTACATGTGCGCGGGATGCCGGAGGCCATGGGCGCTCCTCGGCGCTGCTGCCCGGGAGGCAGGGGCCATGCCTGGGCAGGGGTTCTCCAGCGGGTGTCCTGCCATGCGTGTCCCCTGCTGCATCCCCAAAGGGATTTGCAAGAGCTTCTTACCCTGCCCAGAGCTGCTGCTCTTTGCTAGGGACGAGGCTGAAGGAAACTTTGCTCACGCAGATGGGACATGCCATGCGGGAGGCCTTCAAATGCAGCCGTGAAGTTGCCTCCCTTGGTCAGCAAGTAGGTTTCATTCATGCTTTCATTTACTGGCTGTGTTTATTGTTAATCCCTAGGCAGCAGGAGACAAAGTTTATGTTTGTATTGCGCTTTGCTGTGTCCGTTCCAGGTGCCAGCTTAAGCTCGGAGGCCAGCACCAGGTCCTGGCACTGCCCCACCTGGGGAGGCTGCTGCTCGCAGGAGCTGCGGGGCAGATCCTCGCCAGGTCAGATGTTTGCCAAGCATCTGCTTCGGGGACAGTCTGTTTTATGTATTTGATGTAATTCTTCTGTATTTTTATTTAATTGCTGTGATGCAAGCGTTTTGCATCTGACGTAATTTCATGGTTTCAGACCAACCTTCTGAAAAAGAAGTAGCTTTTTCAAAAGGAGGCGTTGCAATAGAAAAGGTTATCTCGCGGAGCTCTCTTCTTTCAAAGGAGAGGCAAATACTCTGTGGCTGTAATGGATATAAAATCACCTGGTCCTTTATGCACTTTTGCTAGGCCTCCGAAATGCATGAGCTCAAACTTACGTTGTACAGTACAGCTCAAATACTAACCAGGTGGTTGTTTGGATAGTAATATTTTTTATCGTTTTCGTCACAATGGGCTTAATCAAGGTGAGTTACTTGTTAACAGCTCAAATTAAGTAGTGATAGGCTAATCTTTTCTCTCTGTTTACACAACACAAAAAGTCTGTGTTTTTGAAACAGGCTTGCTAAGGACTGTACAATCAAATGTCTCCACCCTTCCCAAATAAAGGCTTTACTGGAAAGGCTGTTTGCCCTGTATAGAACACAAAAAAGAGAACAAAAATGGGAAAAAATACCCTATTCCTACTGGAAATGGGGAGATACCCATTCTTGTGTTATTTCATTGCCCGTCTTGTATGTCTTAGCTCCTGCTTCTCAAGCAAGTGGAAATGTACCACAAAACAGGCCTCAATAAGGCTCTTTAAAATAGTGGAAGTTTAGGGATTTTATGAAGGAAATAGGATTTCCATTGCATTAAAAAATCTTGCAAAACTTCCATCCCAGGTTTTTAACGGCCATTTTTAATGGGGAGTATGCTTCTGAAGTAATCTACTTGAGGAAACCTGAAGGTATAAACTCAGCTGCAAATTGAATTGGGAAGGAACGTGAGGTGAGATGAAAATGGTCCTCTCCTGCATTTTTGAAATTATTTAGTAGGACACAAGACACTGTAATTTTTCCGGTTGCTTGCTTTTATTTTTTTAAAATATGGTTAGCTTTCCTGTCTGCATCTTATTTTCAAAAAAGTGAGGGTTTCTATGAAATGGGAGATATTAAGATCTTAGAAAATAGGATATCTGAGCTCTACACCAAGCTCATTTGCAGGTCTTCCCCGACTAAGCAAAAAATCCCAGAAAGAAGCATTTTTCTCTCGCTATTCATGCAGAGCAGATGAACACTTAGTGTTCTTCTCCTTTCTTGCAATGAAAAAGATCTGCAATAGAGGCTTCATTTACAGAAGATAAGGTTGTTTGAAGTCTATGAGGCTAGTATTTCTGAAACAGTGATCTACAAAATAGCACAGAGAGACCCTTCAGGACACTTTGGAAAATTTAAAGTTTGCTGTTGAGGTTGCATATTGATGCTTAAGAAGTCGGGTGGCCCAAAAAGCACGGGCATTGCTTCTGCAAGTCTTATATACGGTGGGATTTAAGAGGTGTTAACAGACCGTGTTCAGCAACCTGCAGCATGCCGAAAGCTGTGTGTGGACAGAGTGTGGGTGACGTGCCGGCGGGGAAGGTGCGGGAGCCCTGCGAGCCCAGCTGCTGCGGGGGGCAGCGGTTCCCAGCTCCCTGCTCCTTCCTCCCGCTGCCTTCTGCGCGGGGGGCCGGGAACGTCCGAAGATGGGACATTTTAAAGCAAGTTGAGTGCTTGAGTGTAAAGGAGCTAAGGAGCGAAAACCTGGAGTGTTAGAGGCAAGGAACGACACGCAGTTTAGGAATGGACTGAGCACCATAGTAGTAATTAACAGCATACTCCAAATTGGACAAAAAGTCTGCAAGCTGTTTCGTTTTCTTTTTTTAATCCTTTATTATGTGCCAGTATAAATGGCAGAATTATGATCATCAGCCAAATAAACTGAGGTGGCAAATGAAATGACAGTTAAACAGGAAAAGAAGATGTTACACTTACTCCTGTCTTCAGTTGAAATATGTTTGGTGTGTTTAAATTGCCTAATTGCTGTATTTTATTAAGGTATTACTTTATTCAATTTATTCTTCTTTAATTTGTAAGCTAAACTTGAATTTAGTGCCAAAAGGTCAACTCATAAAGATTTTTAAAGTTTTAGTTACTTGACTTTGCTTTTAAGAAGTCCTTCAGTGACCAACCTTTGCAGTTTAACTGTGTTAATACTCTGTGTCCTGTAAAATAATAGTTGAAATCCACTAAATAAAATGAGGAAGAATAGATGTAGCAAAATGATCAATAAAATGTAGCAGAAGTGGGGTGCCACTGTCCTGCCCAGACCTAAATACTGGGTCTGTCACATCCTACCTGTTTCAGAAGTATCATCTCCAAGAACTTGCTTATTTTCTCATGGCAAATTTAATCTGTGGGAGAAAAATATCATCTGGCATGCCAGCCTAGAATGGCTGCCGACCCCTGAGCTAATGTGTGTTCATCTAGTGTAGACAGATCAATGTGCTTCTCACAGCATGTTTTAAAAATACAACTAAAACCTTCCAAATGCTAGTCTATACAAGTTAACCGTCTCAATTTTCTCCCTCTGTAGTGCTGTAGAAGGGGCACGTTGTGTGTGCATGAGCTTTACCTGAGCCCGGCTGTTTGCTCTGATTTCAGCCAATATAGGAGTAACAGATTATATACATTTTTTCTCACAAACGTATTATTTTTCCATACTCTTGCTTGGATGAACTTATGCCAAAAGGCACTGAGATGTTAGCAAGGATCAGGAAGCAGGTAATTTGCTCACTTAGAGCTCCACAAAAGATACCAAATTTTTATATGGTTCTTACCCTCTAAAGATGAATATAATTAAGAAATTGAGTCAGTTTACAAATAAGTCACGGATCGTATAATAAACTGTAATTGTTGACATTTATGGAGGCTTTTTCTCACCAACATTGTTTATGAAAGGCATTTGGCAAAGACATTGAGGCAAAAACTGCTGTAGGCTCCTTTTCTGGGCAGTGCGCAATGCCTCCCAAGCTCCTCCTTTCCTCCTGAACGCATCTTTTGAAGCCCTGTTTTCGTGTTTTCATGTATGTACATGTGTTTCATTTCAAGTGGTGCAGCAGTTGATTTTCTTGTACTGAGAGCTGTGGGATGTTAATTGCTGTTTTTTGGTTTTTTTTTTTAAACGGAGCTCAGTTTCATTTGAATGCTCAGTTTTTGCAGAGGCTGCAGTCTCCTTCTCCAGCACCTTCAGCAGTCATACGGGCTCAACCGAGTTGCCCAGCGGTGGGTGTCTCGGGCCAGGCACGGTGCCATAGACTACGCTGCCCTGCTGCCTCCGGAAGGGCTTGGGTGTCCTGTCGTCCCCTGTCACCTTTGCCAGGACAGTGTGGAGGTCTCTGATACTTGTCTCCAGCACCATGGACGTTTATGCCCCTTGGCCCTGAATGAATCTCTCAAACTGCTGTAGGTGCATGTACGGTCTTGCTCTTTACGGGAAAGAAACAGTACGTGAAAGTGATGTAGCTGTTGCAGGCAACAAGTGGTCAGCGTAGCTAGCAGTGTTCTTGAAGTGGCCTGTGAATTAGCGGGAAGGTTTTATTTATTTCAGCCTGCTGTGGTTGTATCCTGTTCTTGTACCAGATGTCATGTACTCTAGTCAGAGGCAGCTGATCTGAACTAAAAAAACTCCTGCCAGAGGCAAAATGCATATTCTCCCTTCATTACCCGCACCAGGCTGGTGAGAAAAACAAAATGGGAGAGGCAGAGAAAACCAGATCAGGAAGGCAGTTGAAAGACCTGGGGCTGAGCTGAAGCCTTGTCTGGATTCAGCTTTTCTCCCATGATCTGGCATGTTCAGATTTATGGTTAGCTGGCTTCACAAGAGCTGAAAAAGAGTTAGCCAAGAAACAGTTTGGATTTACGCATCTCTAAAGATAGAAGTGTTGGGATACAAAGTTCTGGCTTGGATCCTTTGATAAAGAGTCAAGAAAACAGCAAAACAAGATGGAAGCTGCATCCGAAGGAGATCTTCTAGGAACAACAGTATCTTTCATGCTTTACAGCTATAAAATGCATGAATCAGCTCACCTAAGACAGGAGAAGTCAGGGACGGTTGACATCAGCTTCGGGAGCTGAGTCTCATTCTTCTGATGTTAACACATTTCCTGACTGAGTCTGTGCTCCGGAAACGCTCTCCCTTCCTCCCTCCTGTTACGAGATCGGTGGGGCTTTCTCGTCTGCTTTTTTTTAGGTGAAAGGGCCCACTGCTCCCACAGAGCCCAGCGCACCACCACGGTGGGCCCAGGGCTGGCCGTCACCGGGACTGGGGGTCAGCATGGCTGCTTTAGCTTCCCAACACCTGCCACCTTCCTGTGGCCGGGCCAGGTGGACCTTGACACTGACACAGAAACAGTGACGAGATTTGCGGTTTTTGCCTGAGTGAATGTTTCTGTTGCTGAAAATAACACTTAAGTGTCCAAGACGGCCGCCAGACAGACAGTGGTCAAAGTGCTCTGCAGGCCATGGTGGCTGCCCTCTAGCAAGGACTTGGGGTGCCCCAACGGACAGAGATGTGGGGGCTCGGCAGCAAGAAGCATTGCGTCCTGCCCTTGGCATCATCATTATGCTGTGTGTGCCACTAACTTTTTGCCAGCCAGGGTGTCAGAGGGCAGCCCTCTCCCGCATACCCTGGGAGGGCACTTCTGGGGGAAGCCCCCAGCTCCCTGTTCCTCCCCACAGACAGCCAGGAAACAGGGAGAGTTTTGCTTTTGGGATGGTTAATAAGAAGTCCAATGGTCATGTCTGAGAGGCTGCTTTTTTCTTCCAGAACTTCTATAGAGGATTTGTAGTGGAAAAGGGCAACAGAGCCAAGATCAAAACTCTGTCCATCCACGAGAAAAAGGCTCAGTGCAAAATCCCCCCTCTCTGCTTCATGAGCCGATGTTCAGGGCACCGAGAAAAGCTAGACAGAGGTGAAGTTAAACTCATTCAATCTTTGTCTTTTGCCATGGCACTCAGCTTGGTGTTGAAGTTTCATATTAATCGGATTATTCTCTTGTCAGATGGAAGCTGGAGATAGCAGTGCTCGGTGTGCAGGACAGGTTTGAAGGCTCTGATTATCTTGTTAGTGTCAGTTCTTGGCTGCTTATCAAAGGGACTCTCTTTCGCCTTACCTTTCAGCTCTTCTCTGTTAGCTCTTCAAGAAGGATGGGTGCACTTAAATGATGCCTAGCTAGTAGGCCTGCATTTGTCATTTTTTTCTTCAGGGAAGTGTCAAGAAGAAAAGGCTATCGAGCTTGTAAAGCAGGAGCTGGAGTGACAGATTTCTCCTTGTCGAGGCTGCCAGGATGCGTTCAAAGCTGCAACGCCGCAGCGTGAGCGCAGCAGCGAGGTGGCCGCGTGCTTTAAAGCACAGGGTCGCGCCAAGGATTGCCGGTGCCACTCGGGCGCCGATGCCTGTTGAGGAGACAGAGGTTTGCATGCAGATGGCAGATTTCATTAGGTGTGATTTATAGCCTTGTTTTAATGAAACCTAATGGCATTCGCTTGGCTGGTTCGGTTTTGTTTTAAGGTAAATGATCGTGCCTTTGCACTGTCAACTGGACATAATTTAAGAAGACTCTTTCCAGGTAAAATGCAGCTCAGAATTTGAAAGTGGATCAGGAGACTCTAGAAGTGACTTTAAAGAGAGGCATCAGAAACACAGTAAATGTTTGTTGTTCTTTTAAAAAACATCTCTCTATTTTTTCAGTTTTATCAACATACAAGTGGATTAACTAGAAATTTGGGTGTTTCTGGATTCACTCACATGAAGAACTTAGTATCTTTTTGCAATAAAGATGTCAAAAAGTGAGAATAACTATTCCCAGCTTCTAAAATCCCTAAAACATAATTTGGTGCCTGAAATTGGTTTTGCAATGTTGCTAAACATGGGCATGTGTATTTCTGAAAGCAGTCAGAGTAACAGTAAGTAGGAGAACAGAGATCTCCGTTGCTGGTGGGACGGGGAAGCCTGCTGCTTGCACGACGCGCGCTCGGGCCAGGCTGTTTAATTGAGCTGAACAAACCCGTGCTTGGTGGGGGGCCGCGGGCCGCGGCGGCGCTGACGGAGGGAGAGCAGCGCTCGCCTTGTGGGGCGGCTCCATTGGCTGAGGAAGCTGCCCGCGGCGTGTATTCCCGGTTTGAAATTTTGAATGTGCATTCTCCGAATGACTTCATTAAGTGCCTCGAGCCAAGCCCACATGCTGCACTGCGAACCGGCGGCAAGAGAGAGAAATTAAACCAGAGGAGGTGACAGTTGAAAGTTAGTAGGTGTGGTGCTCGCAATTACATTTTCAAATGCAGCACTTGCAAACTCGACATATTGTGGCCATCTCTCAGGTCCGGATGGATGGGAAGTTGCTTCTTTAAGTTCAAATAAAAACACTTTTACAATCTTCAGCTTTTGTAATGTGTCAGTAGTAACCTCAGTAGACAGCCTATATATATAAGAAATGTGCAATCAGTGACGTTTCACTTAGGTTAAATTAGCTTATGCCATATTTGAATCATGCAGATAGTAGTATTGCTAGAAAGAAAGATTTTTCTGTTCTATTTTGCAAGTCATTTTTAAATATGCTGAATGCAGTATTCATTACTAGCTCATTTTTACTAGTACTAACCTAACATGTTGTTACATCATCAGCTAATTCTTTTTTTTTATTTGTAAATGATTCTAAAATTTCTTCTCCTGTCATTTGATTCTACTATTTCTATATCATAAAACTGTTCTGTAACTTTGCTAGAGGAGAATAAAGATATTTTTGTTACCATGTGTTAGCTAGTGTATCAAAATTCCCTGTCTCTGTGCATAGTTTGGAAAGGTAAGCACATTTATGTTGTATTATGATATCTTCCTGATATCCGGTTTAAGTTATCTCTTATAGCTGCTTTGATTTTCATCCCATTTATTCTCTCTCATAACATTCAACTTCCTCACTCTTCTGTGTTATCGTATTCTCTTTGTTAACAGTGTCTATGCTTCTAACATTGCATCACCCCTTCAGCTCTTTTTCTGTTATGTCTTTCCATTGCAGGTCCCAGAATCATTGTTCTCTATTTTGGTGATGTTGCCTAGGTCACAAATTGCATAATTTATTAACGGTTTTGCCATAGCTTGCTTGTTCCCATACCCCCAACATTGTGTGTGCATACATCAACATAGGTGTCACTGAGTGCTCATGTTTTATTGTTTTAATTACTATTTTTAATGTTGAGGGTTTTTTTAAACCATAAGAACTGCCAAAAAGAGTGGATTTGCACAGTCACACATTCAGCCATTTCCCCCAGTTTGTTGAAAAACCAAGTTACATAGATCTGAGAGGTATGTGCAGGGCTGTCAGCAAAAGAGCAAACACCGGCTATCAGCATGCAGCGTGCAACTTAGCTTCTTTTATGTGTATTGGAGCATACAATTGAGAAGTGTGACATATATTTAGGAAATAAGAAAAATAATTAATTTGTCTTTTGTTTTATACTTTATGCTGGGGCCAGTGATGAGACCTCTGAGCCAAGTGAAAGCTGCCTCTCTTGTTTTTTCCACTTATCTAAAAGCTCTTCTGAATTGTCAACTGTGAACACAGGGAGGTTAGCACCCTCTTTGCTTAAGACCATCTAATCTTAGTACTAACCTTTCATCACAGAAAGCACCCGTGAGCCCTGCCGATGCAAGTCCTTTTCTGCACTGCTCCTACTTCGTTTGGCCGTCGTGCCGTGTCTCTGCTGACAAACATTTAGTTGGTAGCAGAGCAATTTCAGAGAGGGCTTCCCCTTTTCATTCATAGTCTTAGATTTCTAACGTGATACTGCATAGTGTTTGTTGACTTCTCCTCTGCTTGTCTCATCAGTTTTCACTTGTGAACAATAACTGAGAAAATTCCTCAGTATTGCTGAGATTATTTTCCTTCCATACATTTATTGTCTTAGACATGTCCAAGCTTGCAGAAGGCAATATAACATCATGTTTTCTTTGTTACAGACCTGGTATCATGGATCTGGTTCCTCACTGTGAAGCTACCATCATGGTCACTTATTTCATCTTTTTATCTACTGGCTTTGTCTTTTGTTTGTTTCTTGATTATAAGTTTGAGGGATTTTCTTATACACGTCCTTTTCCATGCCATAGTTTATGTGGAAGCTACAGCTTAGCCAGTCTGAACAATACTTAAGTCCATGCAATAATTTTTACACAAGCATGCACACTGGGACCATACATCCTCTTCTGCAGCTAATCGTCTGTTACTCGTATGTCACTGTATGACAGCAGCCTGGAGACACCCGAAGCAGGACAGACAAACACAGAATAGAAATTAATCTCTTGGGGCTGAGAAAGAACATGGTAAATGTTTGTCAGACTCACTGAGGGTGAAGAGTGGTGGAAGGGCAAGGCTAACAGTCAGACGTGTACCTTTACTGGAGAGCTGGGACACTTACTTATTTGCATTAGTGTATGAAAAGAACGTCAGTGGAATAGACCTAAAGCCACTTCTGCTTGCTTTCACCTTGCTTTACAGGAAGGCAGCTTCCCATAGGTGTCTCGAAAGAAAGAAGTGTAGAGTGAGATGAGGAAGGAGGACTTCACGGATACTCTGGAGAGGTGGATGAAGGGGCAGATATGTGAGAGAACATGAAACAAAGGGCAATTTTGATATTGGGAGACTGAGCCCAGCATTGTCGTCAGAGCAGGGGGAAAGGGGAAACACACCAAGAGTAAAGGCAGCAGAGTGCAACATGGTGGAGCAGAAATCTTGATGCACCTTGCCCGCAGTGAAACATGAGCTCTCTGACACAGTTCCCTGGCTATGAGGATAGTACAAGCCACTGCACAACTGCTTTGGGGACTAAACTTGCTTCTGTTGGTGTGCCAGTTCTCCTTTCTTTCCCATCTCTTTTGAGCTCTTTTGGGGAGGACTTCCTACAGTCCCTGGTTCAGCCTGCCTTCTTTGCAAGCTGTGCAGGTTTCTTTGCATCTGGTCCAGCAGAAGCATCTGCTCCAGACAAGGGCTGGACAGGACCTAAGCCCTTATCAGTAGTATTGAACGCAAATTATGTGTGGTTACCCTTGAGTGATTAATTTTCACATCTGTATTCATGGTATTTCCCTGCTTGTGCTTCTCTGCCCCACTTCTTTATTGAATGTTGACAATTTGCATTTGAATTAGTTGACTTCACTATTAGTAGATGTTCTGTCACAGTTTGGGATACCAAATAGAGCTCTGATTCATCTTCCCAAACATGCGTCTGTCTCCTTGCCCTGCTTTGAAAATGTAGCAGCTGAGTAGAGAGGGATTAGCAACTAGACAAGGCTTTCAGAAACAGACTTTAATTAAAGGTGCAGGATGGAGCTCGGTGATCACCTCTGATTACTGGTGCAAATGCTTTGGGAAATTAGAGCAATGGCGTATTAAGAGGTGGGTTCTCAGATCTTAATAGCTGAAGCAGTTCAGTCTTTCTAAGGTGATTTGGCCTGCTTCTCACTTCTGTTACATGCGTGTAAATAACTCTAGAATAACTGTAGAATAACTCTAATAAATCAAAGATGTTATAAAACAGATCAATTATTTTATGAGGTGAAGATTCAATAAACCTGTCCCTTCAATACTTCCATCTTTGGATAAAGGTTGTTTTAGGGTGTTGTTCAGTGCATTACTCTGTATTAAGAAAGGAGAGGAAGAAGCAACATGTTTATTTTATAGTGGTAAGTCTTAGCAGTTCTGTGTTTCATGCTTGTGCAACCTCATTGTTGTCACATTATTTCTTATTACCGAGTTTCTGCTGGTAACTTGGGATTACTTTTTTGTATTTTCTAGGATGGTATAATTGTTCAAGTACCATCACTCATAAAGCGATTTCAAATCACTGCAGCTCACACACTAAGATCAGTACTGTTAAATTAATTGTAGAAGCATCACTACTTAATTGGAAAGTTAAAACATTTATGAAACAAGTACAAGATGTGCTCTGAGCCTTGATAAGCCCCAGTATTTCCGCTGTTTCCAAAGTACCCTGCACTTCCCAGACAACTCAGTCAAAAATGCAGCAGATGTTAAATGACATTGTATGCTAACTAATTGCAGTATCCTATCTGTTTGCCTTTGGTAATGTCTGAATATGAATCATGGACTTGTACAAAAAAAAAAATGCTAGTTATGAGTGTGGATGTGAGGCAAAAACAGCTCTGTGTGTTAGAAAGGCAATATTAAAGTGTTTCCTCTTCTTGGTTACTGAATTAACTTTAACCACCTGTCATAGCATTTTCGGAAGCTCAAAGTTATGGTTGCAGAAATAACTGTGCAGGAGATTATTTCAGCCAACTGAGAGACAGAGTTTAGGGAGGTCATTTTACAGAGCTTGAGGTTTTTAAAGAGTGCTTGCCCAGCGTGAGAGCCTGGTGTTACAGCAAAGTTTCCTGTTCATGAGAATCAGTTTCAAAGGCAAATGCAAAAGGATTTGGCCATTAAACACGAAGCAAGCAACAGTCCTGGAGAGAGCACAGGGAGTTTCATTTCCATAGGAGGAAACTGTGAAATGTCTTCTTCCCCAACCATGTCTCTGAAAAAACGGCAAAGACAAATCCATAATTTTTTCTTTTTCTGGACTAGAATATTTTATTTTGAGCTTGGAAATGTTTTGAAGATTTACTGCAATAAAATTAAAGAAATTTAATTATGTAAAGATCAGTCCTTAATTAGAAAGTTTTTTTTTTCTTTAATGAAACTGAAGCAGCAGATGCATTTTGCAGTTGGGGAAGCTCTTTTCCATTTTTTAAGTTTTACTGTAGTGAAATTAAAGTAAGGTAGAGGTTGTCAAAGCTAGCATTTGGCTAAATATGTCTCAAGCCTGCAGGCTTCATTCATGTGAATAATTTTAACACACAAAAATTGCGCTGTGGAAGTTGGCTTCCACTTCACCGCTCAGCTTACCTCACCGGCATGGACTGGCCCTCACTCTGTGTCCTGGTCCTCCTCCTACCTGACTGGAAGTGCAGATGTAGCAGTTTGTTTTGGCTGGGAGGGCAGGGGAAAAAAAAGGGGGGGTGGGGGGAAGTGGGGTAAAAAAAGGAAAGAGAAAAAGCCAGCTTCTCTCAGGTAGGTCCCTACTCTTGTGGGGCCAGAGCAGGAAGCATCTCTTCAGCCCCTCACTAGCAATCACGGGAGCCAGCTGTCGAGGAGGAAGCCCGAGCTGGAGGCCAAGAGAAGAGACTTTAAACATCTTGGACTCTAGGTGATCATCCTTGCCCTTACAGTATTTTGGGGTGTATGTGTGTGTGTGTATATATATATATATACACACACACGTGTGTGTGTGTGTATTTGTATGTATGTGTATGTATCTATGTCAATATATATATGGGGGGAGGTGAATCTGTCTTCCTCTTGCATTGAAAAGAAATTATCTCAGTGAAAGTCTCATCAAATTCGAACATGTTTCTCTTAGTTTATATTGATTCCAATGTCCAGCACTACAACGTGTCCGGGGGCAACGTTTTCCCCGGCATGCAGACACTGCAGCCAGCTGTGTGATAGCATTGCATGTGTCTTGCTCTGGTTTCGTGTGTGACGTGTGGGAGCAGCGCCCGTGTGACGAAGTGCGGCACCAGGTTGGGCGACAGCCCTGCGTCACTGCTGCCCATCTCATCGGCCACCGGGCCGCCAGCCTGTGCCGCCTTGGACCCGGCAGCGTGCCGAAGCCCTCTCCCTTCCCAGCACGTGTTTGTGGGGATTTTGGTGCCCTTCGCACTAACGCTGCCCAGCGGTGCGCTGCTGCTGCCCGCGGTGCCCACGCGCCTCCGCAGCCCCACGAACCTCCTCTGATCCAGGCTGCATCTGCCTGGCCTGGCCTTTCTTTTCACCCCCAGCTGTCACGTCCTCAGGGAAATACTTCCTTTCCCTGCGCAAATAGTGCATCTATTGAATCCCTTTCCCAGGAATTTGCCTGTGAGACGTTCAAGGAAAATAACAGCGTGTTAGATCAGCAAACGTGATGAGGTCCTGCATCTGCAGTCCATCCACCACGGGCAGGATTTACCCCCCTAGGTAGCTCCCTCCTGGGCATTGGTGGGTTTATGGTGGGCTGGGAGGCAGAGGGGGGCTTCTGGCCGGCCCTGCGGGGAGACCGCACAGGTTTCCCCGCCGAAGAGGTGCAGAGTGATGAGAATGAATACGGAGCCAACGTTACAAGGCTCTCTTGGCCCATCGGCACATGCACAGCTCCCCAGGGAGGCCCAATGGCCTGGAGGGGCGGCAGGAGGTTCGTGTTGGGTCTCCCCAGTGCTGCCGCCCGCACACCCACAACGCCTTCTGCATCGCACCCGGCGGTGAGAGCGAGGTGCGCCACGCAGGTGGGGACCCCGGCCGAGGCGGCCCCTGGGCACCCGCGGCTCCGGCCCTGCCCTCTGGTGTGCCGTGAGGCGGTCAGCAGGAGCTTAGGTGGGCTCTTTTCAGAGACAGCCTCCACTTAATATTTCCAGAAGGCCGCTTTTCACATTGTGTACTGCAAAATTTTTTTTAAAAAAGGGTTCCCTTTTTATTAATTTAATTTATATACCCTCTCAAGGGTAATATGTAGCCTGCACAGCATGCATGCAAACAGCCAACACAGAGTTTGGGTGACGCAGAGCTGGCAGGTGTGTCCAGGAAAAGGTGATCGGACCCGCACTAATGCCTGGCTCAGTCATGCTATTCTGCCTCGGTCCTTCCTCGGGAAGCCCTACTCTCTTGGAGTGGTCCCAAAGCACCGACTGAGAGCTCAGTCTGGAGACTTCATATGAAATTGTCCTGTTAATGCTAGGACTCTCTTAATATCGGTGGAACTATATGGGTAGGGACTCCTAAAATGAGAATTTTCATGTTTTCCTGAATGATTTACATTTTAAGGTTCAACGTTAGTGGAGTTTGCATTTTGGTGACTTTTTTTTGGTATTTTGCTCTGAATTTTATATTTTTCCATAAAGTACAACTAAAAGAGTAAAGAAGAATGCCTGAGTAGGTGTTATTGATACCAACTTAGCGCAATTATAACTAAGGAAAGATGTATGAACATTAGATTCTGTAGAAAAGAAGAAAAGCCTTGAGAAAACTCAATGTGCATTACAGCTTTCCTCAGTGATTTATTCCATGGGAAGCAATAAGTGCGTCTTCCATGGCACCATTAAGGCTGCTGTGTGTCTGGATGTGGCCTCTTCTTCCATGCTGAAATTTTTCCTGGATCAAAAAAGAGGGTTGTATTGCTGGATGTCAGGACGTCCAGCAGTCTAGTTTCCATGGGTTGCTTGGAAATGATGAGTAAGTTGTCATCATGCTGGTGCAGCTTTGTGCCATGCACGAGGCAGATAGGATTGGCGTGGGAGGCTCACACCTGCCCTGTGTTTGCACTTGCCCATAGCAAACCCTGCAACCCCATGAGCAACCAGCCTCCTCTCCTGGGTCTCCACTGGATATCCTCATCTCACAGCGTACCAGCTGTCTGCATCAGCTGCAGCCTTGCCAGGGCAGGAAGGAAAGAAACATCGCCTAGAAAGGAAAGACAAAGCCATTCTGCTCTTTAGCCGAAAGACCAAGAACGCCATGCAGCATCTAGCCCAATACGCTCCTAGGGTGCTCTGTTCATGTACTGCTAAGGTCAAGTATCTACTGAGAGCACCAGCATCTTTCTGTGTTATCCAGTGAATTTACTACATGGGATATGTGATCTTAACAATGATCTTTTGCTTTTAGAAATTGTTGGATAGTCTTATATTAATTCTAGAATGCAAAATATTTATTTAACTCCAGATCTGTACCTTATAAAATGTCCGGCAGGAAATTTTATCTAGATTTCAAAAAAATGAATCATGTAGTTTTGAATCCATTTCTAAAACTCAGCTGAATAGAAATAATTAGATAGGCATTTGAGATTACGGTATCATTTCTGAAGATCAGTGTAGTTTCTGCACTGCACCAATGGCTCAGAATTACTGATGTTACACATTTGAATCTGTCATAACTTGGCACCACATTTCTTTGCCTCAGCGCTCCAAAATTGCGCACAGGAATTAGATAAAGCTCTTGCATTCTTCCAACTTTGTCTGTGGGGCTGCTTTTCTCTTCGTGAAAGTTTTGGAGAGCAAGTCGCAGGAGGAAAATACCCATTCTAGGTTCAAGTCTATAGAAACAGGAAACAAGTGCTTTGTCCCTTTTGATTAGTGTTCAGCATACTAGTTTTAGTGGCAAGGGTCCAAGAATAATCTTCTCAGTTGACCAGATAGCCAAAAACATGATGATCTCATTGCCACTGGCTAGTGACACTTAGGTTGTTATCCAGTCAAAGTTTTTCTTTGTTTTTTCTTTTCTTCTGTCATGCTTTTAAAAAAAATGTGTGGGTTGCCTATAAGCAGAGCATCAGGACAAAATGTGTACATTTTTTTTCTATAAATATTGTCTGTGCCTGATGGGTCTTTCCTAAAACTGCAGAAATTTGGTAAAGGTGTTTTTGCCTCTCTGTTTTAACTTTTTGTTCTTTTTTTTGATCACATGATGCAAGCAAATATTTCTTATTGCAGACAAGTTTACAGGCCCCAATTAAGAGAAAGGATCAGCACATTTGGGCAATTGAAAATCTAGTTAGAAGACAGGAAGAAGATGTATTCTCTTTGAAACAAAAAATGAGGATAATGTATTTTTTTGTTAAAGACTGTTTTAATTCCGTGGATTTCTAATGAACTCAAGGTAACTGAAAGTCTGAGTTCTTCAGACTGCAGGAGATGGTTATATTTCTTTCTGAGCCTAGAGGATGAACCTCGAGTGCACTACTCACCCACTCATCTACTAGGTGGAAGGCTCCCCGTCACTCCCCTTCATTTTGATCTACTTATTAAAAACTCTTAAACATTAGTTGGGCTAGGGTGACAGAGTGATGAAGGCTCTTACACCTTTCCCTTAGGGCATGCATGTTGCAGGTAGGACATCTGCATTCCAGCCTTTGCTGCCCTCAGTATTTGGGAACTTGATATGAACTGAAGCAGCATTGGGGAAGGGAGGAGAGGATTACTCTGCTTCTTTGGGGTCCCCCTTTGGGAGAAGTGTGTTCAAATCCAGTGAGGCAAAAGGAGTAACTGAACCCACGTTTCCTATGTCAGATGTATGTGGAAGTTGACACATAACTGATATTGCTGAAAAAAAAAAGTTCTCCGCTTGTCATTCCCTTGATGGCTAGCCCTCTATTCCCCCCCCCCAAAAAAAAACCAGTTTGTAAATGGTCTTATGATGACTGGAATTGCAGAAAACTGAAAAAAAATACACCTACAACTAAGAATACTCTTAATTTCCCAAGCTGCTCTTCAGCAGACTATTAACACAGCGAGCAGCCTGTTCAGCTGTGACAGAAAGCTGATCTTTTTTTCTGTATTTTTCTGTTTCAGGGAGATTTGGCAAGTTTATGTATGGCCCAGTATGTCAATAACTCTTTCAACTGATACAGAAATGTTTTTGAAAGCGGAGTTGTAAACAGAAATGACATCAAAAAGGGACCGTTGTCTTTTTTCATTGTTCCCTCCCTTGTTTTTGAGTCAAGATAGCAAATCCGAACTCAGTCCGGTGAGAAGCGTCCCCGTGATTCCATTGTGAATTGGAACAGAGCCCGTAGGAATACAGACTACGGCGTTTCTCAAGGCAAATGGAACATGGCAGAGACATTTAGAAAAATAAATGTGATGGCCTTTGTTTTGCCAGCGTCGTTTTGAAAGGATCCCTTTGAGGTTACTAATATGCAGTTTGTGTGTAAACACTGTGAGGCAGAGAAGCTATTTACTTATTGCTGCTACTGCTTTTGAAACTCCCTGGCAAAAAAAAAAAAAAAAAAAAAAAAAAAAGCTCTTCCCATGCTTCTTTCCATCCCCAAAATAATTTTAATCCATTCCTGCTTTGAAACTGAAAAGAGAGGGCTTTCAGCTGAGCTCTGGCTTGTCTGGGGAAATTTGTATTTTAATCAGACCATAGGAGTAAAAAGTTTATAGGAGACCTTCAGTTGAGAAGAGAATAAAGTCTTTTGTGGGGACCCCGTCCGATTGCTCCCCAGGCAATGCATCCAGGCACTCTTGAGTGTGAGCTCTCTCTTTTGAAGTGGGGCTAGTGACGTAAAAACATGTCTTGGAGTAAACATGCTCGTGTTATCTTACTCTGTACCAAATACATAATTTACTTGAAGACCATGCCCCGAATGCAGATGAACTGGTGCTTTCTTGGTTCTTTAAGAAACCTGTTTCAAGTCCTCTGAAGGACTGGTTAGAGCAGAGAGGCATAGGGAGCCTAGTGGATGGACAACTTCTGCGTGCCGAACTGCGGACAACAGCTGGACCTTCTCCAGCCCTCCTGCCCTGCATCTCTGCCTCCTCGGGCAGGACCCCGACCCCAAGCTTTTATCTTCCCACCTCTCTTTGCCTCCCTATGCCACTCCTCTTCACTTCCCAAGCCTGTTCTGTTCCTCTTAATGTCCAAGACGTCCTTAACGTCCAATCTCCAGGTCCTGGACCCCCAGCACCCCGGCCAGCCCCCGGCCCTGCCCTGCCACCCGGCGCTCCCTCCAGCCCTGCTCCCAACCGTGGCAGCTCCCTCCCAGGTGCGGAGCGGGACCTGCCATCTCAGCTGCGGATGGAGCTCAGAAACACCTGCAGGATCGTAGCTGACGCACCAGGCGTGCCTGGGCCACAGGCCCACTGGCCAGGGGGCAACCGCTGGCCCTGGTGTGCAACCGCCTGGCCAGGTGCATGTAACACGTGAGCTCTCGGAGCGGGAGCAAGGCTGGGCTGCGAGCAGGACAGAGTGCTTCCAGCGCTTGGATGCCACTAGCACCACTGTCTCCTTTGCCATGACACTACCCAGCGTTTCCCTCTCCCCTTGCAGTGCCCCCAGCTACATGACATGCAGGGGGGGCTAGGAAGCTGGGGCAGGTCCTTGCAGCGGGTGCCAGCCAGCCCGGCCAGCTGTACACTGAGGTATAAAATATGGAAATGCGAGCCTGCTGGGAAACACAACTTTGTCTTTTAGGTATGGACATTTAGCTATACATAAGATTAAAATGAAAATGTAAATGATATTAAAAGCCACTTCCTTTAAAGTTCAGAGAGGCTTAAAAATTATTACAGCCATTAGGCAATAGTTTTGATTATATATGAAACAAGATCAAGCTTTCTGGGAGGTGTCTGAGCCCCCAGCAAGTCGGTCCTTGAGTCTGTCTGGTGTAGTGATCTGAAGTGGGATTTTTAATCTGAACAGGTATAGTTAGTGCCATAATATGTGCAGTCTCCATGGACATTAGCATGAAATGGAAAAGTTTCTTCAGCTGCAGTTGAAAAGCATGGTAGATTGCAGGGCAGTCTCAGAGCAGCGGTAGGGTGGGCCGCTGTGGGGCTAGGGGCTGCGCTTGTCTCCCCGCATCCCCTGGAAGAGCCTGTCCAGCTGCGAAGCAGGCAGAGGGAAAGCTGCCTGGGATAACCTGCAAGAGGCCTGCAGTACGTGTGGAGCTGGAGCTGGCAGGCACAGCCCTTTTGCTAAGCACACCCAGGTGGAGGAGCCTTGCCAGTCCTTGCTGACAAGGAAAACCAGCTTAAGCTCCATGAGATACATGTTCAGAGCCCGTGGAGGTAAATCATTTTGCATTTTGGCTAGCAGGAGAATCTCCTTGTCAGTTAAATTGTCTGGACAGAGCTGGTAATTAGCGTGCTCACACTGTGTTCCTGGCATCTTGTACTTCCCTCTTTAAATATCCCTCATCCTTTCTACTTGTGATGTCTCGCTCTCTCCTCAGTACAGACATTTGCTGCTTTCTTGCTGCCGTATTCTCACTAGCTTCCCCTAAGATCTCTTCCCCGGCAGTACTTTTACTCCATATGTGCCAAGTATCTGAAGAGCAAGCAGGAGAGGTTGCAAGAGTGTTTTTGGGAAGTTAGACGTATTTTCAGCCTTGCTGCAGTCAGAACTCAACAGCGCTGATTCTTGTCAGCAGATCCAGCTTGTCTCACTTCCCACCCTCCGGAAATATCCCCCCAGACCGGTGTTACCAACCCAATTAGCATTTCAAAATTCTCAGCTTGCAGGTGCTGGTTTCATAAAAGCTAATCACAATCTTGTACAGTATCGAGCAATTCAGTTGGCATCAGTTTGTTCTTAATCCCTTATGTGATTGTACTAGCTGCAAATTGAAATGTTTTTCTTCAGTATTGAGTGCAAAGTAAATAATCCTGAACAGCAGAGGCTACATTAAAGATTGGGATACCAAAATTAGTTTGGTTTTTTCTCTCACACACTTCAGGAATTCACAATTGCATTATGCACAGTTTATCCTCCCACAGTTTTCTTTTTTAAGCTTTCTGATTTAGCTCATCCTGCTATTGCTGCTGCCAAGGAGACCTCAAGAGTGAGAAATCCCGTGAGTGCAAGGCCTCAGGTCTCACTGCCCACCTTCCTCCAGGCTTCACAGATACCCATCTCCGTCAGGGCAAAGAGATGACTCATCTGCAAAAAGAAGTGCATGAAAGCTTGACTTTAAATGTTTTTAAGAGTGTCTGCAGCCTGTGCGCATTAGAAGTGGATTAGCCCAGAAGCTCTGCCACAGCTTATGTAAAAGAAGTGAGCTGCTCTGTGTCTCTGGACAGACTCGTCTGGTCCTTTGCTTGTATCTACCCCTGCATCATTTGTAAGTGTGGACCTGGCTAAGGTTGCTGCTGTAGCAGGGCAGTCACAGGCACAAGCTGGAATAAGCACCAATCCAAATAAAACCCCCGGGTCCTGGGTGCGCCTGTACAGACCCCTGGGATGCTCTGAGCTACTTCAGTTGCACCAGGACTGCTGCTGCCAGCAGTCTGGTTAAACCTGGCTTAGGGAAAATTGACTCAGAGTGTAGTCATATATATGCACTAGCTGTCCTGACATGTACCATAGCCTGTCCTCATCAGGCAACCTTCCAGCCTTGGACCAGTTCATCCCAGATATTTTCTCCTCCCCAAAGACACATTTTCTCTCAGACACTCTTCACACTTGTGCCTCAGTCAGCACTGTATAGAAATCCTGGGGTTCAGACCTCTGCACGGGGCATCCTGACTCTGCCCTGCCCAGCACCCCGAGGTGGCCTCCACTGCAACGTGAACATCCCTGGGGACGTGTTTGAGCTGTTGGACTCTGCCCAAAATGTGCATTGTCTGCTGCAGCTTTACCTCTGAGACAAAATTCCTGTCCCTGCCTCGGCATGTAAACAACATTAAGGTTTCTAAAGAGCTGTCATCAGCTTCTGTATGATTGAATCTTTTTCCCCAAGTCAGAACACGCATTTTTAGGACCCTCTCTCTGTGCCACTCCATCCCTTTTACGTGTTTCGAATGGTGGGAATGTCATGCAGTATGTTTAAGAAAACAAAAGAGAAACAAGCAGCAAAAGAACAAAAAAGAACTTTTTTTCTAAAATGATGATGGGCTGTGAAAGGCCTTATGGTAAGATGGCTGCAAGTTTGGTAAACGTCTGGGTTAGTAATGCATTATTGTTACCACAGTCCAGAAAGCTCCCATACAGAGTTTTTTCTCCTTTTTGGAGATATCAGCCTGTCACATCCCATCAGCTCAGATTCCCAGGGGCTCGGGGTCTTCATTAAAACGACAAAACATTGCCTCGGCCTGCTATTCAGACTCCAGGAACGAGTGATTATCCCACTTACCGCAATACTTAACTGCTTCTGTTATGACATGACGGTCAAGTGGCTTTTGTTAGACATCAGTAGACCTGGGATTTTATCCATGTTCTTTTCTTTACAAATTGCTGGAATGTTAAATATATTGGCCCATATTTGAACATATCTACTATAATCATTACTGGTACTGAAAAGCAGCTGTGAATACTGTCCATGGTTGTCTGGGAAAGCTTTTGCTGAATGCGGACTCTCTCATATTTTAATGAAATCTCTGAATGATCCTGGGTTTTCTGGGGAAATCTTGCAGTTTCTTTACATTGATTCACGCGTGAGTTAAAATGCACACAACTTTGTCTGGAAAATACATACAATTGCTGCTTTTGAACTTTCTGTTGTGGCACATCAGAAGGAATAAGCTGCTTTCCTATAGCTTATGCTTCCACTGTTTTGGTGAAACACCAATGTACATTGTAATAGCAGTATATATGAAAAAATGGTGTGGTTTGCTGTGCAGCATAGTAGTCTAGATCCTCTAGTCCTCTTGAACCGGACAAACCCACTTATAGCCTGCATTAAAGGAGCTTGGAGTGGGCTTTACAAACCTGCCCAGGACGGTCATTGCTTACGTGGGGTTGCCAGTCCTTGCTGAAGTCCATGTTGTGGTACCTGTGATAAACTATGTAACGTGTTCCTTGAACATCTGCTGCCTCCTGACTTCGGTTCACGCTTCCTTTCCTGATGGCCTTTCCTGCCACTTAGCGCATTTTTGCCGCGGAGCGTCTGTGGCCAGTGCACTTCCTGAGCAGCTCGGCGCGGCGCGGCGCAGCTCGCCTGCCCGAATGCACCGCTGTTCAGGGTCCCGGCAGTGCCTTGCCTTCTGTTTTATGTTGCTGTGAGCTAATATTCCCCCACGCCGTGTAACACATCTTGCTCTTCCTTTCTTTGTCCATCCTCAGCCCCCTTTTCTGCAAAGGAAGCCAGGCAGGATTGGCCAGTGTTTTCAAAAATGAGCCTTTGCAGGAGAGGGGCTACAGTTGCTCATTCTTCCTGGAAGTTTAGAAATGTCCGAATATGGATTCAGACACTTGATTTTAGCAAACCCCTCGTTTTAGAAAACCGTTACAACTTCAGAGCAGCTTTGGCAAGTAATGCTGTGCAGTGCACGTTGCATCCCAAGCAACTGCAGGCTCAAATTGTCTTCGCATTTGCCCTCCTCCTCTCTCCTCTTTTGCTTTCTGCTCTCATCGCTCTGATCCGAAGCCCTCTGCCTTTCGCCAGATGGGCTGTGGCACTCGCTCGGAGCTGCCGGGGCGGGGGGGAGCGCTGCGTGAGCGCGAGGGTCTGCTGGCAGGGAGTCCCTCGGGGAATTGGGCTGCAGGCCCAGCTCACGCCATGTGCGGAGCCCACTGGAGTTGGTGGGAATCTTGCTGCTGACTTAATGGCCCTTGGAGCAGACCTTGGCTTGTGTGTTCTTCAGAGCAGTGTTTCTAATAGAAACACTTGGCACTGTGTGTGTAATAGATAATTATTATCATATATCCTTTCCAAAGCCCACAGACTGTGTTGGCAGTCACTGCTCCTTCTAAATGTGCAAAGCTGAGCCTGGTAGTTTGAAACAAGAAGGGGACAAAACAACAACATGAGCTTCATGGCTGAAGGGAACCAGTCCCTTGTCATTTCATCCAGCTTTCCATAAAGGCAGAGTTGCCCTTCAGCAGCGTTTTTGATCCCAGCACTGGGAGGCTTTAACAGCATCCATTAGTGCTGCTCTGAGAAATGGTAGGATGTTAAACAAAATACATTTACATTTTTCCAAAAGGAGATGATCAAGTCTATTTCTTAAAGGCGTTGCTTTGTCCCTTTTCTCTTACTGCACCATTCAGTGTCATTTTTCTCTAGCAAAAGAGAAATTTGTACTTTCACCTGTTCCCATCACAAAACAGGGACTCTTTATGGGCAGCAGGGTACCTTTGGGCTGCATGGTGGATGTTGGCAACTGGCCCTTCATTCAGGCCTTTCTGAGAACTAGTGCAAACCTCAGCCCACAGGTGCTCTATGAAGGTACCCCGAAGAAGCGCCCAAACTGAAGTTGCATGCACACTTTCTGTCCTGAAGCACTTCTCCAGTGCGGCTGCTTGCAGATGAGGACGCAGCTCCCCGTTTGCAGGCAGCCTCACGGGACATATGTGTCTAGACCCTGAGGTGGGGTCTCTCTGTAAATTCATTTATGCCTGTTTTCCTTTCTGCTAACATATGTTTTCTGCTATGTTGCTTAGGTTCCCATCCTCCATTTTCTGTGCTGTTTATTTTAGGCTATTTTCTCTGTGCTATAGGCTCTCAAACTTTTCCATAAGGTGGCCAGTATATTAAAGGGTTTGGCTTATGGATGTTCATAGACATCTCATTTCTGATCATAGAACAGCTTTGTAGTGCCTACAGCCGCAGTTTGGAAGGGATGACATTGATATGCTGATATTCTATGCATTTAAAATCTGTTTCAATGGTGGTTGAAACGCACATGCAAGGAAGGGACTGCATTGCAAGATGTTCAGTCGTTGTGAGGCAAACCACAGTTTAGCGCAGGACTACTTACATCACTTCCATGGATGTCTGCCAATTTTTACTGCCTTTATTTTATGTCTGCTCAGCAGGAAGCATGTTTTGGGTTTCAGTTCTGCTGAGCCAGCCAGGTGTTGCCTGTTGTCCTCACTGCAGGAGCTGCTGCTACTTATGTGCTACCGCTTCCTAAGAGGTGGATACTAGAAGTATCCTTCTCATCATCATCATTAAAAATCTCATCAGCATCCTCATCATTAAAAAAGGCGTAGTACCGGACTAGTAGATAGTGCTAAGCAGAGAGTTGAAAAACTTGAGGTCTTTTGCCACTATTTCTTTGCTCTTTGGCAGACACTTCAGCCCATCTGTTTCTTCTCTGGTCCAGGTCTGTAGAGAAGGAGTTGCTGCTCTGCTCAGTGTGGCCTTGTTCTTCACGTATCTTAACTTCCATAGGGGAAGACATGGTTGCATGCAGTGGGGAATGGAGGTTTGATCATCTGAAGGCATGTTACCACATGATGTCTGCTACCCATGGATATGCCTGCTTCTTAGGAGCTAGGAAAACCAGGAGGTTATTTGAACCTGTAGAGTGTCCTTACTTTGTTTAATGCTAGCCAAGGAGTTTGTGCGGCTGTATCGTAAACTCTGACATCTGTTATTTCCAGCTGCATTATAAAGTGCAAATAAAATAAATGTAGGCTAGGGTATTTGTGAAGGAAATTTCTGATGATGAAGCATTTACATGAAATATGTAGCTTTGATAATTAGCTCTAATACCTTTGTACATATTAAGCCAAAAAAGTGTTAATTGTTTTATTTCTGCCAACTTAAAAAACAAACAAAAAGATTCTTTCTGGCCAGGTGCTGCCTTTGCCAAATATACGTTTCAGTTAAACATTGCTGTGTTTACATTTCTAGATAATAAAATTCTTTGGTTTACGGACTGCCAGAAGATAGAAAGCTGAGATTAACGTCTCAGATTTGATTGGATTTGTCATAAAGTAGAAGTAATCGTGAAACAATGACTATTTTAAAAAATTTTCAGCTGTTAGTGTGTTTTAGAGAAGTTTGAGCTTTTGTCAACCTCACTGTCTTCTTTTTCCTTTATAATGCATCAGAGTGTGTGGTTGCTATTAAATCTTTCCATTAGTTTGATGGAGGATTAAGATTAGTCGTTCTGTTTTTAGGGAGCCTGTTCATCAATGACAATGGCACAAAGTACAACCCACTGCTTAGATTTCTACCTTCTGGATATTTATTTTGTAGAAATCATACAAAGAATAATATAGCCAGGATAAAAATTTGGTGGGCATGCATTGCATTTGTAACAAACACCTCTTTTCTTGTATGGTCATCCAGCTGTCCAGAATGCTGTTATTTGTCCATTTACAGAAGTATGAGACACCAGAGATGCTTTTTTTTTCTATCTTTCCACCTTGTTTTGATAAATGTGGCTTCAACATCTTTTGAAACAATATTTTATGAGCTGTTTAGGATATTTACATTGTCTTCATTACGCCAGTATCTCACATTTCAACATGTCTCTACCTCACAGTTTACCTGTGGGTGCCGTTATCCCCACTTTGCAGAAGATCAGCTGTAGGGCAGAGTGATGAAAGCCATTGTCACAAGGATTTCAGGAGTCAACCCCACAAAAAGATGGGTCAAATGCTATTGTACTCCTTGACCCATTCTGCGTTTCCATTTCCTCAGGGCATGAGGATGCCTGTGATTTAGGCTGCTAAGAGCCATGCTGCCCACTCAGGCCATTCTTAATAGGATGCCTACATGTCCCATCTGCCAACGTGGCTTGCATTTTTAGAGCTCTCTCAGGAAGACCCTTGCATCCAGCCTGTTAGTGGAAGCCAACCAGGTGATGGCCCTGGTGACAGCTAGGTCATCTATCCATGCATGCATTTGTGTGTGCATAGGTCTGCTCCAAAGAGTAGAGTGTATCAGAAGTTTCTCCTGCACAATATTATTTGAGGCTTGTTTCACACCCCTGACTGAATCCATCTTGCATCTGCAAAAACATGATATAGATTTTTTTTTGTAGCTGTATCTTAAGACCTTTGAAAAAACAGACTATGTTAGAGTCTTTTTAGCAGAATAACAGATTGGTTGTGCATTTATATTGAATAGCTGCATATGGTAGGCATGTCAGACAGTGAAAGGATGTAAAGTGTTACTGCTCCGTAAAATGCTACTTTCTAATATTATTTTTCTTACATTTCTGGCAGTAAACATTTGGAACTTTCATGGAGCATTTCAGCTGTGAATCTCAAAACACATATATTATTGTGTATTTGGAGCTTAATTCAATTTGCACTAAAGGCAAGGACAAAATTTCCCCATTCTTTATTGTACTTGTTTGAGGTCCTCAAAGCAATTTTTTTCTGCAGAAAGTAGAATTGATACTGATCTTGTCACATAAAACCATAGGGTTTTTTAGCTTTTTGTGGATTTCTGGATTAATAAAATGAACAAACCCAGTGATTCTGCTTTCAGAGTCACTGGTGATATGAAATAGAGAGTTGTATAGCAAACTGGATAGTTGTGCCAATCGCTTGTTGTCTACAGAAGACACACTCAGCTCCTTTTTACTCTCTTTTTATTTTAATGCTTTGCAACAGGGCTGCACCAAGAAAAAGTTGCTCTGAAAACATGACTTAATTTTGGAGAATCCACAGCTATATGCCCGTGCCTGATTTTCTTTTGTGCTGTCTTCAGAACAACAAGTCTATGTGGTATCTGACGCTGGGCTTTTTCCAGTGATTTATTAAGTGTGTCAGAATAGCTGTTGTGAATGCTGGGAAGCTCTTGTATATTGTGACAGTTGATATTGATTATGACAGTTTGTAGACTCTAGTGTGTTGTCAGACAGTGGATAGTATTTTGTCCCCTTACTATACATACCAGGGGCTATAGATCATAGTGTTTTCTTAAGAAAAGGGCCCATTGTCCAGCATTCTCGTTCCTCGCTGGTATGAGGGAAGTTGTGTAGCATATTGTGCAACGAATAGCAGAATAGCTCAGGCTCCCTACGGAACAGCCGAGCAAATGTCGATTGCTTTCTGAAAAAAAAGTGAATAGTTTGCTCTGCTTCTGTTCTTTCAGTGGAATGAGCCACCGCAGTTGACAGAAGTGGGTAAACTAGTCTGAGTCTGTCATTTAAGAAAATAAGATGTATCCTGTATTATCCATTGTCCAGAAATCCAGGCTTATAATGAGGGCTTCACTTCGGACAATTTTTAAAGTTTGTGTTCAGAGTCTTTGTGTCTTCCTGGAGACTGAAACTACATATTTCTAGAATGGGTTTGAGGAAGAGGATTTGCACAAACTTGGGAGAAGGTGAAAGCTGGCGAGTGAGCTGGTCTGATGGATACATCAAAAAGATCACCCCAAACAGTGACTTCTTAGTGCTGTTTGCTTTTAGCAAGGCAGCAGTAAAGCAGCACATAGGAGGAAAGATTTTCCTGTTTGCTGAAAAGCTGCTTCAGTGTGAAAGGAAAACAGTCAGCAGCTGAGCTTTTACAAACACCCTGCTCAGGAGTCAAAAGCCATTTCGTTTATTACGCTGTTCCAAGTTATTCTATTGCTACTGTACTACTGGAAGAAAAATTTTCCAGCAATGCATTTATTTTTAAAATAAATAGCACTTTAGGTACACCAATGATAGTGAATAGAAAAGGAGCCGCTATGGTTTTTCTGTTCTTGAAAGATCTTTCACAACAGCTCAAAAAGGGTCATAAACTTACTCACAACTTAGATGATAGTCCCTAGGAAAATGACCTTTAGAAATCTGTGCTATTAGAATTTTGATCTCACGTTGGTTTTAGATTGATTTAAATGCAGTTACTGCTGTGATTTTATGTTAAGGTGACACAAAATAATTTTCCACACATATCTTAAAATAAATATAATAGCAGGTCACGTGTGAAGTTAGTAAAAATAAATGCAATAGCAAGTCATACGTGAAGTTATATTATTTCAGGGGCCTTTTGGGACAGAAATATGACACTGAGCTGAGACCTGAGAGAACTAGATTCCAACACCTCTGTGGGTCAGATATTCGCCATCTCAGTCAGTTCATTTCTCTGACTGAACCCCCACCTATGGTCATTTGTTTACACCGTCAGGTTTTTGAGAAGGAGCTTTTCCCATTAGCTGTATACTCCCCTATCAGAACACAGTTTTGATCTCCGTTGGGATTTCAAGATGATGCTATAATACTAACCATACTTTGTGTAATATGATCTGTCTGGTTTTTTTTAATGAAATATGGTGGATCAGCAAAAAATGAAGTCCTTAGTGGTAGCAAGGAGACAGAATTGAACTAAGCATTTTGATTCCAGTGATGATGCAATTTCCCACTCCATGCTCACATAGAATTTGTATTAATTACGGCACAACCTGTGTTAAATAATTATGTCTCATAAGGAAAGAACACTCTATAGCTTGTACGTTCACTGTAATCCTAGGAGTGTACCAAGATTTTACAGTCACATTTCTCAGTCCAGTATCAGGTGTTAGTATGGTGTATATATATTTTTATAGATTATATTTATTGCAAAACATCCATGACTCTCAGAAATGTTTTAAAGGAAGGATAATTGGAACTGTTTTTAAATGCCTGTGGACATTACGGGCCTATTTGATTTGGGTCACTTTCTCTAATTCCGTAAAGTCTTTTGAAGAAGTTCAAAGATGAAGACTGAAAAAGTTCAAATGTTCAAATGGGAAGAATTGTTTCCTTAGATGACTTTTATCTAAAGCTCTGGTAACAGTTCTCTGCCTCTGCATGTTTTTGCCTCTTTAAGCCTGAGACCACTCCTGGAGAAGATAATTTTGGTGTTGTGAAAAGTGACAGCTTCCCAGCACCAGTTGTCCACTAGCAGTGACTTGTATTAAGATACATGTAGTTCCTATCAAGAGAGCTCCCTTTCCCGTGAGCCATATCACGGCCGTCAAAGAGTCCCTTTACTTGCTCACCATTTCCAGGTGCTTGCCTGGGATGTTCTCCAGGTGCGCGGGGCTCCCCTGGCTGCCTCTGGTCCTTTGAGTTGCAATCCTTTTCTGTTTTGTTTTCCTCACATGCAAAGTAAGGCATTGATTTACACTGCAGAAGGTAGATACATTTCCTTCTCACATGCCAGAGCAGGTCTGTCTTATTTACAGGAGAGTGCTGAGCCTCCTCGTCCGTGGCTGAAGCCTGTTCTCTCGAGTCACCGTTCTCTCTCTCTGTTCTCTTCAGATGGTGTCCACAGTGTCACGGCAGTCTGCACCCTGCGTGTCACCATCATCACGGACGACATGCTCACCAACAGCATCACGGTGCGTCTGGAAAACATGTCCCAGGAGAAGTTTCTTTCTCCTCTCCTTTCTCTGTTTGTGGAGGGGGTGGCGACAGTGCTGTCCACTGCCAAGGACGGCATTTTTGTTTTCAACATCCAAAATGACACGGACGTCAGCTCCAATATCCTCAACGTGACGTTCTCGGCGTTGCTCCCAGGTGGCATTCAAAACAAGTTCTTCCCCTCCGAGGACCTCCAGGAGCAGATCTACCTCAACAGGACCCTGCTGACCATGATCTCCACGCAGAGGGTGCTGCCCTTCGACGACAACATCTGCTTGCGAGAGCCCTGTGAGAACTACATGAAGTGCGTGTCCGTGCTGAAGTTCGACAGCTCTGCTCCGTTTATCAGTTCGAACACCGTCTTGTTCCGCCCCATCCACCCCATCAACGGGCTGAGGTGCCGGTGTCCCCCGGGGTTCACGGGTGACTACTGCGAGACGGAGATCGACCTCTGCTACTCCAACCCATGTGGTAACAACGGGCTGTGTCGGAGCCGAGAAGGGGGCTACAGTTGCGAATGCTACGAGGACTACACTGGTATGTGTTTATCTTATCTATTACCCGTGATTTATATGTTAGACCATCAACTGAGTCAGCTATGTATCAAGCTGAAATTGCTGACATTCTTAGTCATATGGAGAAAAACTCCTGACACTAACTTCTGGTGGAGAGAAGGCTTTTACGTGTCACACATCACTTAGGATAAGTCCTGTATCTCTTTGCACACACGATTAGAAGAACCATGTGTTGCACCAAGCCTTTACAGGGGGCCCTATAGCTGCTGAAATGGTTCTAGTTGCATGAGTTTTTGCTCAAAACAAATGTTTGTGCAAACATCCCTTGAACCCATGCCTTGATTCATGATTTTACATTTTAGCTGCCCTCTGGCCCCTCAGCCATACCGCAGACAGACAGCAGACCACAAGCAGCGTGCCTGTTGAGGGTGCTGTACTTCAGTTGAGGCAGTTGTTACCAGTTAATGGAGGTGTTGTGTGGCCTCAGGAGCAGCTGACCGGCCCCTCTGTGCAAGCACAGAGCATAAGGATGGTTCATCTTCCCAAGCACTTGCAATAATATGCCTTTATGGGAAATACTTCAGGTCAGCTTCAGCTTGTAGACATCCAGATAAACTCCAGAAAGACACAGTGTCTTGCAGGCCTGGTCTAGACCTGTCTCTCGCAGCCTGGTGATGTGGTTACTTGGCCTCATAGTTTACTTGACAGCTAATAAAGATCAAAGTGCCGCTTCTCCAATACTCTTGAAAAGTTATGGAAGAATATTGACTGAATGTGTTCTGGTACTTCATTGAAGTCAGAGGGGTTGGTTATGTTTGAAATTGTGCACGTCTTTAAGTGTTCTGCACCAAAGTGCTGCCCAGCTGTAATTTATGCTAACATTGCAGGAATGTCTGCTTTAGCCACTGAAGATCTTTAGCCACTGAAGATATAAAAAATTGAGAAGATAAATTATTCAGGTCTTCATTAAAAAAAAAGCTATACAATGTGCAGGCCTACTGGGATGGATCAAGCCCTCTAAGTGGAAGGGTTTTCCTTCACTTTCCATGGCTTTTGGCTCAGGGCTATAGTTAAAAATGCAGTGCTGAGAGGAGACTACTGTCAGTGAGCAGGGACACGGCAGCAGCACGTAAACGAGGGCTTTTTCCCCACGAGAGGAGCAGGAGGAGGGGTTCCCCCAGATCAGAGGGGCCTCAGCACAGCAGGACACTCATAAGGTGTGGGAGAGAAACCCTTTTGCCTCGCCGGTGAAATTCTGAATCTGGTTGTGAGAGGACTGGGATTTTCAGTCTTTGCCTATTCTCCTGCCAGATGTCTCATGAGTGACTTATGCAGTGCAATACGCTGTAAAGTCTGCTTTCCCTTGTGAGCAATTGATGCAAACTGTATGCAGCATTGGGCATCACAAAATAGATTTTATGACCAGTTCATTTCATTTAACATGTTCATGTAATAAATAGTATAAATAAGAATGGTTATGAGTAGCGAGTCTCATTAAATGAAAATGTGCCTATAAATAAACTTAACTTATCCATGACTTAGGTTTTGGAATAATATGCATTCCTATCTATCAGGTATGAGGATCCCATGCTAGAAATCTCTGGGAAAAAGGCTGAGTATGCTGAAAAAAATAAAGAGGGTAATCTTATTCATATAAATAAGTCATGAACATGTTTAATAATTAACACTGTACTCAGGGCAGACATGGTACACATTTCGAGGAGCAGAGCTGACATGGTACACGTTTAGAGGAGATGCACCATGTTATTGCTACACAAAGCAAGATTTGGTCGGTCACTGTGCCCCGCGGCAGTGTGCCGGGGCTCCTTCAGCCGGGCGGCCCCACAGGGCCAGGGCTGGCGTGTTTCTCCCCGCGGCCCCGTGAGTCCGGGCAACCAGGAGAAATTGCACCAGCCCTGTTCAAGAGGGCTCTGAAATCCTTTAACCTGTAAATCGATACGAATATTATCAAATACTTTTGTTTTATTAGTGAGTGCATGCAGTTGAATTTTGGTATCTACCTGGTGGTTAGGTGATGTTACATTAGTGCCTTCAGGCTCAGCATCTCATGACAATGTTTTTTCCATTAAGCCTCACACTTTCCCGCATATGGTGGTCATTAGGTGGCAGTTGCTTTTCATCCCCTTTACCGAACGAGGTGGAAAATTTTCTCAACAAATAATATATTACCAGAAATATTTTACAAAGTACTTGATCCATTACTGAATCTTGTCCCAATCTCCTTTAAGAACTATGTTATTTTACCCATGACTTCTGTCCTTTCTGAGATAATTTCATATCCATGTACAAGTTCAATTTATATCTATCTGTTAATCATAATGTTGTGTTTTCAAGCTATATAAAAATATTTAGTATATACACGATACAGATTTTATATCTATTTAATATTTATATAGTGTAGAGGGGTTTTTTTAATAACAGCAGTGCATATTAAATTATATAATGTAATGATAGTAAATGAGAATGAGCAGAACAGTGTTTGCCTGATGGTATGAACAGAGAATTGCTATGGCTGAAAGTAGCGAGATTCCTGCATTACAGAAATGTTACAGTGGTATTAACACAGTATAGTAACATATCAGTATGAGATACTTAGGAATCTTTGAATTAACTATAAAAGATGAAATATGAATGGTAATAGTCAATGAAATGCAGCCTGAAGCCCTGAAATTCCAGGTTCCCAATTACGAGCATATGTGGAAAAATAATTGTAAGAAAATACTAATAGCTGTCATCTCTTTGGTAAGATATGCTGAAAGTTGATGATAAATCACTGCACAATCATAACCCTGTACCAAATCTATCTGACTGGTCACCTGTTAAAAATATAGCATTTATTTCCTGTAGAAGATAATTATGTCCTATCTTAATCGGATGGAATTTCCCCCCATTTTTCCACCCTGCTTTGAAGCTCTCCATTTGTTTTGATGTAATTGTTAGCCATTTATACACGATGAAAGTTTCTCTTTCTTCAGGAGTCTTCTGTTACTAGCACAAAGGTAAACTGAGCTTTTACAAGATATTTTTGAAATCTGAATACTCACTAGTTCTTGGATACTTGAAATTAGCTTCACTTCCTGTGATGTAAGGAGGTGAGTGAACAAGGACATATATTTTTAATCCCTTTTTTCAGAGTAAGGACCACATTAGATTCTTTTGTTTTATCCAAATTTGTGCACGTAAGTGAAGAACAGTACACAGTAATAGTGCCACTGATTGCAGGGAGCTATGTGCATGACTAGAAAGTTGAAAGATGTAATTTAGTTAAGCAAACAAATACAATGAGCCCTGTGGAAAGCACATTTAATTTTTTCAGCTCTATCTCATATATCTTTGAGTGCAGAAGAAGCAGCTGAAGTAAGCTATAGGTGAAGGGGTGGACAGAGGTAAAAATATCTGTACCCCACAGGGGCAAATCCCTGAAGGGCAAAAGCATAATTAGATCCACGCAGTTTTTGGAGACAGTTGCTGCCACAGTTCCTGAATGAGCTGTGCATCCAACCCCATCTTGGTGCCGCCTCCAGGACATATCACTGAGGCTGTAAGGTGCTACCTTTCTGGTTACAGATCCCCGCGATTCCTGCCTGCCGCCATTCCCAAGGGAGCTGGCATCTGCTGCCACGACTGGGATCCTTGCAGCAGCTCTCATAGCAGTTCAACATTTCCATAAAGTAAAATTTTATTTTAGACAGAGCAAAAGCACTCCAAGGGGGAAAAAACCCTAAAACAATAAAGACATTGAATGTTCCCCCTGTTCTCTTTAGCACAGGGCACTCTCTCTGCCTCCTTTGCTACCTAACCCGTAGCAAGGAGCAATTTTGAGGGAAAAGATTGTCGGAGAAGTTCCCATATCCTCTGCATCTCTCCTTGGATTTCATTTCAGGTGGCGGGAGAAATCTTAAGTGGTTATAAATCTTCTAGTAATCAAATACAGCAATTAGAGATCTTTTACATGTTATACTTTTTTTCTCCTAATTTATTTTTGTGATACCATATTGACATGGGAAATCATGACATCTAACTTTATCGCCATGAATTCCCACTTTGTGCCATGGGAAAGCAATTATAGCTGTTTTTGTAGTACCATGCCAGAAGTTGCTATTCATGTTGTTTAGTAAGTTCTCAGTGTTTGCTTTTTTCCAGCAACATACTAGCAGTAATAGTAAATGTGAAGATTTGGTTCTCTGGTATTTTTACTTACATCCATTCTTTAGACAGTAATTTCACTACTTGGTGCAATACTAGATTCTCATTTTTCAGGCCAGAGAGATTTATTTGGAAGAATTTCAGCTTTCAAGTACAGAAATCTGGCAGCCAGGGTAGCTATAATGAGTATTTTATCTTAGGCTGGAGTGTCTGAAATTCCAGTCTCAGTTACGCTTCTGCAGTTCTGCTAAGCCATTGGGATCACAGGTTTGTAACAGCAAAATCTTGCACACTGTATCTTAATAAGATTTCTTTAGAATTCTTACTGCATCTTTAACTCCTTGTTCAGTTTACAGAAGGCCGTGATTTTACAGTGGCCAGGCTGAGCAAGGTTCACCAGCTCTGGGTTGTGGGGCTTTGTCAACACTTTCAAACAGTTTTGACCAAGTTTGTCTTTGACCCAAACCACCAAATAAGAAATTCTGTTGTTCCGAAACACTCCCATAATTGTAGACAATTGGACGACTGTGGATCATCTCTCTGTGATGCCTCATTCAAATGTTAATGCAATACTTTGTATTGTTGATGCCTTAACAGTGTCTTTTAGTGCCCATCTTCAAAGTTGTGATAGTGGATTCCAGGTGCATATGTATTATAAACATATGAAAACAGTGGCAGGACCTAATGCTGTAAAAAATAGTGTATTCATTTTCAGGAGTTTAAATATAACTACAATAATTAGGGCACTCGGTGATTTGCGACAGGTGATTTGGCCCTTTTCAGAATTTGAAGGCTCTGTCTTTCCCCACTGGTACCAAATCTTAACAGTTTTTTATAAAGTTATTCTGCTGGCTCTGGTTGCAGGAGAAGTTGAGGAAGAGTGCTGACTATTGACTCTTTAATCACTTGCATTGTTTGCGGAAACCTCGGAGGAATACTTGGTTGTCTTTACTTGCCATTTCTGTATGGCAATACCGGAAGAAATCTCATTTTGAATGCCTCTACTCCTATGAAATAGGCAAGTCTGTGCAACATTAGAAATTTTTCTTCTTTTTCAGCAGTGCTATGCTATGCTGCTGCTCTGATGTTTGTGGTTGAAACTAGGTTTTTATAACTGAAACACAATTTTTCCTTTATTTCTGTGGACCTGTCCCTCTCCATAGCTGAAGTAGCTTTTTCACATCTGATGGAGGTATAAATGAATATATCCTTCTAGGGTCCTTCCTTGGGATTAGTACTTCTTATCTTGTTCTCAGTTCTTGTTCTCACAGTTGCCCAAGATAGTCTTTTCCATCACCTCGTCTCACTTTCTTGATGTCATCAGCATGAAATTTTTGTGAAGGAAACCACTCTTCTCCCTTACTGAAATAAACAGACAGCTCAGTTGGTGTAAACATTGCAACGTCTGTCCCTGCTGTTGGCAGCAATGATGTGCAGAGGGAGCTCCAGTGGTCGGTACCTCTCTTCCGCTCCCAACCTGTGGCCCTTCGAAAGCAGATGGACTCACGCGCTCAGTCAGCTGTCGAGGACCCTGCACGCAGTGCGGTGGGCTGGCCAGGAGCAGAGCTTACCTTCTCCAAACATTTTTCAGAGCATGACTGGTACAAAAGCTGGAGAAGCCTCTCTTTTTATGATCTTCATCGCTCAGCTATGTACTTTGAGACACAGCATCTCATAAACCTTCTTCTCAGTGCTTTGAAGTTTCCCCATATGACCAATGACCAGATGTTGTCTTGTGAGCTGACTTAATATCTGAACATGTAAGGAACCCTTACAACCTATTCTTTGTGATTAGCCATGGATAGTAAGTCTTCCATTGGCTCTTATACAGTGCATGCTGCACTTCAAGAACGCAGCAGTCAATTGTGATATTTGAATCACTTTCTCTCCTTCTAGTGTTACATCCATTTTTGTCGTGAAATCGTGAAAAAAAGTATTAGTTTGGATATTCAGAAAAAGGTATCACTAGGCAAAATTCTCCTTTTGGGATATGGGTATTGTCAGAGAATGATGACTGCTGACCATTGCAAGTGGCTCATGTACCAAGCACTTTCCATCTAAGGGTTACTGCGGACTCTGCAAAAGTTGCTGTTAATAAATGAAGCCTCTGAGACACCGCTTTGAGCAAGAGGGGTGCTGCCACCCTCCCCAAAGGGCTGGGGAAGCCGAGGCACAAGGTCCTCAACTCTCCCAGGTCACATAAAAGTGATCGGTGGCAAAGTCAGGAGCAGCTGCAGCTGTTCGGTGCTATTTCTGGGCACAGATGATCGGAAACCTGGAGGATCTCTCTGTGAAAGGTATTTCTTTCCTAACGCAGACTCTCAGCAGACACCTGTGGGCCCACGCACCCACTGTGTTAAACTCGGAGATTTATCGTGCCCTGTATGTTAAAATGGGCCCTTGATGGTGTGTGCGGTAGCGCTGAGTGCTAGCGTGTGCAGGGGGAGGTGAGCACGTGGTGGCCTTGTGCCTGAGCTAGGGCAAAGCGCTTCCCCGTTCCACCTGAGAGCTTGAGCTGGCCCAGGTGTCATGACTCCCTAGCTGCTTGCCCAATAAGGTAACTCGAATAATAGCCCAGTAAAAGCAGGGTGAAGTTACACTTTTAAAAAATACAGACAAAAGCTGAAGTCTGTTCAACTTTCAAATCATGTTGTATTTCTGTTGATTATATTTCTATCAATGTTCCTTAATCACAAGAGATTAACACTGGAAATCTGGAGTGTATATCAGATTCGCAGGCGCTGCTGGAGAGGTGTGCTGCTTCCACAGATGGATTTTTATCTGAAGGATATTTCCTGCAGCTAATCTGCAGCCTAAGCTCACTTGTCAGGATGCGAGAGGTCTCTTCCGACTGGATTACCATGGTGTATTTGTTGACAGTTTCGTTCTCAATATTCGCAGTGTAAATTGCCCGCAGCTTTAACATCAATCTGCTATACCTTTCCTTAAACCCAGGTGAAGAGTTTTATCATATTACCCTCATCCCGATGTATATTAACTAGCTGCTGTTTAAAGTTTGAAAGCGTTCCTGGCCGTGCGCTAAGCCTCCCTTGCCCCCTGCTACGAAACGCTGCTCGTGTGATCATCTTTGATTCAGCCGAACTGCTAAAACGCCTGGGGTTGAGACTCCTCTGCTGGAGCCCCATGGCTTATCCTTCCTGCCTGTGGAAATACTTGCACAGATCAAAGTCCGTGCCTGTCATTTTAAAACCAGGCTACAGACCTAATGTTTTGTTTGTTCTTTTTAATTAGTTTTAGAACGGCTTGGCAAGGCTTCAGCTCTTCCAGGGTATTTCAATAGTGGATGTATTAAGGGTAGTTTGTAAAAGAAAGCAACAGATCAGACACCAATATATAGTCGCTTAACCCTCACTTTGGAAGCTACCTGGGTAGTACAAACACTTCTGAATTCAGCTCTTCCAGGCAGTTCGGTGTCTAGGAAATCCGACCTGCTGCTTAAAGATCATGTTCTGTTTTTTCCATGTGTTGTTTTGCTTTTTCTTCAGACAGCTGTGTAGTTGGCCTGTTCTTTGCTTTATTTACCCTCCTCCACTCTTTGACAGCTACAGAGTTTATCACTGATGATTTTATGCTTTCTTTCCCATTGCTGATAATGTTAAGTAACATAAAGCTGAAAATCAGTGTCCAAAGAACTTGGAAAATAACCTACTTGAGGATGATTCTGTACTTAAAGTTATATTTTTAGACCTATTAGTTTTTAATTCCCTTGATGTATGCCCTGCTTATGTTATAATTTGGGGAGAGGGTAGGTTCTTAACCAAATGCTATACAGTATCAAGTCAAGGTGCTGTATGGAAGCAAAAGGCACGCAGACGCGTTATATTTGATTAATCTGCTCGTCAGGCGTTCTGATAGCCTGCGGTCTGCCGATGACAGTGTGCGGTTGCTCAAGTCCTTCGCTCTTGGAACAACTGGAATAACTCTGGTTTCCTTCCAGTCCTCCAGAACCTCCTTTCTGAGCCCAGGAGAGAGGTTTGGGAACCAGGATTAGTGCAGAGACGCTCTGAGCCGACTCGTCCAGCTTTCCTGCATGGGAACTACTTGGAGCTGCTGATTAACAAGCATCGAGCATTGGTACCTGCTTAGCTGTGGTACCTGACCTCTCCTTCGATGCTGTTGGCAAGAAAATATCTTATGAACATGGCTATATCATTAGTTCTTTTCAGTAGAAGAGGGGTGTATATTGAACACCTCCGGTTTCCTGGAACTCCTGTGGGCATTCCCGTTAATAATGGGGTGATACAAAGTCACAATGCTTTTTGTTTTAGCATACATGAAAAGTCCCTTTTATAGTCCTTAGCTGTTGTACATCTATTTCTTTTTGAATGATTTTGCTTAATCAATTTTCTGCAGTTCTCAGGCTCTTACTTACTCTCAACGTGTTCTTCTGGTTTCATACTGATGGGATTTCTTTTACCACATCTAAAGGGCAGTCTTAACTCTCCCAGGCTTTTTGACATTCTTAGTAATGATGTGTTTGCTTATCTCTGTTGGCATTACTAACCAAAAAAAGTGGAAGATGGAAAGTAATTATACGAAGTGGAGCTATTTGATATTAAAATTTCATAGGTGCACGTAGGATCCCCCCTTACTGAGGCACCTAACTTCTCATACACTATCATAACTGTGAACATATATATGCATTGAAGAACATTCACCTGAGAGAAACTACACACACTAAATGAGGGTTATTTTTATTAAAATATTTTAAATAGCAATTTATTAAACTGCTGCAAACTACCCTGTGACCATAGTTTACAATTGTGCTTTTATTAATTTAGCTATGTTGAGCCTTGTGTAACATATGACTTGGGCTTTTTCTTCATGGTTGTTTTTAATGTTGGAAAGGTTACTTGGTTAAAATTTTAAAATGCATATAAGCCACACAAATGCATTTTAAAACATCAAAACATACGGTTACTAAGTGTCAAAATAACCCATATATTAGACTACCCTTTAAATGTTTCTTTTGCCAGTGGTGAGGTGTCTTGATTAGTTGTTTCTCACTGAAAACAAATCAGATAGGGGAAAAGGAGAAGAGAGAGGAGAAAAACCAAACAACCTGCCTTTAAGTTATTTGTGGGGAAGATAAAATCATGGTGAGGTATTATTTTCTTCAATATACCTGACGTTCTGGAAACTCCCTCACGATTCTCATAGCAGATCATTGGTTATGGCTGAAAAAAGAAGTTCCAAGTAAGCTGGAAATAAATATTTCAGATGTTCCAAAACAAAACGTTTAACTTCCAAAGAACAAGGTACACAGGACTCCTTTTCTCTTATCTCCTAATGCAAAACTGGGAAACCCCTTACAAATGAAAATAGCATGTGAAGGACATATGCTGCTTCTGTGTATAGTTGTGATGACGGAGACAGCAGGATGGCCTGTTGGATTCAGAGATGAGGGTATTAGGGTGATGTCCTGTTAGGGAAGAAAATGTTGAAAGTAGTTTTCTGTGTGTCTCTGCTTTGTGTTGCCATGAATGAAATTTTCGACAGTTGAGTAACAGACTGAGGCGCTTGGCCTTGAACATCAAGATAATGAGAGTTCTGCGGTACAGTTAGGCGGAGCATTGTGGGAACGGCAATTTCATTGTTGTCCCAAATGCTCCTTTGTTTAGAGCATCACGGTTCACTGCCTGCATCCAAATCCCCTGCTACTCATCGGGGCTGGGCTTTGGCCTCCGAGGCTCCTACTGTACTGAGCCGCTGCTCAGCTGGATCAAAACACTGAGACCACTTCTCATCTGGAGTTTTAAAGTTTATTTTTATAATTCAAGTTGAATATATTTTGCTTTGTGCTATCTTTCACGTTCTCTTTAGCTAAGCATAGTAGAGGTAGTTGTATTTTCCAATACAGTAATTAAAAAAACATTGTTTAGGTAGATAGGGCCACCCACACTCAAGAGGTCAGCACACTGATGTGTGCACTGTAAGAAACATTATTATTTTGAGTGCCTTGTATTAATAATTTATCACAATCTAGATGATACAATAAAGTATATTAACTCTAACAAGACTTGGCAATCATGTAAGTTTACTTTAAAATGCAACCATATTTTGCAAAATAACTGAATTTTAATCTAGTTAAAGTGTCTTAACAAGAGTTAATTACTGTGGAACTTGACTACGTTCATTTTTGATCAGTCTGTTTAAATATATATATATATATATATAAAAACTTTTGAATTTCTACCTATTCTGTAGATTAAAAAGTACATTTATTTCAAGGCTTTCTGTGCAAGCTGTGTGACATCACAATATCTTTTCCAAGATTCGTTAAGAAAAAGGTGACTTCCCTGATTTAGCTGTTTTTTGTTCTCAGTTACTTTTTAAAATATTTTATGGCTTCTTTTCTAGTATTCACACTAATTGGCCATTATTCTTCTTTCCAAGAAAGCTTCTGTGACCACCTCGAACATTAAGGGGCATGATTTTGATTGAGGTCTGCCTATTTGCCAGTGTTATCATTTTTACCACTGTATTGGATTACGCAGAAGATGTGAGAGCGAGATTTCCCTGTGAAAACTTCAGATCCTGGAAAACGCAAAATGCAGGCTCTCACCAGTTTTCCTGCAATGTCTGTGTGCAGAGCAAGGCTCATGCAGTTCATCTCAGAGGGCTGGTGGGGATCAGGACAGGCCCTTTCTTCCCTCTTTTGCCTCTTATTCCGAGTCTGAACATCAAGCCTGTAACAGCTACGTGGAGAAAATGAAACAGGAGCTTAGCGGGAAACGGGCTGGACTCTCCTAAAGAAAACAATAATGTTTGCCATTGAAGGGGAGAACCCGATCTGCTTTCTCCTGTATTCCTGAGACCTTTTTTTATCTTCCTCTCCTTCTGCTGCCAGTTAGTTGTCTTATTTGCAAGTAAGTGTCCTTTTCCAACTGCTTGAAGTTAAATTGTTCAAAAGTAAGTGCTAGAACCTTCTCTTTCCCTAAAAATTTGGGAATTGGGAGCTGCAGCCCTTCGGTGTCCTCCTCTATGGAAAGCAGTTTAGGGAAAAAAAAACAGACTAGAAGTGAGCAGGATGTCTGTTTGTGCCTGAAAGCATGTCTGGCTTTTCGACCCCGAGTTCCTGCTGATAAAAGACATGATTGCACCCTCCCTCCCCACATAGCCACCTTGCCTCGCTTGCTCTCTTCCTCTGGATAAATAGTTTAATATCTGGACGGACTGAAATTGCCTGTGAAACCACGTCCGTGTGGAATTACAGTGCCTGGTAGTGTGTGCCCAGTAAAAACTGCAACTTTGCATTAAGAAATAGCTTGGCTTGGGCATCTGAATACAGGCATGCCGTCTTCATGAGTGACCTTTTTCTTTACTGCTGTCCTTGGAAACACGTGAGGGCAAGGTAAGGCAACCGGTTCCCATGCTGAAGTGCATGTAAGTGCATAGGGATGCAAATAAAGACCAGACTGCAAAATCTGTCCCTAAGGGGACATGTCCTGAAAGTTGCTGTGGCTGCTCCAGCCTTCAGTTCCCTCTGCGTAATGACAGTCTGGGGAAAGGATCAAGGGGCATGGAGAACAGAACGAAAAAAATAATGCCAGGCATACATATGGTTAAGGTAGAGGAAGACTCTTCTTCTTAAAAATAAATAGAGTGGGAGATATTCCTATGTAAAGGAATTTAACACATTATGCAGAAGTGTGTTTTGTTCTTACACCTCTAGGTTTCTCATCAGTTTTTAACAGAGAATGGCAAGAAGGTGGTTTTTTTAGAAAGGTCTGTACCAAGAGGTTTATTACAAATAAGACAGAGTGCAAATTGCAGACACAATGTCGTAATCTAATCTGGTTTAATCTTTGCATCTATAGTAATATTTTCTTCCTGCTAAATACATACAGAGATAAAGCTTAAGTTTTTGAAAGGCAGTGCTTTGTGACCATATCTTACCCCAAATCAGTGATAGATTGTCTTACATATGTATATACACAATTTGTGTGTATATATATGTCTTACATATATTACCTATCGCAGAACTCACCAATAACTGGAAATGTCTGTGTGCTTCTTTTCTCTCTTGTGTAGATTTGTGCTTGGCATGGTCCTGTGTGATAGACATACCCTGAGAAGGTCTCTAAAGCTTTACCTTAACAGGTCAGGTGCAGAGGGAGATGACCGCTTATCAGGGTATTGTACACTTGAACCAATGGTTTGGTGACTTGCATAGCTTGGAGATAGTTGTAATATCATCAAAAGAGTAAAATATAAGAAATTAGCCATAGGATCCCATAGAGCAAAAACTGTTGTTAGGTGGCTGTTGCAGGGTAAAAGCATGCATGTTTTCTTTCTTGTTCTGCTCCACTGCATCTAAACCATCCAAAAAGCACTTTTTCTCAGCATTTCCTCAGAAGCCTTTGGGTGAGGTGGTGCCACGTTGGCAGAGCAGCGGCAGTGGGGAGGCCCCTGCCACGGCCCAGTGCATCCCTGCGCAGCGCGCCCGAGCCCCTTTTCCTGACCCCGTGCTGGGGGCTTCACGCAGGCGCCTGCCGAAGGTGGTGTAGCACGTGCTGTCGACAGCGAATTGACGCTAATCCGTGAGCTGCAAAATCCTGAGTTAGCATCTTCTCTTTCCAAAGCCACAAAGTGGACTTCAAAATGGAACGTTTTGTAAATGAAGAATATTTTACTGTGACTTCTGGTTCCTTGCTTATCAATGGTATGCTGGTACGAAAAGAAAAAAAAAAACATTGCCGTAACTTGTGGTAAGTTTTAAAGCATTGATAGTACTTCTGAGGTTTGTGCTGCTCCTGGTCTCGTTGCTGGAACATAAATGGAGAGCTATCTAGTGTAAACAAAATGTAAGCTTTTTGACTGAGAGTTTTTAATCCTCAGCAAATACATGAGGAAGAGAGCACAGACATTAAAGACTTGGTTGTGGCTTCTGTCTATGCACAATTCCTGTGCATAGTCAACACTGGTAGAAGTTGCATGGGAGTGTAAGATCCAGTAACCATTCAGACTGAGTATCTTGAGAACGTGCTCGTAATTTCTAGAATCCACAGACTAATTCATTTCTCCAACAGAGGTGCCCCAAATATCACTAATCCTCCTCCATATTGTTTCTTTTTTCTATTATTCCTTCTCATTTAAATGTGAAAAAGAAAAAACATACCCGAATCCCAAATCATCCATCCCTGCAGGGTGTCCTGTTTTGTTTTGTGAGATCAGGAAGGGCGAGGAACGGACGAAAGCGGCACATCTTTGCTCAGGTTGGCGCTGTGCTTCGGAGCTTGCCTGATTTGGGGCTGGCGAAGGTGCCAGGGGCCGCACGGGCAGTGCAGTGCGTCAGCAGGCATGGCCGAAGCAGCTCAGCAGAGCAGAGATCTCAGCTTTTTCTCATTGTGCTTCTGTGAAATGTGGTGCCATGCTGTTTTAGCTCTGTTGGTAGCGGGGGAAAGATTAACAGGTAGGACTGGGTTCTGCCCAACTCTTGCCTGTTTGGCCAGGAGGTTTCCATCACTGTCCTCTTCCCTGGAGATGCTGATGGTCATGGCCCCAGGGCAGTCAGGGAGCAGATGCCATCACTGAGGACCCCGCTGGGAGGAAGAGCAGGGAAGGAGTCACCAGGATCTTCCCACTGGTGAGGAATTGTGAATGGGATCTCCTTCTGAGCAGCCAGTTTGGGTTGTGCACTTCGGACTGGAATTTGACCATCGAAAACTTTCACATGCTTTGGGGCCAGCAGATGCCACCCACAGCTTGAGAAACTAAGAAAATAAAAAGCTTCCAATGTTCATTATTTTGGAGCATCTCATGATTAAGGATCTCATGATCTTCCTCCAGGCCCATTATTTTTGGAACTCCGATTTGTGAGTTCTCCGGAATTCCCAGAGGGACTTCACAGAAAACGTCACAGAGACGGCAGCAGAGTGATATTAAAGGAGAATGATGATATATAGCTGTAAGAACATTAGCAGTTCTGCACTGTCTCTTCCCACCACCTGAGAGTTTAATGCTTATGCCCACAAGAAAAATTAAATCAAATCTAGAGGTAAAACAGTGATTTCCTGAGTATCTTAGTACAGGATCATTTGCTATCTATCACCTCAAAGAGCTTCTTGACAAGTGAAATATATGTATATATAAAATACATTTGTTTGTATGTATGTATGTATGTATGTGTGTGTGTGTATATATATATATATATCTCCACTCATAGTGTAAGAGGAATTGTTTGGAATTGTTTTTGTTGTTATTTTGCGTAGTGTTTTAAATGGGGTTACTGAATAACAAGATATTTAACAATATCTTGTTAAATCTGGAACAGTTAGCTACTTAAATTACAAAGGACAGCTGTCCTTATGAGTCAGTGCGATTTAGTCCTAAATAGTGGGGGACAGTGGGGTGGGGAGTGTGTGTGGTGTGTGTCTGTGTGTCTGTATGTCTCTGTGTATTATTTTACTTACCCTTTTCTCAAAATCCACCTTTGTAGAGCAGGAAACAGCAAAGAGAGGAGAAATCAAGGGGAAGGAGAGACCCCAAATTGAGCATTAAGCTGAATGTAAGAAGGTTGCAGCTGATTTTAATTTTCGTAGATCCCAGCACTAAAACATAAATTAATAAGTAAAAGGAAAGATCAAAGTATATTTTCTAATTTGAATGTGAGGTATCAGGATAATGGAGATTCAAATCCCTCCCAAAATGAAGAATGTCAATGTCAGTATTAAGTCTAACGACTATATCTGCTGTGGCCTCTCGGAAACGTCAGTAGGAGTTTGGCTATTGATTTCTAAGGGACCAATATTTTACCTCTGTTCTTCAAATAGCACCTTCTAAGTTGTCTGTATAAAATGATATATGAATATACTCTTCCTTAATTTTATGACAGTCACCAGTAGGCTGATGACTACTATATTCTATTTGTTCTAATGTCTTTGTTAAAAATTACTGGTTACTTTTTCTGGGTAGGAGCTCTCCAACGTCTCTCGTAAAATAAAGAGAGGGTTGTTTTTTTTTTTTTATGTTTCATTGGTAAATGGAATATGCTGGGAAATAAGGCTAAATTCTCCCATTTGATTCCAGGCACTCATGTACCACGGAGTCATGAAAGTCACGGATTTCCCCTTACGGGCGAGATCCAATATTTATTTTCATTACGCAGCTTGCACCAGGGCATTTTAGGCGTACGACGAATCCCTTTTCCTTCAGTAAGTTCCTGAGCAGTTGGTGGAGAGAGGCGGGTGTCCGCAGCAGCGGTGATCCCGTTCACGGGAGTCAGGCAGTGCGCTCGCCCGGGAGGCAGCTGAAGCCAGGTCGCAACAGCGTACTTAGAGCTGTGTTTACGTGACAGCTACACCCTCCTAAGACCATTGCTTCACCCTCACCCCTGGGTGCCTGCTGCTGCCTCCCCCGTGCCGGCCGGGCTATTCGGTCGCTCGGGGAAGGACCTCGGCAGAAGAGTGCTAACCCCACGATAAGGAAGCAAATGGCGCACTGCAGTATTAGCTCCACAAATCACTGCCGGCTCCGATAGATGCTGGTTCATGGGAGGGGGAAAAATGTGCAGTGAGCTGGGGAAAGGTGGGACTATGGTAAATCCCACCACCAGCAGCTTAAACTATGGGCACCCCTAAGCTGAGCGCGCTGCATCCCACCCTGGTTATCCCTTGCCCCGAGAGAGATTTCCAGGCTAACTCAGCAACTAGTTTGTACGTGCAACGAGATCGTAAATTAAAGCCCCGTGGAGCGGGACGAAGAGGACAAACTCTTGTTGCCTCTCACGTTCTCCGTTCTTTTTGGGGACGCAGTTTTATGCTTCCCTGCTAACACCCACAGTCAGT